>NC_140412.1:103902500-104287500 GCF_965140295.1 Lepidochelys olivacea | reverse complement strand
GGGGCAACAGAGTACCCAGAGCTGGGAAGTGGAATATGCCAAAATTGTTTCTCAACTGCCCCCATACATAGCCGGTTGGGATTTAAAATCTGAGCCAAAGAACCTGAACAGCAGAGCCTAAAACGTGGGATGTGCAAGTTCATATAATCAAATTACTCTGTAAATTTTGGTTTTGCTATAAAGATCCTAATCTACACCCACAGAGTTTAATTATAGATTGAAGAGGTTTTTTTTTTAAAACAAATCTTCATATGAATCAGTTATCTCATAGAAAAACTATATGACAATGGTGCATTGAGATATCAAACAGATATCTCAGAAATAAATAAGCATTGCATAAAACACAGCTCAGTCTTAAGAATCATAGTTATTATCTCCCCTCTCGTTTTGGACCCTCTTTTAGAAATATACGTGTATAAAATCAATGTAATCTGCAAGGAAAGAAAAAAAACAACAACCCTATTGTTGTTCTCACCACCGGGCATTACATTTACTTAACACTTCCAATCAGGGATGTCACCCTTCCAGAGTGAGGTAGAAGGCATTGTATTTCCCATTTTGGGGAGATTTACCCAGCTTTTGGTTTTCCTGCTGAAACTTAGAAAAGAGGCAAAAAATGAGGCCTGTTTTAGTATAGCAGATATTGTTGACTTTTTTTAAGCAGGGTTCCAAGTGTAGGAGGCTCCTAGTGTTTCAGTGAACTAGTGAGGATAACTTCCCCACCCCCCTCCCTAGCAAAGCATCTCCTATAGAATATAGTGTTATTCCTTGACTGTATCATCCCTGATCCACTGAGCCTCTGTGCAGTTCTATGGGGCAGCTCCATTAAGAGACTCCGTAGTTTATTCAACTGTTTAAACGGTATTGAGACTTGAGACACTGCAGCCCAATAATGTTGCATAGGAGTCTTTTAGAGAGCCGGGACCATGGCAACATTGTGGGGAAAGGACCAGACCAGTGGGCTTTGCAGCATACTGATATTTTCAATTATATTTAATTGTGGTTAATATGTAAAGGAGCCTGTGCTGGGTTGAGCTAGCAAAGCTGCTCCTTTAATTGAGTCAGTGCATTTGTACATATTAAAAACATTACACAGCAGGGGCTATAATTTCACATGCTGCCATCGCTAGACCACTACAGCAAAACACAAAAGAGACAGCATGCATGCCATACCAGTGCATGTCATATAAGCACTGCCTATAGCATGTGCCCATGCACTCAGAAGCGATCCAAATGTAGCTCTTCTAACATCTTAATGCTCTCAGAAAAATAAATAAACTTCAGCAATATACAACATGATACCAATTAGGAGCTTGATCCAGAATAACTTGGCATTGTCTATGGGCTTTATAAAAGGCAGCCCATGAGATGTCAGAGGGAAGAGACTATTCTTATCTCTAAAAAAAACCAAAAAAAACAAAAAGAAAAGGAGGACTTGTGTCACCTTAGAGACTAACCAATTTATTTGAGCATAAGCTTTCGTGAGCTACAGCTCACTTCACTGCATGCATCTGCATGCATGCATTTATTATGCTCAAATAAATTGGTTTGTCTCTAAGGTGCCACAAGTCCTCCTTTTCTTTTTGCGAATACAGACTAACACGGCTGCTACTCTGAAACCTATTCTCCTCTCTGTGTGTGATCAACTCCCCATTACTGGTAATGGAAGCTACATACACATAAGAGAATAATATACCCCTTCAGGAGGAAAGTTCTCTTTGTGAACTGAAGATATAGCATGGGTTTTTGGTTTTATTTTCCATTCCCTCGCTCTCTGCTACTGTATTTCTTTCCAACCGTCCCCACTGCTCCAGTTACTTCACAGGGGCAAGTGGCACATAAGGGCTTCATCACACTTTCCTTCAAATCAGGCAGAATTCCACTTGACTTCAGTGGGAGCAGGACTGAGCCCATGGACATTTTTTCTTTTACTGTAAATAGGTAACAATTTTCAATAATAATTTCTGTATTTCTATTTTTTTATTACAATCCTTTTACCCTTTACCCCTTCCCTAAAAAGGCAGAGAGCAATGATAGTTTAGATACCAACTGTTGCAGCTTTCATTTCACACAGGTGCTAAACATGATGTTAAAACCCTTGAAGTCAGAGTGACTCCATATTTACACTGGTGTATCTGAGAGTCGAATCTGACATTATAAGTATGGTCTTGAGTTACACCCCATGGAACACTTTGGGACTAAGAGGGATTGCACAGAGTTTTAAGTCATCTCCAAATTTGGCCCTATAAATTTAGGAAGTGTCCAGTATTCTGTAACTCCACTTTTTTGTTTTGTTTTACAGCTTGCCAGCAGAACCATAGCCAAATCCATCAAAGGAGGAAAGGAGATAGCAGGACGCAGGTGACCATTTTTACCAATCAGACAGGATTAAAGTATTTGTGGTTTTCCAGGCTGAGGTACCAAAGAGGTGAGCTAATCCAGACATGGATTCGCTTAAAAAACAAATGTAACTCTTGATGTCATCAGCAAAATGTTGATCAGCATACCCAGATCTATGAATGAGCCCTCCAAGAGGGACCAGTATACATGTGCAATGCATACAGCCCTACATGAAACAACATTTTATGGCAAATTGTAAATTACCCCAAATAATATGGCATATAGGAGGATTTGAATAAATCTGAAATAATCTGAATGCTGTCCAAGAAATACTACCACTGTTTCAAGATTAATCAACAGGTAATTGTGCTCCTCTTGATCAAATGCCTTAGATAAATCTAATAATAATAATACCTGTACCCCATCAGCAGTTTGTGTATCACTTGAAACCCTCTTGAAGATTTCTCTCTCTCTTTTTCCCTTCTGTATATACCATCATCTCTTTTTTCCTCTCTCCCCATTGCTGGCTTGCCCTCCCCTTTCCAGCTGCCCACAGACCTTTGCACTCTTCAAAGGGATGGTGTTTCTTCAAGGCCTGCTGGCCCATTGTCCCTGGATTGGGCTCCCAGGAGCACAAGGTGTTCTCATTTCTGAATAATTACAAAAGACGAAAATGTTTGATTCATGAGAAATCAGAGCTGGGGGACAGGATTTTATAAGGTTTTCATGAGTCTGTCAGAAGCCCTGGCCTCTCCACTGCAGCACTAGGAGCAAAACCAAGTAAACAAAGATGTTTCTAGTCTCATGAAAGTACAGTATTTAAAATATTCATCCCTGTGTTTTTCTACCTCACTTATTCATTAGGGCAGGGAAAAAAAGCACAGAACATCTTCATTTGCCTCAGTCATGTAATACAGAGAACAATATAACATTTGACTTGATAGCAACATAGCTATGGTCCCACGTAAGCCTGGCTGAAAACTGAAAAAAGACATAGCAAAGGATACGATGAAAGGTATATCATGTGGTCGCTTCATTTAGGTTCTGCTCCTGCAAGAAACACATGCTTCACTTTCATCATGTGTCTATTCCCACTGAGGACTACTCACATGTTTAAAGTTGTAAATACACGTCTAAGTAGTTTCAGAATCAGTACCTTATGCAATCAAGTTTTCAAATTGGTTTCGTAACTCTCGATGTTAAACATTTTCAGTAGTAACCACCAAAACTTGGACTGGATAAGCCATCTGTGACATGTCATATTTATTTCCAGTTGTGTTGGAATTTTATTTTGGATTTCTGGTATACTTTACCAAAGCACAAATACCTATTTTTCCCCATGACAAGTACCAAATCACTGAGAAAATTTCCCCTGCTCTAGAAAAACATGCTCCTTTTATACATACAATATAAGAGAAATAGGAAAGTCACAATGAATACTAGGAAGTTTTCAGAAAACAATTACTATTTTTATCTTTCTTTAAAAATTGGAGCCAGCTTCTCATTTCAGTTACACCAGTGCAACTGAGATGACGATCTGGCAAATGGCCTTTGGAAATACTGTTGATGTCTCTTAAGAATTGGTGAAATGATGTCATGGATTAAAAATTGCTTAAATAGATGAGCATGAGAATTCATCACCATTTTGTAAAGATCTTTTAGAAGTTTGGTGCGACTCATCCATTTGAAGTGCTTTCAATATTCAGTTTCAGTTTAGAAATTTGAAATCTTTAATGTGCAATGAAATTGTTACAAGGGCCACAGCCACTTTAAAAATCCTTTGTATTAGTTCTGTCATCCATTTCCTTGAGTTACCTGTGGTACAAAAACGTTCCTAGTGCATATTCTCTGAAGCTTAAAGAGTATATGGATCATCTTCAAGACAACTTATAGCAGAAGATGATTCAACTAAGGGAGAAAGAGTGGCTACAGCAGACACTTGTGCACTGGACATCAGACAGATGTGGGGATAAAACTGTCAAGTGTGAAAACACAAAGAGAAATATTGCTATTTTCTATTATTCACATTCTTCCCAGGAGCTGTTTGCTCAGTTGCCATGGCATAGGCGGTGAGATTTCATAATTTTTCCCCTGCCTGCCATGTGTTCATGCAACAATGTGAATTTAATCAGTCCAGACAGTTGGTTGGGTTTTGTCCATGTGAGTGGAATAAAACTTTTCTCACCAGCTAAACCCACAAAGTATCTAAAAGCCATAAATAATCAGTAACTCCTATGACTTGCACCTGCTTGCTTTATTTGACTAAGGATACAGAAAGGCTCATATAGAGCACAGAGTTCCCAAGCATCAATCACTTCAGATTGCTCATAAAATCAAAATAGATTTTAGGTTTAAAATATCCATAATAGTCATTCAGTATCTGACTTATGATTTTTTTCCCCATGGTGGCATTTAGATGTTAGCTGCATCAGTGCTACAGACCTATTCCCTTAATAAAATCATTCTTGTTTCAGAGATGCATTTCTAATAGGAAATACACGCATTTTTGGTGGCAAATACATTTCTAGTTACCTATTAATCTTAAGAGGAGAGGTATTTTCCTAGTATATCCCAGACAAAGAAAAGAGGTGGAAATGTTCTGAGAAAATGACTGGGGAGAATCTAGGAACTGATATAAGAGAGATCTCAGCCAAGGTTTATGTGCAGCCGAATATGCGCCAGCTTGAACAAAACAAAACAACTTTATGTTGTATAGCGTCTTTCATCCAAAGTGTATCCCAGAACCGCTTTACAGGAGTTAAACAATACAGTTACAGAGATAAATAATTGTAGAGGGAGAGCAAAATTAACAGGTACAGGCAAGGGAGAAAAGATATATTTTCAGCTGAGATTTGAAATGAGAGCTTCATAGGAACATTAGAGTGTTTAAGTTTTAACATTTTTCTAAACAGGATTTAGCCATGTCTGTAGAGATACAAATTAGTGTTAAAGTGGAAAAAGCCAAGAAATTAAAAGGTATGGCTTCATTCACTCCTGTAACTGCAAAATTAAACTAAACTAAAATAAAAAGCCAACAGGATGAGTCTAAGATTGAGAAGGTGTCTTAATTTTGAAGTTCCTGGCTTCATTTTGAAGTATGACATTAATTCAGCTACATAATGTTCACAGGTTTCAGAGTAGCAGCCGTGTTAGTCTGTATCCGCAAAAAGAAAAGGAGTACTAGTGGCGCCTTAGCGACTAACCAATTTATTTGAGCATAAGCTTTCGTGAGCTACAGCTCACTTCATCGGATGCACCGATGAATGTTCACAGTAAATTCACAGTAAGTTTCTTTCTTTCTAAAGAAAGCATTTTCATTATTTAGAAAAAAATGGACCAAAACCTTTGCAGTTATGTGATGTAAATCTGGAGTGACTTCACTGATTTTAAAACAGGTTTATCTGAGAGCAGGATATGGCTCCAAATATCTTTCATGGATGCTGATAAAACATACAGTATCATCTATTAGTTAACCAAGGCTGTGATCCTACAAAGATAACCATGTGGCTGAACCCAGGATCTATTCAGTTCTCTTTAAAGGCTCAGGGCCTTGGTTGCCTAATAGATACAGTGCTGTGTGCTGCATAAGTGTTTGTGAAAAATATTGTAAACAATCATGTAGGGATGAATTGACTTCAGTGGGGCTCTGTGTGGGCACAGGAATTCAACAGTTTGGGTGTCTTTTCAAGATTGGGGACCAGCTTCCTAGGTATTTTAGACAGCTTTTTAAAACAATGGGCAAAATTCAAACCTGGTGTAAAACCAGCATACCCCATTGAGTTCAATCGAATTGCACCCATTCACACCAGATCTGAATTCAGCCTTAACTGAATTCAGTTTGGTTGAACTTTTAAGGTTTTTTTTTTAAATGGGGGAAATCTTTATGTCTAACCTGAAATAAACTCTCCATTGTTAATTAACAAGCATGGCTAAATGTTTACAAGGAGAAAAGCACTAAGTACTTATTGTTAAAGGGCTTGCTCCCGTAACACTCAGGCAGAACTTCTGATGAGGTTGGTATTTGACTTGAGCACCTAGGTGCTAGAATACAAATAATAAATATAATTTTAACCAATGGAGCTAAATTGAGCAGTGGCATGAACAGCAGTGTAAGTGGGCACAAGGAAGGGGTGTAAACATTACAGAGGAGTAACTTGCACTTATTACACATTCAGTGGGCATGCTAAATTTGCAGTGTACGGGCTCAGAGGGCAGCCGAGGTGGTGGTGATGGGAAAGCAACATCAGAGTTCAAGCTAAGACAGACTCTTCCCCTTGCTACTTAAGTTTAATTGCACACCCAATAAATGCTTATGTGTTGAAATTTTGTTTACCTGGGTATTTCCACAGTTACTATTGCCATAGTAGCTATGTGCCTCTGTTTACACTTGACCATTCACACCTGTTTTCCAATCCCCTTCCAAACATGTAACTTTGCACTACTATTTTTGTCACTCCTGAATTTAGCCCAGAGGCTTCCTACTAGTAACAGCAGAGAATGATTGCAATTTCTTGTTACAATAATTCTAGCATGCTGTAACTCTACAGTTAAGGCTGAATAATGGCTCCCATTCTAAACCCCTGTTTGCTGAAGGAGCCCTGTCCTTATTGCATGTGCTTCTCATAAGGTTTTCAGTGGATGAGGAGTTCGTGCATAAATCACTACTCTGTTTCACATGGAGAACACGATTTGCTGAGCTCATGACAATTTCTGTGTGCAGCGATAGGATCCAGCTGCTGTTGAAAACTGTATGCAAAGGGCACATAAATCGCTGGGTGTCATGGGAAATTTTATGCCCAGGGTGCACCAAGTTTCTGAGCATTTTGTAAGGCAGGCATTGAATGAGGGCATGCAGAAGTCCTTGCCTCAGTCCCTGCTCATCTTGAAGTACTCTCTGTCCCCGTGCCAAAGGCTTTGTGCAGCTCCCCAGTTTTACGGAAGAAAGGTGAGAAAGGTGCCTGAGACAGGGCATTGCAATATAGACATATACTGTCATGAGGAAATCCCCCCTTTTCACCTTTTTTTCCTTTCAAATCGTTCAAAATTGCTAAAAATACATTCCATTAAAAATTACATTCCAAAAAAATAAGAGCCGTGTTATGCAACCATTATGTTGCACATTCAAAAGCCAGTGCACAAGAAAATTAAAGCTGTGCACACCTAACTCTTCCCCCACTGGACGTATCCATTATCATACAATCTTTTGCTGTGTCCACATGCATTTTTCAAACATATATTATCTAACTCCATTGTTCTCAGGGGAGTTTTATATATACCAGAATCTGGAGGCAGAGAGAAGAATGACAGGTTTCAGAGTAGCAGCCGTGTTAGTCTGTATCCGCAAAAAGAAAAGGAGGACTTGTGGCACCTTGGAGGCTAACCAATTTATTTGAGCATGAGCTTTCATGAGCTACAGCTCACTTCATCGGATGCATCCTTTCAGGAGTGAAAAGTCTAATGCACAGATTTTGACCGTGTCTACACATGAGTTTTTAAACTGCTCGTTTAGCTACACCACTGCCAACCTTCACTGGAGAATCAGTGTACTGAGGTAAACGTTACACTAGCAATGCTGCAGCCACACAAATGACTAAAAACCCAGTCTAGACGAAGCTTTCGCAGGCCTGATCCTGTCCTCTTTGCTTCCACAAAACTCCCATTGGTCTGAATGAGAGCGTTGCTTTAAGTAGTGTAGAATCAACCACCACGTCTATACAGTTTTCCTGGATCAATGTGTATTTTGCTAATCTTCATATGATTTTAATGAATTAAGTAACAGTCACACAAACCTTGTCAGAAATCTGAGACCGTTTCATTATGAAGCAAGGCAGCAAAGTTTCCCACAAAACACTCCTATTGTGCATTATGAATCTTTATTCTTCAGCACAGAAGCCCCTTTCCCCTTGGAACAGTATTTCCTATATTATGATGTGATGATCACAGTGTTTGGTTAGAAATCGCCTTGAAAAACAGTAGAGGAAAAGTTACAAAAAGACAGTGCCAGAGAAATCTTAACCCTGTAATATTTGTTAATATAGGACTTGGAAAGGCTTCTTGAATTGATCTACGCAGAAAAAAGAAAACGTTAACCTTCATGGAGTGATCCTAGTTGTGCTTTTCAAAGTACCTAACATTTTTCTGGCCACCTCCAGTAGGTTATTTAAATGCTGATAATCTTGTTCATGGTAATTTCAATGAGCCACAGCAGACATATAATGCTTCCTCTTTTAATAGGTGCAAAGTGAGTTATTGTCACAAAGCATATATGAAAAAGGGACGTGAAAAGAGAATCCTGTCTAATCTCTGTAATAAGGGCTTGTGAGGGTGCTAACATGGTCACCTGAATTATGCATGTCTATTGTGTTCAAATATCATAAATCGATGCATGAATACAGTCCAAATCATTTTCAGTTCATGAACATTTATATACAGAGCTCTTGAGCACTGCAAAGACAATTAGTCATATTTGTATGCTGGAATTAATTGAGAGTGAGATGCGGGAGGCAGAAAGAGAGAACAAAGAATGCTTTTTGTCAGTTCTTCCAACTGACAGGGATAATTAGATATATGAAATTGAAATTCCTCAGCAGGGGGTTTCTGTTGACAATGAATTTTCTTTTGATTCCATTCTGTTATTCTTTTATGCTGTCATCTGTGGCAATTTGTTATTCAGCTTGAAGCTTAAAAAAGCAAAGCATTCCGCTTTTATGAGTAGATGATGTCAGTTTGTACACTGCTGGGAAATAGATATTAAATGTAATCTTTAAACTAAAAAAAAAGAGAGAGAGAGAGAAAATAAAATCAGTTAAAGAGACAGTGCTCTGTTTACGCAGCCCTCCGAGTAAAACTTTGTAAAGAAGAGGCAGAACTTGCTTTGATGCTTTTTACTGTTGCTCAGGCTGCGTGAATGTTGCAGTTTTGCTGGAAGTATAAGCAATGCTGCTGAACAGTGTAAAGATTCACCCTTGAGAACAGCAACTACGTAATATTAAAAAGAGAGTGGCACCTCCACTCATGTGGCTCTCTACTAATATACAATGTACTGCTAATACCTACTTATGCAATAGCCATAGTGTATTCATTTGTATTTCCAATTTGCTCCGTTCCTGACCTATATTCAGTCAAAACCTGGAAAATATTCTCTTCCAAACTGTAAAGTGACAATCTGCCTAGAATGTTGGGGCCTGATTCTGCAGCCTTGCAATGCCCCAGCAACTTCAATGGGAATTCTATGAGCAAAGCAGTTCCAAAATCTGGCCCTTCGTTAATGAAAATTCAGTTTCATTAAAGTCCCTCTCCCTTTCCTGGCCATCTCACCTCTGCTTCTCAGATCTCCTCCACACAAGCCACCTCTGAAAGGCCTATTCAGTGTAATATTGGCATGGACATCTATTCTAAAAATGGCCACTTTAAATAACTGTCTACCAAAACAATACCCAGCAATTTGCTCTTTACAGAGTGTCCTATTTATGTGTTTATTCTCTGTGTAGTTTTGACAAGATTTAGTATGTGTATGTGAATAATATACAATATATACTTATAAACACACATAAGTTTCTATAAATCTATGCACAGATATACAGATGTAATGAGCTATGACCTTCCTAACATATTTTTACAAGCATTACATGGAACCGATTATATGGAAAACCCTCACTGCTTCTCCTTCACCCTCCCTCTTCCATTGGAGCTGATCCTATCTAATTTTACCAGCTTTCTTTTGCATTCCCTCCTCCAAAACCCTGCATTGTTTGGCTGTTTGTTATTTTTCAGACTGACAGTTTCTTGTTCAACAGGCATCTTGGTGACTGTGGTTTTTATTATATTTTATGTATTTATTTTTTTTTACTGAAGCAAAACCCACACACAGTATTATGATGTAGTATATATTCCAGTGAACTACTCTGAGTCTAACTATACCATACTGCATATCATTAAACATAGTAATATTTAACCCGTATGTATTACTGTCTCTGCACCCTCAGAGCATTCTTTACAGATGCAGTTTTGTCTTTTACTTTATGGAAGAAGGCCTTGTTTAACTAGGTCTGCAACCTTAGAAAGTAAGATAGCTAAATATATATATATTTGGAGTGGATTTTAGTGTTGGTGAAAAATAGTGGGTTGACTGGTGTCCTTTGTTTATATACACAACAGCTACAAAAAGGGTGTAACCTTCCCCAAAGTATCCCAGTAATGACTTAGAAGGAGCACCTCTTCATATGAAAGGTTAGTCTCCATGGCTTTTCAGTCTTTGGTCTTTCTGCTGAGACTTTCATGAAGACTGCTTTTGGTAACTGTGGTTTCTGTAACTTGGCACATGTCCATGGGGAAATGCATTAATGCCATGAAGTCATTTCCTGTAGATAACATTTATTTGTTCACTACTGACCTTGGATGAATTTGAACTTGTGATTTAGAAATTAAACACTATATTCTCTTACCTCCATTCTGCCCTTAAAATAGCAGCATAAATATTCCATTAAAGCATTAGTAATTTTTTGGGTTGTCTTTCATCCGAAGGTGAAATTATATGGGGCACGTCATTTACCTACGTACCGGTGTAAAAAAAAAGTTTGCATTTGCAATGGATTTTATGGTTAAAGTTTTTGCTTTCAGGTCAATAAGCAATATAAAAGCAGTGGTCCAACCAGTGTGCAATACTGAATACATCTGTCTGGAGCTGGAGGAGCCATTCAGATTTACTGAATAAGGCCACACATCCTGCAACAGACTGCGCATAGTTTCCCCCTGTTGCTGTTCAGAGCCCATTGACTTCTACAGGGCTTTGTGCAGGTGCATTACTGCACTCGCATGCAGTCAGCTATGGGATCAGAGCCTCACTTACTGGATTCTTGTCCACCTGTGAAAATCCACAGTCATTATTCATTCAAAGAAATTATTCTGATTTTATCTTTCCTGTGAAGAGGAAGGTACTTTCAGTAAGAAAAAGTGAATACCCCCTTCTTACTGAGAAGCTTATTTGGAAAGTGTGAGTTTGGCCCTAAGATCACAGTGCAGCCCTTGCACAAGTTTAACTATACAATCTATTTTGCTGGAGAGTAAACCTATTGATTGAGGATGACTAAATCCCATACAAATCTTTAGGTGGACTGACACTTCTGTGCACTTTATCAAAATAAGGTTAGCTTGGGAATGACATCCACTAAAGTTTTGAAGGGAAAAAAAACACTATTTCCCAGGCATGAAGTTTTTCCACTTGTTGGTATAATAATGAGTGCATCCAACAACTTGGACATGTTCTCAGATGATCCTAAAGACATCTAGAAACTTTGTTAACAGTAGTGCCAGGTGAACCTCAGAAGATCTGGATGTTTCTGATAAGAATTACCTCAGTCTGAAAAATCAGAAGAAGCTGGAAAGTTTGTACTTACTGATTTCAGCTTCTTTTGTGGTATTTCAACACCTCCCATCAATACCAAGAAAGAGCAAGAGTTCATAAGTTTTTTGTTGTTGTTTGTTCCTAAAAGGTTAGCAGAATTTTTAAAAATGTTTAAAGATTTGGTATAGATTCTGGAAGAAGGTTTGTGTAATTTCTAAACTGATTCCCTCATCCTTACTTAGTTAAATCAACTATGGGACTTAAAGAAAAGAAAAGCCTAGGGTTTAGTTATGAAGGATAGTTTCAATAAAGGTCCAAGTTGCCTTGTAGTTCTAAAAGATACAGTTCACAACATTAGTGTAGAACTTATTTGAAGATTTTGGTCAGTACTTCAAACCACTGACTTAAAATACTCTTCCCATCTTCAGAGACAACCCAGTCTATCAGTGCTGCCATCTCTTTCTGTGGTTTGTTTTGTAAAGTGAGCTACACAAGCAGAAGAGCTGTTCATATAATCTTTCTCAAGAGCAAATTAAATTACTATTGCATGGCTGCTCTGCCATAAAAGAAGGGAAGTTTATTATTTGTGGCCTTCCTTTCCACATCCAAATATAATTTTGTAAGTTGATTGGTAAAGTGAGCAGCGTTATCGGGTACTGTAGCTAATCAGGAAGGCATACAGATTTCCCTTTCACATTTTCAAAAAGCAGCAAGTGGTTAAAGGTTAAAAAAGCCCTACTCCTATAACAGTTATTTTACAATGACTCTTCTCTTTTTTGTTATTGTAGATAATATACGGAGGCACCCTGTTTACAATTGCAAATGTCCAATGCTTTTAAATCCTGGCAAATGCTAACGTCTAGCTTTAGTTTACCATCTAAATAAACCCACCTTTTCTAGACTGCTGGCTTTCACTTTATATATTGAGTCCAACTTCTGAGTAAGTGCTGTTGTCTAGCTTTTCATTTCAGAACCGCTTTTCTCTTTCTCATTCTTATAGTTCTTGCAGGAAATTTTCTCTAGATGATGTGCACATCCTTGCCACCAAAGTCACTTGTTAGCGGTTGCCAACAAGGTCTAAGAACAGTGCTTCTGTTGTCCTCCAATTGAGAAATCAAGTGCATCATAATTTCCCTGGTCTTTACTGGCCAGAAATGGAGTAGATGGCTTGGGGGACTGATAGTGGGGATCTGAAAGCTTCAGCTTGAGGACTGTGATTCAAATATGATCATATTGTTAGTGATTCAGAGTCATGACCATCTGCCACCTGTTTGATGATCTAAGTGAAATGGGTTCATTTGACAGGGCACAGGTGTCTTCATCACAGTCAATGCTAAGGGCTAGATCCACAAAGGAGATGGACCCAGCATTGCAATGATGAGTGATTTGGTGCCCTACCACCTAGTGGAATCCAGAGCCCCAAGTTTTCAGGCACCCACGCTCCCTATACAATTCATGGGAAAAGTTAGGTGCCTAAAAGTGAGATTCACAAAAGCCAGTATGCTGAATAGGGAGCTGCCTAAGCCAGCCAATAGGAAATGCTGAGGAGAGGAAGGTGGCTTCAACTCAGAGGGCACCTCCCTCTGCTCAGTCACAAATCCTCTGCTGAAGTTATGAAACTAAGCAGTTTCTTGCACAAAAATACAACTGTTGGTGCCTTTATAGCCTTCCTTTAGTGCAGTGGTTAGAGTACTCACCCAGGATGTGGGAGACCCAGGTTCAAATTTTTTTTCTCCCTTATATAAAGCAGGGATTTAAATCCAGGTCTCCTACCTTCTAGGTGAGTCCCCTAACCACTTGGCTATGGGGTATTCTAGAGGTGTCTCTCCAAATCTCCTGTTGAAACAACTGTGTATGAAATATTTAAAACAGTGCGCCATGTAGGTACAGCTGAGTGGTGGCTTTGAGGATGTAAATTTTGGACTTAAGCTCCTAAGGCAGCAGCTGGGCACTCAAATAGGAAAACAGTCATGCTAGTAGTCCCACTGGATTCTGTTCAAAAGTTTTCTCAGATGTGAGTTGTTGTTGCATAATTGGGCCCTAAATGACACCATCACTCACACTTCTTCTCAGCAGAGAAACCAGGAACCGAACAGGTATAAATACTTAACTATTCTCATTTCAGGTCAGAGAAGAGGCATGTGGGCAGAACAACAGCAGAAACTTGCCCTGCCACTGCACATGCTTTATCTGATATGCCCTTAAAGGACTTCATTTTCCACCTGCAGCCAATTCTGTTACAACATATAATTCACTTACATTCCCGGAGCCAGTGTTAGGATTATTTCACTGTTACTACAAAGTTTGTTGGTATTTCTATGAGTAAGCTCTGAAAAGTAACATTTGGCCAAAATCTCTGTTCAGTTACATTGTTGTTACTAATCTTCTCATACAATCATACATGTTAGAGAGAGACAAGAACGGTTCCATCATGTAGCTTATCTTCTTGCCAGTGCAGGATTGTTCCTTATTGCGTATTTACAAATGTTTTGTCCAATCTAGCTTTTAAATGTCCCATGTGAAAAGAGGCTTCTATCATTTCACACAGAGATTGTTCCACAAACTTAAACACCTCACGATCAGGAAGATTTACTGATACTTAGCCTAAAATTTCTCTTTCTTCATTTCATTCTTTTTCACCTTCTTATACTATCTTAAAACATGTCTTTCCAAATACGTGTAGACCATTATCATGTCCTCTGTTTAGTCATCACATTTAACTCTTTTGCTCCTACAGGTTTGTCTATTTAGTCCCCTAAATTATTTTACTTTTTGCTCTTTTCTAGACTCTATCCAATTTACCGCTATTTTTCTGATAACCAGGTGCTCAGTAACAAATACAATACTCCTGGTACAGTTTCACAAAGCTGACAGAACCATGACTTCCCTGTGCTGTGACAGAGTGCTTGTGTATATCCAGCTTTAAACACTGCCACATTACCTTTCATGAGTGCATAATTCACTTACCCTTCCCTGAGCTGCTCCTGGGATTACTGCACTATTACCACAAAGTTTGTCTAATTTACTATGCATTATTAACTCAAGGTCTCTTTTGCCATCACTGCTTTCAAGATTTTTCCCACCCTTTGAATATATTTGTTTTATGTTTACATTTATTTCATCCTCATAATTAGATCCCTATTTTCCAAAACAAATCTCTTCTTTATTTTCTGCCCAAGATTCTAATCTCCAGCTTTTTGTGCATGTTATTTCTCAGTCTTTGCTGATGGGTGCAATTCCTGCCCATTTATTACCATCTGCAAATTGTATTAAACTCTTGTTTACTCTCTTGTAGATCATTAAGGAATATATAAAAGACCAAACCCCAACACAGATGTCTGCAGCACCTCATCACAACTCACTGCTTCATCATGTGGATTGAAAAGTGGATGACAAGGCATGAAAACAACAGCAGTGTTTAGAGCCAAGCCAAAGAGAACCAAGGAAAACATTACTTAGATTGCAAACTCTTTGGGACGGGGATTGTCTTTCTGTTCTGTGACTGTACAGCACCCAGCACAAAGGGGTCCTTGTCCGTGACTGACTAGGCACTATGATAATGATGGTAACAGAAGCAAAGAGTACTTACCAGCTGGGAGAGAGGGAAGATGCAATATACAGCAGTTTATTACAAAATGGCTACCCTAGGGCTGCAACTCCTTGTGGCTGCCAGATTTAAAGGACCAGTTCCCAAGAAGGCATTCTTTAAAAATGCAATGTTAAACAGTTGACTAAAAATCAAAATACATATATAAGTTTCCTTCAGTAATTTTATAATTACATCCCTGACCTCCCCACTCCTGCAAAATCCTTGAAACCTAAGCCAAGCAAGTAATGAATCAGGTTCATCTGCCAAGATGTAAGCAGCTTACAACTCATGATTCTACCTTCCTCTATATGTTTAGCGACTTGATTGCTTAGTATCTGTTCCATTTTTGTGTCAGGGATAGAAGTTAGATTTCTGGGTGGTAATGGCCTCCTTTCCATTTTCTGAAGATTAATCCTCCCTCTCTCCTCACCCCCCAGTCTTCTGGCACCTCTCCAGTTTTCCATGACCTCAACAGAAGATACAATATATTAAAATGTATTTGCTAGTTCTCAGTACACATGGCCAGCATCTTTATTTAATTAATTAATCTGGAGACAGATTTGTGCTGAAAAGCAGTTTCTTGTTTTTCCCTTTCAAGACATCTACCTGCCAAGCTTCTTTCTCAAAGTTAAAAATAAAAGAGATTGGTTTGCAATTGTCAAAAAACTAGCAACAGGGGTTTTAAAGTAAAGAAGTCTCAAATAGATTCAAATAGGTCAAGTAACTTATTAGATACTATAGATACCCCTTTAGAACATCATCCAGACACACAATTACTCAATTGCCCTTTTTTTATGTTGACATTATTATTAAAACTGCTTGTTCCTAAACTGAATACTGAAGCTTTGTTCTGGTGCATGAGAGCCAGGAAGTAACTGACAAGAAACTAACTTGTCTGCTGTCATTACCCAAAGTGAGAGAAAAGCAAAAAACAAGCCAACAGCCTACCTTGTGAAAAGTAAATTAGATTTTGATCATTTTTACAGTTTTAGTCATTTAACGTATTATTAATGACTGAAGTAAGGATTTAGAAAACAAATACAAATTGTAATCTGATAAGGCACAATTAGGCCCAGCTCTGGCTCCACTTCTCCCAGCCTTGTCCCTCTATGCAGGAACACTCTGACAGTGGATTGTAGAGTTCCTGTCTGTGATAGCTGTATGTAAGAGCATGGGGAGAAGTCAGGTGAAAGATGTAACTCTTTCCCGCTCTGTACTCCAGCTGGTTGGTCTGGCATGGATTCTGTATCATGCTTGCTTTCCTAAAACAGTGGAGAACCGTTAAAGATTTAATTATCTCACAACTCATATTTTTACTGACCAATTATTGAAAAAAAGTTGCCAGAAATAGTAATAATAATAAGGGACTGGGACACCTCTCATTTACTCTCCAGAAGGTGAAATATTGTAGTCAGCGGGAGGTTGCTATTGACTTCGTGGGACCAGGATTTCACTCTAAACAAATTCATTAAAAAACAAACAAAAAACCAATGGGGAAAAAGATGCAGAATCCATCTATCTAGGTAGCTCCTTCCTGAGAGGTCTGACTGTTCTACCCCATTTTATATGTAGGTAGGTGGTAGTCATGGAAATAAATGAGAGCAAGGTATGGCCCTATGTTTTGAAAATCACATGACCACCCAGAATAATTTCTATTCTTTTCCTCTTAGTTATAGTTAATACTCACAGATGTCAATGGGAGTTGTACACATTGGGTGAAACCTACCATGTGCAAAGGACAGCACAAGGACTACGTCCCATTTAAGGCCCACTGAAACCTTTAAAATAGGGATATAGGTGGTGTACAGACCTCTACACAGAGGTGAATTTCACCCATACAGAAAGACAAGAATAGACACAGAAAGTAAGCAGCTAAGTGAGCCATGAAATCTAGTATTATGTTGGCTTCCAGGCCTTTTCTGTAACCCAAGAGACAACGCTGCTTCTCATAAACACATGGTTTTTATATATTAGCAACATATTCTGCTTTAAAAAAGCTTAGAAACTCTTTTAGAAATAGAAAATATACAAGTTATTGTAGCCTTAGGGTGGCATTAACACCACAATAATAATTTATATTCAATATGGGTTTTATTTTATACACCTGCTTTTCTGTGAGATTCATAAAAAAACCCACATATTGATATCAAAGCAACTGCACTGTTACAGGATTAATAATCTTAACTGAGACGCTTCATATCAGTAGGATTTATAATCTTTTCTGATAGCCAGGGTAATTTCAAGGTGGAACCAATAGTCAGGTTATATACATTTTTTAAAAAAGAGTATAATTTAATTTTCTAATTATTTAAAATATTACCTATTTATTTACGTCTTAATTATTTTCTAGGTTAATGTGTTCCCTGTTCGTCATTTATGCTGTTCTTCTTTTCTTTATGCCTTTTTATATTCAGTTTTGAAAAAGGAAAGGAAAATTGAGGCTGACATGGCACCAGGCCTGTAAACATCTCTGAGCTGACTAAAAGCCAAGGGAGCACTGTGTTTGGGTTTCCCTGCCTCGCCTTTTCTCATGATCGCTAAGGTTTTAAAGCCCTATAAAGTGATCTCTTTCAGGGACAGTCTCCGAGGTAAACTACTACTGTCTTCACTTTCTCAGCAGGAGACTTGGGTTCACTCCCATCAATTGCTCTTTGGGCATGCTGCAAAGACAGCATGCTCAGCTACAGCGGGGAGGAAAGTGTCATGCATCACTTAGTAGCAATCCCTCTGGTCCATTAAGGAGTTGTGTAGCTAGGCTCGAAGGATCAGATTCATCCCTAGGGTAACTCCACTGACTTCTGTGGCATTACACCAGGGACAAATTTGGCTGTAAATGGGGAACATCTCAGCTGAAAGGCTGGGAGCTCTGAAACATTCCTGAGGGGTGGCTCAATGAAACCGGCTGTTGCTTTGGTGGGAGTTTCTCTCTTAATGAGACAGGACATGTATTATCTGTTAATTAGGTTTGAACTTATGGACACATGATTTTGCATGGTTTACTCACAATTTAAACCATCAGCTCCTGTTTGTGAGCTGTAGCTCATGAAAGCTTATGCTCAGATAAATTGGTTAGTCTCTAAGGTGCCACAAGTACTCCTTTTCTTTTTGTGAATACAGACTAACACAGCTGCTACTCTGAAACCTGTTTTAAGGAGGTTGAGCGAAACAGGTTTATTCATCCATTTATTTAGAGACCTGATAACACAGAGCTTTGTATGGTTTTTTTTTTAAAGACACATTGAGGCCTGGATTGAGAATCAGGCTTTGAGGACATTAAAAGGCACAAGGTACAGTGGGATGCCTCTAAATCTTAAGGGAGAGGTGTGATTACAGTATGATAATTGGACTTCTGACTCCACAGGCTTTATTTAACACGTTCCTCTTATGAAAACTTCACTTGCATCCATCTGGGGGATGGATGAAGATGCAGCAGAAGGGTTAATCTGTGATTCTCAATCCACGGCACGTGGGCTGCTTGCAGCCCAATCAGCACACAGCTGTGGCCCATGTGACATCCTCAGGGCTATACAGGTAGGATTAGGTGCAGCCCACAGTGGTCAATAAGTTGAGAACCACTGTGTTATATACTAGTGCACATCAGTTGCCGCCACGTTCTGTTGGATTTAGGCACTGAACAAGCTCCCCATTTCAAATGCTCTTTGGCCAGTCAGAATACTCCCTAAAAGCAAAGTATTGTCTCTACATTCATGCATCTTTTCCCACCCCCACCCCCCGCAACCTTTGGGGCTCTAACAAATGGAAGCAGAAGTCAGCAGTAGAGGAGTGTTCCCAACTACAACGTCACAGTTAAATTTATATGGCAGGTTAAGGCAGATGTTAATTTTAAAATGACCCTACTATCTCTGTATCTCCCCTCTCACCAAGCAAGCAGTGTTATGTTTTTAATTCCCTAATGTGTGACCCAGCAGCCCGTATCATCTTACAGAGAATGAATAGAAAAGTGAAGGGCAGACTGTGTGGTCACTGTTTTCAATATCCCCCCTGCTAGCCATTACATCATCCAGCTACTTTCTAAGAGGATTTTCAGCAGGCTTGGCTTCGTTATTAAAATAGTAATTAATTTTTTCCTCTTCACAAAACCCGAGGACCTTCAAATGGAGGCCTCAGGAGTGAGGGCAGTTTCCTTTTGAAAGTGGCCTTTCTGGAAGCCATAATCGGCTCTCCAACTTTACAGTACACATGTTCCCCAGTAAATGTGATTAAAGAGCCACACAAAAACTCCCTTGCAGAAAATTAATTCAGTTTCCAGAATAAAAAGTTTGATAAAGTTGTGCAATGCTCCAATGACAACACATAATAGAAGTGCAGAGTTTTATCCTCTTGAAGGATAAATGAGCGGCCAGAAAGGTCTGGTAGTTCCCAGAGTAAAAACATCTGCTACAGCTAATTCACTTTAGCTTTTGATTGTAAAATTCATTAGCCATATCAGGCAGCTGGAGTTTCAAACATGTTGCTAGGAAGTACAGTTTTACAGGCTGGGATGCCGTTTGTTCTCCTCAGCAGTGGCAAGGTAGCATGAGTACCCACTGAAATGCAACCTCCTACAATCTTAGAATAAGGGCTTGAAAATAAAGCTTTGGGCGGGGGGTGCGTGAGGGGGAGGGTGTGACTACACAGAAAAGGGTGCCCAGGAGCCACCAGAGCCTTTTCAGCTGATCATCCCAACTGCCACATCAATTCCATCTGAAAACTTTAGCCTTCCTGGAGTTTTTAAATTAAAGTGCTTTGTGAATTATAAAGTAAACACCACATACACACAATATGTCAGTATATTTCACTTCTGAATTCTACAGTATTTTTGACTCTCGATATTTTAGGGTACATCAAGATAAAATCTTAGCTCAACAATGGGGAAAAGTGTTTCCATGTGGTGCTGAGATTAGAGAGGGGCTCAAAACTGGTTCTAAAGAAGATATTTGTTAGCTAACTTGGGCATGGAGAGACCAGCTAACAAGCATGTGCCCTAGGCATTTTACGGGGGAGACACAAAGAGTGTGCCCACTGATAGGATAGGTCATTTGGACTACTTCTCCAAACTGACCCTGAGAAGATTAGTTTAATCTGATTTGTGAATTTTAGGATACAATTAAGACAGGAAACACACCACTCCACTACTCTGCCAAGAACTCTGCTCAAGCTGACTGACTTTCTGTCAGCTTGTCTAATAGCACTAGGTGGCTGTAGTGTCCATACTTACGATGGCTCTTCTTACTTGGTAAGGGTGCTCAAGGTTATCACATACAGTTCAGGCTTAGTCCATACTGACAGCTAAAATCTGAATCTGATCCTTGGGATGAAGCTGGAGGTACAGTATAAAGACTGTACCATGGTCTCAGTCAGATCATGACTCCTAAATTGGGATCAGGCATATCATCATACCTGTCAGGGTGGTGAAACATTTTATTTTTAATAATCCACCCTGTTAGACTGATGGACCCTAAAGGTTTCCTGGCCTTGCTGAAGGATGATACTCTTTAGTCACTGGACATCTCTATTTTACATTCCAATGCTTATTTTCTTCCTTTGTACCATTAACAAAATGTTGTCCAGTGGACCTGTTCAGAATGGTAAATCCAGTCTGCTTTAGCTCTGGCAGAGTTGATATGTTCTCATTGTGCAGAGTTTTTCTGGTAGCATGTATCAGATCTGGAATGATTTGATCAATACCCTGGATGCACTGGGAGGGAAGGATCTGGCAAACACACCGGCTTCTCAGTAGGGCTGGCTGGAAAACAAGGAGGCTATTTCATGAAAGATTTTGAGGTTTTGGCATGTGGACCAGAAATTTCATCCTCAATCTGAAAAACCTTCCTAATGAAAGTTATTGAGGAAAAAAAAAACTTTTTGTCAAAAAATTCCTGACCAGCTCTCTTTCTCAGATTTGTTTCTACCCAGTTTCATTGTTGCAGATTCTAAAGGCACTGGGAATGCTGCATTCTACCACTGGTGAACTAGATCTTTGTCCCTTATGGTTGGTGGAGAGAAGTGGGATGATATTGGGCTCAATCAATGAGCACAGTTAATTCCATTCTTTAAGACCGGCCACTCTTAAACAAGCAGTGGTTAGAATCCTGCTCCAGAAACACTGACATTAACCAACTTCACTTGCTACCAATCAGTATTAGCATTCCTTTTGGTGCAATCTTACTGAGAAAGTGATTTTGGAAAGTTCCAATTTTTCTAGATTACTTAGATTTTTTTTAACCTTATCTGACTAATTTCAGAGGTGTGAATAGCACCAGGATGGTATTATCTATATAGATAGACAATTTCCTCTAGCAATGACTACAGGAAAGGTACCTGTTATAATTATGAGGAGTATGCCATGTAGTTGTAGCTGTGTCAGTCCCAGGATATTAGAGAGACAAGGTGGGTGAGGTAACATCTTTTAATGAACTAAGTTCTGTTGGTGAGAGAGACAAGCTTTTGAGCCACACAGGGCTCTTCTTCAGGTTTGGGAAAGGAACTCCCAGCATCACAGCAAAATGCAAGGTGGAATGGATTGTTTAGCATAAGTAGCACATATTCTAAGGCAGTGGTTCTTAACCAGGGGTATGTGTACTCCTGGAGATAAACAAATGTCTTCCAAGGGGTACATCAACTCATCTAGATATTTGTCTAGTTTTATTATATAAAAAGCACTAACAAGGCAGTACAAACTAAAATTTCATACAATGACTTTTATACTGGTCTATAAACTATACACTGAAATGTAAGTACAATATTTATATTCCAATCAATTTATTTTATCATGATATGGTAAAATGAGAACATAAGCAATTTTTCAGTATTAGTATGCTGTATCACTTTTGTATTTTTATGTCTGATTTTGTAAGCAAGTAGTTTTTAAGTGAGGTGAAAGTTGGGGTATGCAAGATGAATCAGAGTCCTGAAAGGGGTATAGTAGTCTGGAAAGGTTGAGAAACACTGTTCTAAGGGCCCATTTCAGGTAGAGAGACCTTTTAACAGCTCTGCGGTCATAGAACAAAAAGAGGGGGCTAGTGGGTTTGTTTTAATAAGCCATAAATCCAGAGTCTGTTCAGTCTATGATTTTTGGTGTCTAGCAGAGTAATGAATTTTAGCTCTCAGGCTCATCTTTTGAAGGTGCTGTGCAGGTTTCCTTTGAGGATGAGGACGGATAGGTCAGGTATAGAGTGATCACTTTGTGAGAAGTGTTCACCCACAGATGATAGGGTGTTTTTGTCTTTTATAATTTTCCTGTGTGAGTTCATTCAAGAGTGTAGTGATTGTCTGGTTTCACCCACATAATTGTTATTTTGAGGCATTTAGTGCACTCGATGAAGTATAACACATGTTGTGATAAGTATGTGTAGGATCCATTCATCTAGAAAGGTGTGTGGTGTGGGGCATTGATCATTGTAGCCGTGGAGATATTCCTTCAGTAAGATTGCGATGGGCAGATATGATTGGGACTCATAGAAATCATCCTCAAACCACTCACCACACAAACCACCAGCTTCCTCCAGGAAACAACTGACTTCTTCCACAATCTCCTCAGTATTTACAATCTCTGTCAGAACACCATCCTCATCACCATGGATGTCACTTCCCTATACACCAACTTCCCTCATAATTATGACATAGCTGCCTGACTCAAATATTTACCAGACAATGGACAACCCTCAGATATCCACCCCAAACACATTGCCAAACTCAGGCATTTCATTATCACTCATAACAATTTTACATTCAACAACAAACCTTTTGTCCAAACCATGGGAACAGCCATGGGTATTAGTAGGGCACGCCAATATGCCAGCCTCTTCATGGGCCACCTTAAAGAAGAATTTCTGGACAAATGTACCACAAAACCTATGATCTACCTGAGATACATTGATAATATTTTCATCCTCTTGATAGATTGTTTAAACTCCCTCACAGATTTTCACCATAACATCAACAACCACCACCCATCCATTAAACTCTCTCTGGAACACGCCCACATTACCATCAACTTCCTGGAAACCACAATCAGCTTCAACAGTGGAACTCTACAGACAACCATATACCAGAAACCCACAGATCACCATGCCTACCTTCAGAGAGCTACTAGCCATCCCAAACACAGCAAGAAATGTGTTATCTGCAGCCAGGATCAGACTCAGATACCACAGAATATGCTCCAAGGAGAAAGTCTGGGATATACATTTTAATATACTTAAAACTGCCTTCACCAAATACAGACACTCCATCAGAGAAGTAGATCGCGTCATGGAACAGGCCATCCAAATACCCTGAGATAACCTGCTTCAATACAGAAATAAAAACCCTTCTGACTGCACATCCCTAGTTGTCACCTGCCACCCACACTGGCACCCATACAGGGTATCATCAAACAACTACAACCCATGCTCGATGGGAAACCCATCCTGAAAGGACTCTTTCCTTAGCCCCATCTTCCGGTATTCAAACAACACACCACCAATCTTGTGAAGCTCATCATCAGAAGCAAGCTCCTCACAGACCAGGACACACCTACTCAAAGCAGCACCAAACCTTGCCAGTACAACAGATGCAAAACCTGTGGACATATCTCCACTGCTACAATGATCAACATCCCCCACAACACACCTTTCATATCAATGGTTCCTACACACGCCTATCACAACCTGTGGTGGACCTCATCCAGTGCAGTGAATGCTCCATTAACAATTATATAAGTGAAACCAGACAATCAATATGCTCTTGAATGAACTCACACAGGAAAACGCTTAAAGAAAAACACCCACCCTATCGCCTGTGGATGAACATTTTTCACAAAGCCATCACTCTACATCTGACTTATCAGTCCTCATCCTCAAAGGAAACCTGCACAAAACTTTCAAAAGACAAGCCTTGCAGCATTAAATTCATTACTCTGCTAGACACGGAAAATCATGGACTGATCAGTGACTCTGGATTTATGGCTTATTACAACAATCTATAACCCACTAACCCCCTCTTTTTGTCCTTTGACTGCAGGGGTGTTAATGGGCCTCCCTATCTTGAATGGTCCTTTAGAATATATGCTAACTGCTTATGCTAAACAATCTGTTCCACCTTGCAGTTTGCTGTGATACTGAGAGTTCCTTTCCCAGACCTGAAGAAGAGCTCTATGTGGCTCAAAACTTGTCTCTCTTGCCAAAAGAAGGTGGTCCAGTAAAAGGTATTACCTCACCCGCCTGTCTCTATAATTATGAGGAATCAGGAAAATGGGAGGTTCTGCTGCATATAGAATGCATCTGGTGGATTGGTATGAAAGCCAGTCAAAAATTTCTACTTCTGAAATTTTTTAGCAAGAACAAGGGATTTTCTTTTTAGCGTTAGTTCCTATGAGTACATTACAACAGTGGTGTTCTATCCATAACTCTGGCTTCCATTTGCTTCCCATAATCCTTGATATTGGTTATGACTAAGGCTCCATGACTTCTGCAGTGGCCGGTGTGGCTGGCTCAGGGGCTGTCCCAATTGGGCAGCCCTTGGGCCAGCAGCAGCAGCAGCAGCAGTTTGGGTGTGTGGGAGGGGGCTCAGGGCTGGGGGTTTGGGTATAGGGTGGCGCTTACCTAGTGGGGGATCCCTGCATCCTACCAACATGTCCCTGAAGCTCCTAGGTGGAGGGATCAGGGGGCTCCACACATTGCCCGCACCCACACATGCAGCCCCAGCAAATCCTACTGACTGCGATTCCCAGCCAATGGGAACTGCGGAGCTCGCACTTGTGGTGGGAACAGCACGCGGAGCTCCCTTGGCTGCCCCCCCCCCCAGCTGCAGGGACATGCTGGTCAGAGTCGGGTAGGGAACCTGCCAGCCCTGCCAACCCTCCTTCCTCCCAGCACCAGCAGGGGTCCCAGGCCACGCACTGCCACCCTCCCCCCAGCACAGTGGGAGCCCTGGGTTGTGCACCACTGCCCGCTCCCCTTGGGTCATGTGCCATCACCTGCCCCTCCACCAGTGCCAGCAGGGTCCCAGGCCACCCCACCAGCACCCGTGGCACCCCCGGACCGCCCCCCCCCCATGGCCCTGGCCCAAGTTTTAAAGGGGTATATAGTAAAAGTCATGGACAGGTTATGGGCCTTGAATTTTTGCTTACTCCCTGTGACCTGTCCATGACTTTTACTAAAAATACCCGTGACTAAAAAGTAGCCTTAGTTATGACTTTTAAAGTTATGGATGGTCTAGGCCCTAGTTGCTTGAGAAACTTTCCCTGTAGTTGATCATAATGATTAAGAACTGCTGCGTTGTTCTTGTTGGCAGTTCCTGGAGCTTCCTTTGTTGGCCCTAGCTGCAGAGCATTCTCAGTTGAGGGCCATTCCCTGCAGAACTCTCTCCATCTTGCAATCTTTCAGAGCCCACATTTGGTGAGATTCTGGACACAGTTCAAGGTCCATTATTTACAAACCCATATCAAACCCACAGTATATTAGTTGAAATAGGTTTTCTATGACAGGTTATTTTATTCTTTTTTAATTGTTGTAATGTTGCCATTCCCTGTGTGCGTGTGTGTGTACCCAGTGTGTAAGCAATACAGGCAAGGCAAATTTTAGAACCCTCCTCCAACAGAAAACATCTCAATAGTCTTGAGCCAGTCAATGGCCTCTGAGTCAGCAGTGCTCAGCTCGGGAAGACCTCCCGGAAGACATGAAAAGAGAAACCATCCAGTATGCGTGCAGCATCCTCCACAGATTCACAGTGAGCTACCATGGATGCCCCAGCCATGACTGTTCTTGTCACGGTGTCATATGACACCTCAGCTCCAGAGGTGCCATGGGAGCCTGAAGCGAAGTAACCATTCATCTACCCGAGTGGTGAGTGGGAGTTCCTAGCAGTGGCAGAGCCTCTCTCCAGTTTTGTCTGCTACAGTGAGCTGACAATATCAGATGGATGGAAATTGTGCAGCACGGTCCAGTAAGATTTCTGCTACGCAGTCGATGGTGGGGTACATCCCATATATCCCTGAACAGTGGCAAGCATGGCATTTTCTGTACCTTGGTGATCAGTTTATTGGCTGCACGCTGATGCCAGAAGTTTAGGTAGAGAAATATTGGCTAGACTGATAACCATACAAGTTTTGTTGGCTTCAATGTGGCTGTGATAATTCTTATGGTATGATTGGAGCTGTGCATCTACTAGTCTAGTGTGGCAGAGTTTAATCAAACTGGGGCACCATAGCAGAGAGCAAGCCCCAAACTACGCAGTGATTTTGCATTAGTTCCCCGAGTGGGTTCTAACAGTTCATTCAGGAGACAGTTTCTGCTCTTGATCATTTGACCTCCTGTAGAGAGATGGCATGTATATGTGAGTGTGTGATCTCGGGTGAGCCTTAGATACCCTGGCTTTGGATTATGTGCTGACTGCTGACCATTCAAAAAGATGTTAAGCTCAAGTTGGCTCTGAGCACAGTGTAAGTGGAAGCAAGTTGACAGTCTTTGGTGTACTTGGTTTCAGTCTCTGTTTCTTGCAACAGTCACCTGTGATAACATACTACTGTTCCAAAAGATAGAAGAGAACCTGAATAGTGATATGGTTACCGTTCAGTGGTTGCTGCACAAAAATAAACAAACAAACAAACAAACTAAAGGTTTTATTACGCCGCTGAGCTTAATGAATAATTTATTTTTTGCTTCAGTCACCGAACTGAAACATCACCTCCCCAAAATCGGTTCATTTGAACCAAAACAATTTTTTTCCTCAATGAAACAAAATGTTTTGAATGTAAAAAAAAAAGTTTATATTTTTGAAACAACATTTCAGAGCAAAATGTTGACATTTTAAAAACAGAATGGCGAAATGGTTTGTTCAATTTTTCCCCCCCACAGGCTTTTCTTGGCCAAAAGTATTCATTTATTTGCGCCTGGATTTACAAATGCTTTCAGAGCCATGAAAAATGTATTTTAGGTGAAATTTCTGTTCACTAAGTTTTTCTTGCCCAGCTCTACTCTTCAAGCTGCTTCCCTGTCACATGATCTGTTCTCAACTTGGCTACTGGCAGCCATTTCCTTGTGTGTCTGACACTGAGAGTGGTATGGGAAAAGTTGAGAAATACATTTTCTTATTATCTATTATTTATATTGCTTAGTGCATAGAAACTACAACGCCATTGTGCTAACCAAACAGGATGTCCTTAGAGAACAACACAGGTGCAACAAAAGTCTACCTAAATAAAAATAGCCTACACCAATCAATGCACCTGTGATACATTTATAGAACCTGGATCTCACCTCCTTATCTAAACTTTTTGTTGTCCTGATAAGACACAAACCAAATCCAAGCTTTCTTTCTTTGAATCTCTCTTTTAAAAAGTACCTTCAGAAAATAATAAGAATTTGCCCCCAGTCCCAATTCTGAGTTTTCTCTCTCCAGGGGACAGCCTCTTCAGTGAGCACTGCTGGCTGTGGTGGGGGTTGGGAGGGTAGGACCATGGTTACTCTTCATTTGTCCCTGTAAAATCACATGGACTTGAAATCATGCCCTTACTTACACCTCTGGAAGCCCACTGTATATATAGGTGTAACTGTTGTTTGGCAGCAGAATCCTTTTAATGGTGATGCTGCATGAAGAAGAAAGAAGTGAGCTGCACTCTAAGACTAGGTTGAGTTTGGAGAATTGGCACTTAGCTACTTCCTTTTAATTTGCAAACTGAGCAAATCTGAAAAGGATTCAGCAAGACACAATAAACATGAGCCCAACAAGATTGTTTTTAGATTCACTTTAAATGCATCATATTCTTGTCTTTTGCTCTTAGTAAAAGGGATCTATAAGGTTTGGTGCATCTGGCTTGACTGGAGTTAATTTATTTTCTATAGGTTTGCTTCCTTCCAATATTCCTGACAACATCTTTAGTAACAAGCGACATCTAAAACCATGGGCCACTGATGTTGATGAAAGTGGAATTGGTCCTAGATGAAGAACGGATAAGGTCAATGTGACAAATGGGGAATGTTGAATTTCTGGGTGTGACACGTGAGGCTTGAAAATACAGTACCACCATGATTTTTATTCCACTGGAACCCAAAACTAAACTTTAATGGGTAGCACAGAATACAAGAAAACAAATCTTGGATCTCCCAACTGTTCAGGGAAATACATGCAATGCTTAATATGACAAAGCCATCAAACACCAGAATAAATTACACAGTGCAGAACAAGACTTGTAGAGTAACAACACTGCAAAACGTACAAGCTTTTTAATGTTGGTAATGCTTCTCTCTCACAATTTTTCTCCCTTTGTAAATCCAATACGAAGGCATCAGAAATGAAATGGAAGACAAGACAGATCTATACTAGATCTATCAGTAGGTGAAAAGCAGTGGAGTCTGTACTAGATACCAGATAGCTGTTTTCCTCGTTTTTTGGTAACTTGTTTGAAATTAGAGAGAGAATAAAACTAGAGCTATTCATCACACCTCACTCAGCCTTAAACAGTTTGGCACTCAGATTAACGGGGACCAGGATCTTAACCATCCCTTGTGTTTGTTCTGTATATCAAATTGTAACCAATAAGGCTTTGCAAAACTTAATCATCTCCTGTTTTTGCCCATCTCTGCATTGAAATTCTATTATTATTATTGACTCCAATGATGGAAATATGTATTAGAAAATAATTACTTGTTGAAAGAATGCCAGAACTCACAACAGATAGGTCCATATTACCATTTAGAGCTGGTTGCCTATCTTTATGATGCATAAATGATCCTGTTTAGAGATTGACTTGTACATTTGTGACCACCATTTTACAAAAATCAAAACACCCCATTGCTCTCAGAAAAGTAAAGCTCTATTTTTGCCACTATTTTTGATACTGTGAAACATCTGACCCAGAGTAATTCCTTTGGTATACTGAAATAAAAGAGAAGACACTGACTTGACTTTTACATGTACTGTATATATTCTCTATGTATCTTTCTAAATAAATCAACTTCAAACTGCTCTAATTTTACTTCTCTGGTAGTATATTGATTTATTTTTGTGTGTTTCCAAAAGCCAATTTAGAGATCATGGGCTAAATCTTCATCTGGTGTAAATCAGCATTGCTCCATTGATTTTATGGAAGGATGCCGATTCACACCAGCTGAGGATTCGGTCAAATGCAGTCTATTGTCTCTCAGTGCAGCTGCCTAAGTCCCAATGACATCATGGTAGCAAGAAGAAAGTATACCTCAGAGAGTATATATAGGGCATTAACTTTAATTCTGGAATATACCTAGTTCATTTCAATGGTAACTGCAATGCCAAAATCTAAAAAACGGATCCCAATAAAGGTACTGTAAATCAGAAGTAACTGACTCACTCTAGAGTTAAACTGGAGTAACTGATATGAAAATCTGTCTCAAAGGTTATCATTTC
Source organism: Lepidochelys olivacea (assembly GCF_965140295.1). Lineage (NCBI taxonomy): Eukaryota > Metazoa > Chordata > Testudines > Cheloniidae > Lepidochelys > Lepidochelys olivacea. Next base: position 104,257,864 of record NC_140412.1, on the reverse strand, counting down.
ACCAATATGTTGGGGAAGGAAGGATGAACCTACCAAGCAATAACTCTAACCAGGAATAACCCTAACTGGAATATCAGGAAAACTGGGGGGGAGGGCTATGTCCCCAGTGACCCTTGTAAATACTCTCCCTGTGAAGCAAATACTTATTAAATCTTGCTGTTTCGTTGACAGGCACACTGTGCAATTCCAATGATAGAAGCCTCCTGCTAAGAAAAAAATAAGCAGGAAACATGAATCATGACAAAAGTCCTTTTATTTTGTTATTCAAAAATATATTTGCAAATTACACTGCTTATTAACATAATGATTACAGGAACAGCCCAAAGTTTTTCCTTTCAATATAGTACTGACAATAGTAAATTTCCTACTTTATAGGGTATCACAGCAATGTGGCCAAAACTATAGCTTAATTTTACATGCTGAGAGCAAACAAAATCTTCACCAGTTTGAATGTTTCCTTCCCTGTGATTTTAAAGAGAAGCACTTCTTCTTAAACACGATGTAAAGTCTGTATTATTTGCTACGGAAGTTTCCACTACTGAAATAATGATTGCTAATATAATTGAGTGAGAACATTCTGTTTCCTAGTAGACTGAGGTCCTGTGCAACCTTGCACATTTAAACAAAATGATTACCAGCAATCACCTACTTGAAATTCCTCCAAGTGTTTTTGTGTATAGTGTATGAATACACAGGAACAAAGACAAAATACACATTTTGTTCTATTTTAGTAGTCCTACTTAGGTTTGAACCAGGAAGCTGCAGAATTGGGAATGATCATTTTGTTCTATTTTTCTGAGTTTGATTAAATTAGTTAATTGCCCTGAGATGGAGATCTTGGGATTTACTTGCATGAACTGTGGCAACATAGTACGTGAGTTGCACACATAAATAGTTAAGAATCTGTTGTGTGGTACACAAACAAAATGAAACAACAGTCAGGAACAATTATGTCCGAATGTATTTTTAAAGCATTTTTAAAATTTCTCTCTCTGTTTGGAAGACTAATGCATATGGGAATAAAGATAATCAGCCTGATCCCGCAGGCAAAACTCTCATGGACTTTCTTGGCTGTTTTGCCTATGAACAGATTACAGAATCAATCCCAGTACATCTTAGCCTCAGTGCATGTAATGCAAACTCATGGGTGATATGCTGCATTTGCACAGTCCTCTGAAAATTTAGGCCCTGAACCCATAATAGGATCCAGACACATGGATCCAATTTAGAGGTGATATGGGGGAGATTTTCAAAGGTACAGATGGCAATTAGGAGCCTAACTTCCAGGCATTTCTATCTAATCTAATTTATCTATCCATCCATCCATCTATTTGTGTCTCCAGTTCAGCAAAGCACTTAAGCATGTGCGTAAATCCCACTGAAGCCTTTGCGATTTAAGCATGGTCTAAAAGTTAAATTGCTAAACAAGGATGGTCTGATTAATTGGGGCCTTTATACATAAACCTCTTTAGCTAGTGGAATTAATTAAAGGGGTATTGTTTGTCAGGAATATTTGTTTTAGCTTAGCTCAGAAAATTGAGCTCAAAAGCGTTAGTATTAACCAAGTCAAAAAGTTTGGAATATGGCATTAGCATTAATTATCTTCTTCTTTATTTTCATTTTTATTTTACTGGGGGTAATACTTTCTGCCTAAGGTCTGTTTAGCCCTTTCGTTCTCCCACAAGTAGCTAGTATTTAGCCTCTCACAGGTACATGAGGCTAATAGTTCAATCATGGAGGAGGGAGAGGGGGAGATGAAAGGGCAGGAAATGGCTGTCATGGCCCCAAAGGAAATATTTGTAGGAAAAGGAGCACAACAGCAAATAAAGGGCTAATTAATGTCCAATTCCCGCTCTGATATACAGACCACAGCAGTAGGCAAAACTCAGCCTTCTGTTCTACTTACTGCTCAAGTACTTTTGTGCTGCAGCTCTATGCAAGTATGGGTCTGTGCTTTTAAACTTAAAACATTTGCTCATTCACTTCTGAACATGAGTTTTTCTGTTTCACTGCTAATTTTCTCTTTCCAGTATAGTTTTTGCCAGCTTTTTTGGAGGGAGGCGGGGGGGTTATTTATTTATTTAATTTGTGTCTGCTGCTACTTTGTCTGTGCTGGTGCTGATTTGCTCATTGCAAGCTGAAAATTCTAGCAGGATCCAATGTAACTAGAAATATACTGGGGGGTGGCTGGGTGCAGGGAAGACATATTTGATGTGTTGAATGAGAAACGAAAAGGAATTGATTGTTCAGACCCTACCTAAATTCTGAAGGGGTTGAGTGGCAAATATTGCAAGTTATGGTCTGAAAAATACAGTAGCACTTAAAGTGCTAATTTACTGGCTTTGTCCCACAAAGGGCATTGAGACTGAACCTTCTATTGAAAAACACAATAGCAACAGCAGCACTGTTTTTATGTAACATAGCAATTGGTACATGTAGCTGACTAAATGTGTTGTTAAAAGAACAACATGAAAGTTGAAATTCACAAAGGAATGTCATGATGATCAATTATTTCTGGTGTTTAGTATCTTAGAATCACATCTTAAGGTAAAATGTTATTTGCTGATGACTGAATGCCAGAAATAATAATCTGACATTAAGCTTTTGTGAATCTGACCAAATGAAAGCCTAAAAAGGGAATTTATGGAGCAGTAAGAGTGCACTCGTTCATGAACACACAGCTTTTAGAATATAAATGACTGAAATATTACTCATTACCCTGTAATCAGAAGGGAAACATAATCGTTAGTAAAAAAAACCCCAAACCCCCCAAACCGCCCCCCCACCACCTCCGAAGTAGCATTAAAGATATGGCTTCAACCAACAGAAGTCAGGAAACTTAGAGTCAGGGCTGAAACATCTTCTTTACCATGCACTGTTGCACCTGATATTGCAGGTCTATATGAACACTGCAGGTGATGTTACATGCTATACAGTGTGTATTGCAAACCTTAGGGATCATTTGTGTGGAATGTTAGTGGATACGTCTACACTGCAATTAGACACCCGTGGCTCGCCCATGCCACTTCACTCAGGCTCACAGGGCTCAGGCTAAGGGTCCAAGAGCCCAGGCTTCAGCCCAAGCCCAAAAGTCTGCACCACAATTAAACAGCCCCTTAGCCCGAGCCCAGCGAGCCCAAGTCAGTTGGTTTGGGCCAGTGGTGGGTTTTAAATTTCAGTGTAGACCTACCTAGTGTGAATGCTGACACTCCGTTTATCATGCTTGGGGGAAAGGAAGAAGCAAACTTTGTACGGTGCGGTTTCTAAAGGAAATAGTTTCAGTTTTAATCCTGGCAGCTGTACAAGATATAGCTATAGAAATAATTTTATTCCACAAGCATTTAGAAGTGTGTAAGTGTTCCTGCTTCTCAAACTTTCAAACTTGTTTGAGATTAAATTGTTTGATGCTAGCCAAAATCACAGATTGTTCCAGCAACATATGCAAACCTACTGATCAGTGGATCATATCTCTCTTTAATCTCTGGCCTTTTCTACACTTGAGAAACGTGGCATCTCACTACCCTAGCACACTAGGAATACACCATGTTCACAGAAATTTGCTCCCAATTGTACACAAGCATTACATCCAATATTTGGATTACTCTTGCTTTGAGCAAGGATAACCACTGGTTTGTCCTTCACCGTGCCAAGAGCAGTATCAATGTAGATGGAAATCACTTGCCTACTAGCCCCAGTAGTGCAAAGAGTCCTCCCACTATCATTCCACAGGTTTCAGAGTAGTAGCCGTGTTAGTCTGTATTCACACAGTATTCCCACAGTACACTGCTCAGGTGGCCTGACTGATCTATGCAGTCTGGTGTGCTGGAGTCAGCTTGGCTGGAATTAACTCAACTGTATGAATAGTAATGCACACATCTTGGATCTCAGTTGTAGTCTATAAGCATACTATACAGCCTGCACAGCACACCAGCTGCCTAGCCAGCGTCAAGTATTTAATATACTATGCTTCCATGAGGAGGTTTTCATAAGCTAAGTTTCAGTCTCAGTTGAATATCTGCAGCTGAATTATAATAAAACCCTCACCTCAATTTGTTTGGGTGGGATGAAGATGGCATGCTTTAAGTAAATATAAATTCAAATGGCACCCATATCCCTTCATATGCAAAATTCATGTTCATTTGGATCCCTGTTCTGATATCCTTATTCTCACTGAGAAGCACTTTACTGCTAGACTCTTTGGACCAGGTTCTTCACAACCTTGCATATTATGCAAGAATTTGTGCCTGAGTAAAGTTAGTGCAAAGTGGGTGCAAAGCATTAGCCAATCAGAATTACCCACTCGCTTACACCAGTGGTAGCATTTTACACCTGTTTTGTACAGGCATAAATGACTGCTTTCAAAGCAATGCAATATCAGGCCCAGTGGAACTACTTATAGAGTGAAGTGCCAATCAGTATGAGTCATGGTATCAGAGTTTGGCTCTTGATGTGCATTTTGACAAGCTGATTTTTAGTAAACATCTTTTGAGTTTTTAAGTGTCTATATCTTTGAAAAGCTGGGCCAGATTCACTTGTATAACTTCACTGAAGTCAATATCGACTTCTCTTCAAGTCAGTCAGTGGGGTGGAGGAATAACTGATGGCAAAAATTGGACCTTTGTCTTTATAATAGTAGAAAAAGCATTCAAATGTCACTGGACATCTTTTTATTTCCCCTCTCCCTCCCTTTTCAGAAAAAGGAAACCCAAAATGTAAGGCCAGGAATATAATCAAGATCTTATCCTTTTTCCTCTCTGAAAAGATGAGTTATTTTTCTTTTTGTTATTTTAATCTTACAGATTAAAAAAAGAAGATAAAAAAGATCTGCGGAGCACTTTAGTAAAGTAGATTAGGATTTTTCACCTTTCAAGAACAATTGCAATTCTGCTGAGGAACCTTTTGAAATTGTCTCCATTTGAGTTATTGCTTTGACACGGGGAGTGGCTTTTCAGAGGATGAATACAGAGGTTCAATAAACTTCATTTCCTGATGTCAAATGTATTGATGAAATTGAAGTGAAAAGCATGTGAGAGATGAAATTTCTTTCCCAGGGATGTGCCTCTGATTGCTATGATGGCTCCTCCTCTGACAGGAATTCCCACAAGCTGGATAAACACAATCCTTCTAAGCTTAGACTGGCTGATAAAATATACAGTTCATATGTATGTTCCCATATCATACAAAGGACTGGGAAAATACACAGATAAACATATCACTAGAGAGGAAAGTTGTAATAGAAAAGTATGTTTTGTTTTTGAATGGTCAGCATATTTTACAGGCGTTAGAGGGTCTAAACCATACAACTATGCTGCAGATATCATTCTTTTTTTAGACTGAGATGTACAGAGAAGGGCATATTGTACATGCTACCTGCACCTCCCCAAATGGATAGGCCAATGCTATGTATGCTGAAATATACATAATTCCTCCCCTACTTATGCCCGGGGCTCCTTTATTGCACAGTAACTCGCAAGTGTAGCCAAGCCCTAAGATAGAGTCTTTTGAAGGAACAGAAACTGATTACTTCATTCTCTTTCTTGGAGGAAGTATGGTCCTGAGGTTAAAGCACTGAGCTGGGACCCAGTTCTGCCATCGACTTCCTGTATGAACTTGCTGTCACTTAGGCTAGTCACTTCTGTACCAATCCAGCAATACACATAAACCTGTGCTTAGCTTTAAGTGTATGAGTAATTCCATTGACACTATACTGAGTTATTTGTTTTATATCTAGCTACTTATATAACCATCTTCACGACACTCTGGGAGATAAGGAAGTATTATTATCACCATTTTTAGAAGGGGAACTGAGGCACTAAATTAAGGTCCTGATCCAGCAAAGCACTTAAGCTTATACTTCACTTTAAGCATGTGAGTAGCTCCATTGAAGTCAATATTGAACAAATAACTCCCATACTATGGGCCACATCCTCAGCTTGCATATATTGGCAGACTACAGTGGAACTACACTGATTTACACTAGGTAAAGATTGGGCCCAATATTTCAAAATGTACTTTAAACACCCATCTGCCTTAAACTGAATGTTCAAAAATACTCATAGAAACGTTTTTGATAATGAATGATAATGTTGATCTACTTTTTAAATATGCCGTACAACAAAACATAAAAAAGTTATTGAACCTTCTGTCTGTGGCTAGTAGTAGTTAAAACAATAACTATATACATATATATCCCATAAATTATCAAAAATATTCTTTAGGCTATTAAAAGACGAGTATATGTCTAAGACAAAAATCTGACATGTCTTATAAACATATGAGGCCAAATTCTCAACTGGTATACATGGATGCAAAGTTACTGATTTCTGGAGTTTTGCCCATTTACATCAGCGGAGGAACTAGCCCATTGTTTAAGCTATTCCACATGCCAATAAAGATACCTGCAAGAAACTGCTACTTCATTGATCACATGCTAAATTCCAACAGTTGTCTCATGATTCCAGCAAAGACCAGATTGGGTATGAACTTTAAGTATCCAATATGACACATATGCTCAGGTATTTGAATCTAAGGGTACACAAGAAAATTGGTGTTTGTTCCTTTCAGATTCACACTGAGAAGATTATGATTTAATTATGTCATGGCACACTGAAGGATGTTTCTTGCAGTAAAGTCATAATAACTTGGAGAGAGTCCCCAATCAACTGATTTACATATCTTCAGAATATGGGTCGGTTAATATATTTACTAATTACACACACAAAACTATGTTAAAAGAACATTTTTAAGATTGCAAATCAAACACTCAAAATGTCAGAATTAAGATTGCCTATGCAAGGAATATGGGGCATAAATAAAAATAGTTGGTAGTCTTTGTTAAAGACTACGCAAGTTAAATTATTACTTAATTGGCATCAGAGAGATGTGGGGGGATAAATCTCATGAGTGGAATGTTGGTATAGGGATGTGTGGCTTGCTCAGGAAGGGAAAAATGGAGATGTTGCATTATAGATCAAGAATGTACTCACTTGTTCTGAGGTTCAGAAGGAGGTGAGCGGCAGACTAACTGAAAGTCTCTGGGTGAAGATAAAATGGGAAAAAAACAGGGGTGACATAATGGTATGGTTCTACTATAGGCCACCAAATCAGGGGGAGAAGGTGAATAAGGCATTTCTAAAACAAATAAAAGAAATATTGAAAACACAAAACCTGGTAGTAACGGGGGACTTTAACTATTGACTATCTGCTGGAAAAGTAATACAGCAAAATCCAAAATATCCAGTACATTCTTGGAGTGTGTTGGGGACAACTTCTTGTCTCCGAAAGTGGAGGAAGTAACAAGGGGGCTGGATGGTGGGGAGCCATTTTAGACTCGATTCTGACCAACACAGAGGAATTGGTTGGGAATCTGAAGGTGAAAGGCAATTTGGGTGAAGGTGATCATGAAATTATAGATTTCATGATTCTAAGGCAGGGAAGGGGTGAGAGCAGCAGAATAAGGACAATGAACTTGAAAAAAAAGATGAGTTTAACAAACTCAGAGAACTGATAGGTAGGGTCATGTGAGGAGAAAATTAAAGGGAAAAAGAAGTTAAGGAGATCTGAAAGTTCCTCAACAAGACAATATTAAAGGCACAACAGCAAACTATCCTGATGTGAAGGAAAGATAGGAAGAATAGTAAGATGCCCATACAGTGATATCAGGAACTCTTTAATGACCTGAACATCAAAAAGGAATCACAGAAAAAGTGTAAACATGGAGAAATTGCTAAGGATGAGTACAAATAAATAGCTCAAGCATGTAGGGATGAAATCAGAAAGGCTAAGGCACAAAATGAGTTGCACCTCACAAGAGACATAAAAAGGCAAGAAGAGGTTCTATAAATACATTAGGAGCAACAGAAAGATAAAGGAAAGTGTAGGTCCATATCTCAGCATGGAAGGAGAGAAAATAATGGATGACATCAAGAAAGTTGAGGTGTTTAATGCCTATTTTGTGTCAGTCTTCACTAAAAAAGTTAATTGTGACCAGATTTTTAACACAATTAATATTAATAACAACAACAACAAAAAAAAGGAAAGGAACACAAGCCAGCATAGGGAAACACAAATTAAAGAATTTAGATAAATTAGATGTATCCAAGTCAGCAGGGCCTGATGAAATTCCCCCAGTACTTAAGGAACTAGCTGAAGGAATCCTGGAACAGTTAGTGATTATCTTTGAGAGTTCCTGGAAGATGGGTGAGGTCCTAGAGGACTGGAGAAGGGAAAATATAATGTCTATCTTTAAAAAGAGGAACAAAGAAAACCTGGGAAATTATAGACCAGTTAACCTAATTTTGATACCTGGAAAGATACTGGAATAAATTATTAAACAATCACCTAGAGGATAATAGGGTGATAAGTAATAGCCAACTTGGATTTGTCAAGAACAAATAATGCCAGAACAACCTAATTTTCTTTTTTGATAGGGTTACTAGCCTAGTAAACGGAGGGCAGGGGAGGAATGTGCAGGGAAAAGAACAGCCAGAACCTCAATAAGAGGTTCTGGAGGAGGGGTTGCAATCTGATTCATCCTACACAGATGTGTGCCAAGGTCTCCCTCTCACCGCAAAAGGGACAGGTGTCAGGGGAGTTCATGAAGCACACCACCACCTATATACCCATGGCTTTCGGAGGAGAAATCAATTAATATCCCTAGTGGGCTGTGGAACCAGAGTGGAATACAGGAGTTCATCAACTTTCTCAGGTGGCAACAGGTACCACCACTTGGTGTGGGGGCAGAGTACAAGGGCAAGGAAGTGGATGGTATGAAGCATGAGCATTTACAGGTGTTCTCTGGGCACAGTACAGAAGCAGACCAGCTGGATATCATGCAGCTGGCTCAGGTGGCATGTTGGGAATGGCCAGCAAGGCTTGTGGGTCAGGGTCCCAATGATGAGTCCCTGTGGGCCAGAGGTGAAGTCTGGGTGGGGAGCACCTTCCTGTATAACCCACTCAAGGAAAGTGAGAGAAGCAGGAGGCAAAGCTGCCCTCACTTCCTGGAGCACATGACAGGTGACACACAGGGTGGACAGCCTCATGAGCTGGCTAAGTGGTCTACCCAGTTGTTCTGATCATAGTCCAGGAGGTCTCTGAGTCTGAGGGCACCAGCCAGGACCATCCTCCAGCACACCCAGGGGGACAAACTTTCATGGAGTTGGGGCTTGTGTAGCAGGGGTTCTGTGAGGAGGTCCTCCCCCTCAGCAGCCACTGTGCGTACAGACTAGTGTACAGGCCCTGAAGTGGTCCTGGTAAAAAACCAGCAGCTCAGAGAGGTCACAGAAGAGACCTCTCGGGTGGAGATAAAAGAGTTGCCAGTCGCATTGGAGCCCTTGGAGGCAGCGGAGAAAGGCATGCTCCAACATGATCCATGCCAACCTAGCTGCACTGTAAAGGAGTCTTTGTATGCCTTGCCTATTTTTACAACCAGGCAGACATGCTGGCCTTGACATATCCTTGGACCAAAGGTGACAGGTTTGGTCAAGGCCCAGTTGAGCTTGACCAGACACTCTGCAGAGGCGTACAGAACCTGTATGGAAGAGGGGTTGAGATCTGAAACCAAACACCTGCAGAGTACCAATGAGATACCTGTGATCCACCCTGTCAAATTCCTTCTCCTGATCCAGGTTGAGGAGAGCAAGTGACAGACCATCCCTATATGCTAAATGGATTAGGTTCCAGACCAGATAGAGGTTATTGAAGGTGGTCTGGCCTGGGACTATGTAGGTCTGGTTAGGGTGGATCATATCCACCAGCATGGACTGCAGATGCATCAAGATGGCCTTTGTTATGACTTAATAGTCCATGGTGAGGACTGAAACTGCATGCCAATTCCTTGGGTTGCAGAGTTCCCCCTTCTTTTGCAGCAGGGTGAGCATAGCCTGCCTGCATGATGGGGAGCACCCCATTCCCGAAGGACTTGGCCCACACAGAAGTGAGGCCTGCGCTGAGGACATCACAGAATGCATGACAGAATGTTACAGTCAGTCCATTGATGCCCAGAGATTTGTTGGGAGTGATGTAGAGGGGGTGCCCCCTGCACCCAAGTGGTATCCTTGGCTGGTTTAGAAGGAGGAGGGAAAACTGGTAGAATCACCACAGTGGCAGGGCCAGTGCCCTCCCGAGTGTCTGGGGGCAAACAGCATCCCTCTTTGCAGGGCCAAGGGACAGCCCCTCCAGACATGCACAAAAGCCTGGCAGAGGAAGAAAGAAGCCTCCCCCAAGGACAACTCTAAGCACTCACCACCATTAACCACTCTGCTGGCAGCTGGATGGTACCTGGCTGGCAGAATGAGAGGGTGGAGTCCTTATAGCCAGAGTGAAAAGGCTCATGGTGGAGACCAGCTTCTCCAAGGTAGAGAGAAGAAGCAGAAAGGCAGCATTGAGGAGGAAGGGCAGGATAGAGGTCAGGACCACCCATGTGCCCAGGTCCTCCAGGAATTCAAGGGGTCAGATAGGCCCCCAACCAAGATGACTTTCTGCACTGCCTCCTGAGCAGCAGGTTTTGATGCCAGAATGAAGACAACCTGCCCATACAGCTTGGATTGCCGAGGCCCCCATCACCTGAGCCAAAGCCCTCATGTAGGTTTTGACATGGGGCAAGACAGCCACAAGGAGGCAACGGTTGCCTTGCCTCCTGATCAGAGTGTGGAAGAGGCCCTAGGTGCTGTTAATGGTAGAGAAGCCAACAGCAGCAGCAGTAGTGGCTTTGGTGGGCAGAGTGGCGAGGGGAGTGCCTTCTGCTGCCACCCCATTGGGGACAATGATGGTACTGGCATTGGTGTGGGTAATGGTAGCCACAGGAACAGATGGGGGGAAAGCCATGGTGGGGCAACAAACTGCAGATAGGGATCCCCCTCCTTCAGTCTCCCCCCTGTCCCCATGAATGAAGCCACTGGAGCAGAAACCTTGCATATGGCTGAGTTGGAGTCTGCCATCAAGGGCAGGTGACAGGAACAGCCACAGGAGGGGAGGGTAGAAAAGTTAAAGGAAAGAGTCATCCGAAATTGTATACTGGAAGTTAAGAACATAAGAACGGCCAAACTGGATCAGACCAATGGTCCATCTAGCCCAGCAGTCTGTCTTCTGACAGTGGCTGGTAAAGTCAGTGCATTCTCTTGGCTATCAATGCCTCCGTTAGCCATCTGCAAAATGGGGATAATACCAACCTCTCATCTCACAGAAGTGGTGTGAAAGCAAGTTCATTGATATGTGTGAAGCACTCAGAATCTATAATGATGATTGTTATAGAAAACAAGGAGATTAATAATTCTGTCCTTAGAACTGTGTTTGAATAGTGTACAGGAAATAAGTCTTGGGTCCCTACATCTCACTCTTTGTTACCATGTGCTCAGTGCCACCTGAGATGCAGAATCTAGAAAAAAAAACCCTAAGTAACATTTGCCATTTATGTTGCTTGATTACTCTTTGCATTACTCAACTTGGATAATGAAACAGATTCAGGACTATCACTTTTGTTCTAGTTAATTCACTTTGTGTTGCTAGTGTAATACCACTGCACTGAGGTTCAAAATATGTTAAGTCCAGAACAATCAGTACCTCAGAGAACAAAGCTAAACTAAATTCAGCCAGAGGAGACAGTGCCTTTGCATGGATCTACCCCATGGAACAACCTGCCTGGTTCAAATATGGTCAGTCTGACCTGCAGATTAAACAAAAAATTTCTCAAAGTGTGAATGATTCAAGCAAAAGTAAACCAACTTGTCAAAGACTGAGAAAACTTCCACCAGACAAGACTTTACACGTGTTACAGCAAATGTTCTTGGTCTCCATTACTGCTTCAGCCTAGGGCTGAAAACATTCTTTGACACAATCCAATTAAGGTGAGATTTTTCTGCCATCATTACTGTTACTTCTTACCCCTGGATGTTGCATCTACATCTTCTCATCTATTCTCCAAAGTTGCCCATGTGACATTGTATAAAAAGGGAGAGTTAGAAAACACCATATTGATAATTAAAACCTGGCCTCTGTGGGAATTTGGTTAGGAAATTGCCACAGGAAGCTTCCTGGTTCTGGATGTATGTGGGACCATGAAATCAGAAAGACTGAAGGAAAGGGTTACCACAGAAAAAGCTATTTTCACTCTTGTGACCCAAAAATAGTGGAGACAATCTTTTTAAATGAATATTCAGCCAGGTGGCTCTTGGGCTGATCACCATGACAGATATGGTGCTTTTACCATGAAAGACATTTCAGTTCTGCAATGCTGAAACACCAAGTCTGACGTGTCTTCTGTAAAGTTCTTTCCATAGATGTCTCAGGATAGTGAGTAAGACTACCAGCCATAACAGGCATTTTCTTACATACATAGAATCATAGAATCTCAGGGTTGGAAGGGACCTCAGGAGGTCATCTAGTCCAACCCCCTGCTCAAAGCAGGACCAATCCCCAACTAAATTATCCCAGCCAGGGCTTTGTCAAGCCTGACCTTAATGGGGTTTGCAGGGCAGGTTTTCTCATAAGCTATCTGATGAAAGGCTTTGATAGATATTAATCATTATCATGGCCTGTTCCAATCTGCATGAAATAAAATTCTTAAACATGTTCTTTTCTTCCCTTTCCCACACCCACCCTCCTTTTCTTTAGGGCAGCTTGTACTAGTGCTTTTAAAGTAAGTGCTACCAGGTGCTAGTGGCTTCAAAGATTCATCCTCCATTCTAGTCCTCTTTCCCCTGCCCCCAACATGATCTCATCTGCAAAAGTGTTTGCATTTTGAAAGATAAATTGGAAGCTGTGGGTGTCCAGAGGAGCCTGCTTCATCTATAGGAATGTGATTAGACTCAGCCAGTGGAAAGTGCAGCTACTTAATGCTTCCTAATCTATGAAAGGATATGGAGCTCCTAGGAGACGTCAATCATGTTTAGAAAAAAAAAAGATTAAAATTCAAAGGGTTAAAATCAAGCTGACTTCTGAATCCTTCATTCTTCCCTTTCTCTGGGTTAATGACAACTGGGACTGTATGACTTATGGTGTTACTTCAGCTTGTTTTCATAGTCTGCCAGTGCCCAGGAAAGTGTGGAGCAATAATATTGCCGTATTTATTCGAAGACAATATGTAGTCATTGCTGGACTGGGGAAGTCATGCCATGTTTACTTCACAGATTTAGTCAGCTGGGAGATGAATAAGAGTCTAACTTGAACAAGCAAACATTTGCCTTCTTTTCCACAATGCAGTTATTTCACTTTGCATGGCTGATAACATAAATCTTTCTTTGGTGGCAAGCAAACAGCTTCAGATACATGGCACTAGCTAGGCTGCACAGGACATCAGCTGAATACTTGTGACCCTGAGTGCTTAAGAAAACAACCACAATCCATCTTAAAACAAAAAATTGCAATTGTCTTATAACGCTTCAGCGACAAACAATAAAAAGCTGTGAACTGGTCTCTGACTAAATATCAGCAAAAAAATTGTTTTGCTCACAAAGGGAATGATAGGAAATTATTGATTATATCAACCTGTTGTTGCAGTGCAAATATAGAAATAAGGGTTCCAAACAGGTATAAAGCAATTTAACTTCTACTGAAGCCTTTGTGTGGTGAGAGGGAGTGTTTCAAAAAATCTCCTATACAAACTGAAGATACTGTGATTTCATTGATATTTTTTGGATGTGGGAATTAACACATTCTGTCCACCACTATATCATCCTTGGGAGCTAAATATTATGAGCATCACAAAGAGAGAGGGACTATCTTATGGCCTTGATCCTGCAAGTCCTTGTGCAGTGCACCCCAGAGTGGGTAAGACTGTTCCATTCCCAGAGACACATTAAGACATACTCCATTCTCCAGAAGGGACCACCCTAAATAAGAAATCATCACACACTCCCACATGCTGGAAGGAAAAAAAATCAGGAAACCTACCTGGAGATCATGCAAGAAACCAAAACAACTATAAAAAAAAAAAAACCCTGATGACAGCCATGCAACACAAAAACAAAAAATGGAACCAACTAGAACTCCACAACCCACAGAACACCACCTCTGGGAGGAACCATGACACCAGGACCCACCAGATGGACACTACATGACACCCCTATGTCAATTTATCAAGACTACTCCTAACCAGAGCTGAATTATCTGAGCTCTCCACAGAACTTCTGCCCCAACACAGAACTTGAAACTTGAAGAATTCTTTCATGAACTCTGCCTGAAATAATTCTTTCACAACAATGATGATACCACCCACAATGATCACATCCCCACTCACTAGCCATATGAAAAAAAATAATCATTTGACTGGACACCCCAAAGCAGACAAAACCACACTCTTGATAATTACATTGATTGCTTCAGGAAAAATAACTGACTGTGAAATCCTTCACAAACATCACATCTACTGCAATCTCTCCACAGTCAAGAGGACAGCTTATAAAGCCCTTGAAATCTAACCAAGAGACAGTGATCAAACCAGCAAAAGGGATGCATTATTTTTGTCAACCATGATGACTATATTAATGAATCCAACCAACAAGTCTCTAATAGCACCTACTATAAAAAACTCAAAGCCTACCTCACGCATTCACTGAGGAATTTAAGGATATTATCAAATCCTTTCCCAAACGACTCCAACAGAGACTCTCCAATAACCTCATCCCCCACAAGCCCCACCCCAGGAACCTTCTAAATGCTTCCCAAGATACACAAACAACGGAACCCAGGCAGAACCATCATATCTGCCCATTACACTCTTATCAAAGGAATATCAGGACTCATAGAAACCATCCTCAAACCACTCACCATGCAAAGGGCCAGCTTCCTCTAGAACACAACTGATTTCCTCCAGAAACACTGCAATATTAACAACTTCCCTCAGAACACTGTCCATGCCACCAAGAATGTTTCCTCCCTTTACACAAACATCCCTTACAATAACTGCATTGCTGCCTGCCTCAAATATCTACAAGACAAAGAACAAAACTCAGCTATCCACACCAATCACATCATCAAACTCACCTATTTCATCCTCAACCATTACAATTTTACATTCAACAACGAACACTTTGTCCAAGCCATGGGTACTAGGATGGCACCCCCAACATGCCAACCTCTTCACGGGCCACTTTGAGGAAGAATTTCTGGACAAATTATCACAAAACCAATGATCTTGAATGGTCCCTTTAAATGTGCCTTAACTAATTATGCTAAACATCTGTTCCACCTTGCATTTTGCTGTGATGCTGGGAGTTCCTTTTCCAGACCTGAAGAAGAGCCCTGTGAAAGCTCAAAAGCTTGTCTCTTTCACCAACAGAAGTTAGGGCAATAAATGATATTACCTCAGCTACCTTGTCTCTCTCTAGCTTAAGGCACAGGCATTTAAGGCTCGTGCCTAGTGTCCTGCCTCCTGGAGTAACAAGAAGATATCAGGATCTTAGCTGTCAGTTAATATATATTTCCAGCCCTGCTCCTTATGAAGAAAAGCCTGAAAATGGGACTTGAGTATAACTGATGCAGTGATAGCTCCTTGAGTTTCCAGGCAGCCTGAAACAATAGCTCTAAGAGGTTTGAGGTGCCCCATTCATCCTATTAGGTTAACTCTGATGTTTGCTACCCTGGTGAGGGGGGCATGGTACAGCCAACACTGCCTTAGTGGAGGACTCTGTGGATGGGGGCCTTCACAGCTACTACCTCATTGAGGCTGTGTTGTGGTGGTGTTGACTGGGGCCCTGTCACAGGGTAACACTGGTCTTTAACAAGAACCAGGGCCAGTGGACCTGTGCCTTATCAGTACACGTATCAGAGGGGTAGCCGTGTTAGTTTGGATCTGTAAAAGCGGCAAAGAGTCCTGTGGCACCTTATAGACTAGCAGACATATTGGAGCATAAGCTTTCATGGGTGAATACCCACTTCATCAGATGCATGTAGTGGAAATTTCCAGAAATTTCCATTACATGCATCTGACGAAGTGGGTATTCACTCATGAAAGCTTATGCTTCAATACGTCCAATACGTCTGTTACTCTACAAGGTGCCACAGGACTCTTTGCTGCTTTTATCAGTACACAACAATTTGGCCAATTAATTGGGCTTAAAAAGACACCCCAACCCCCGTAGACGAGACCTGGTGAGTTAGGGCCTCAGGAGAAGAGCAGGAGATGAGAGTTGCAAGAGCCGGAAGACTGTGGATCCTGGGAAAAGGCAGGAGAGCTAGAAGAGGGGTTTGTGTACTGGTGTCCCCAAGACAAAGAGCCAAGGCTGAGGGACAAGGAGCAGCAGAAAGAGATGCCTGCTGGATGTAAGCTGGAGAGGGGTGAAGGTAGAGGAGCAGTGGAGAAGCTTATCTGTTGATGTCTCCAGGGCTGACATGCTGGACTCAGACAAACTGTGAGAGGGTTAGGGGGAGTGAGGGATGCTCCCCACAGAGAGGCTGTGGGAGTTCCTGCTAGGAAAAGTGGGGCTGCACTCCAGTTGGAAGGGCTGGGATAGCTATTCAGGGCCAGAGGGACAGAAAAGGAGTGACAGAGAGGCTGGGCATGGTTGAAGGTGCCAGGACGTGGTATGTGGGGCTAGTTATTAGGTGATCATAATGTTTACTTGCACTGGGGGCGATGACTGGATTTTATGTTAGGACTTTCATTATGGATTATTTTGCACATGGCTTTTATAATAAACCAGCCCCAAGGAGGGCATATTATTGAGAGAGAAGAGCTTGAAATGAAGTTATGGGGTTACCTGAGAGGGGAAACTGAGGCAGAGCACACATCATGCCATGGCTTGCTGTAGAGGGTCACTCCAGGTGGACTGGTTCTATGACAGGCCCCTACATATTATGCTTGGGTGAGTGGGAGCTGAGTCACCTCTTCTTTCACAATGGATCCCAGCATGCCTGAAGACAGAGAGAAGTGGTCAGAGCAGGGATGCCCAATATTGTTCCACAAAAGAGTGGTTGTCCTACTCTGATGATGGCTCTTTTTGTACGGGGTCATGGTACAGGGGCAGGACCACTGGGTGGGGCTGTTGCTACAGGATAGTCTCATGTGTGGTGTGATAGTCCCTGAATTGCCTTAATCCAGGCCTGCTGCATTGCACTGCAGGAGTGAGTGGAGGATATGCATGAATGTAAGTAAGACTAAGTACAAAGGTTGAAAATTTCAGAGCTGTGCAGGGGATTTGGCCACACATCTACCATTAAAGTTAATGCTGACACCCAGGAAGTTGCTTTGAAAATCTCATTCTGGGCATCATTCTTCCCAGTGAATGGAAGTCCCAAGACTTGTTCTCATCTCCCTTACTCTCAGTGGGGCAAGGTATAAAAGAGATGGGCTCTGGGACTGAATGTGTCTGAAGAGACATGGATTGAAATGCAATCCTCAGAATGTTCATGAGGCACTTAACTACTCACCTCCCTCTTCTCACTTTTGCTTACTACTAAGCACGAATAACTTGGAGTATGTCTATGTAACCCTTCTGCCCTTCAGAATTGGCAGCAACAAGGGCCGGGTTCAGTATCTAGGGGTTCCATTCCAATAACACAATGCAAAACCAGCTCGAGCCCCCACCCAGTGACCTGGGACAAATATATACCACCCCTGCTAGGCGCCTCCAAGAGGCAATACTTCCCCTCTTGCAAGCACAGA
Organism: Lepidochelys olivacea; assembly: GCF_965140295.1. Taxonomy (NCBI): domain Eukaryota; kingdom Metazoa; phylum Chordata; order Testudines; family Cheloniidae; genus Lepidochelys; species Lepidochelys olivacea. Next base: position 104,240,265 of record NC_140412.1, on the reverse strand, counting down.
GTATGAGTGTAGCAAAAGCCTTTTAATAACAGAGAGAAACAATGTGGCATTATGTTGGGTAAACACCACCAACAGGATTCATAACACAACCCATGAGCAAAAAACCCACCCCAAGCAAATTGGGCCGTGTCCTTTCCCTTTGGTTCTTCAGTCTAGCAACCCAAAATCACCCAAAGTCCCAAAAGTCTCTGCCCCTGCTCAGTGCAGCCCCAGAGTTCGAAAGTTTATCTGCAAAGTTTTACCTCCCAACCTGGGTGGAGATGGGAGGGGGTTAAGGGGCACCTTTCATGGTCCAAAGTCAGTCGCCCCACCTCCCCATGGGATCTCTCCCAACGCCCTGCTCCGCTCCACCAGCCGTCCCACAAATCGCTCTGCTCTGCCAGCTGCCCCCATGAGCTGCTCCAGGCATCCCACAAACTGCTCCTCTCCACCAGCCGCTTTGCTCTGCCAGCCATCCCATGAGCCACTCCAGCCATCCTGCGAACTGCTCTGCTCCAGAAGCTGCTCTGCTCTGCTAGCCATCCCACAAACTGCTCTGCACTATATCTTTAGGCTCCCCTACTACTTAACACAACACTCAGTGATTTCAGCTTGTAGTAGGGGAGTCTCAGTGCTGGTGCACCATTGGCCCAAAGTGAATTCAGCTCAGCAGCCTGTAACTAGACTCCTAATGGAATCAAAATTAGCTCTGCTATTCCACAGTGGGGAGAGAGGAGGAAGTACAACTAGCATGTAAGGCCCTCACCCGTAGTCCCACACCACCATGTATCAATACCTATTCCCAACCTCTCTCCATTCACTGGGTTTTGGAACCCATAACCCTTGTCTAGCTAGTGCTGCTTAGTTGATGGTGAGTCCCTCCATCATAACAAAAGGCCAAGTACAATTCCACTGTCCTTGATTCACATAATCATAAACAGTTTATTCCTGCTCAATAACAGAGAAACTGGGGCTCCTACAGCAGCCAAAGTGACCATCTAGGCGGGGTGGGTGTGTCAATGCAAATGAGATCAGCACCTGACGTTCTTTTCCACAACCCACCATGACTCGCCACCAGATGTCAGGGTAGAGCTCATCCTGACTCTGCTTACATCTACATTGCAATGAAACACCCACATCTGGCTGGTGTCAGCTGACTCAGGCTCGTAGGGCTTGGGGCTGTAAAACTGTGGTGTAGACGTTCAGGCTAGGGCTGGAGCCCAAGCCCTGGGGTCCCATGAAGGTCTACATGCAATTTTACAGTCCCAGAGCCGAGCCCCACGAGCCTGACACGGGCATACCCTTGATGGCTAGGCCAGGCAGCAGCATTTTCATTAATGCAGGATTGGGTATCCCTATTCCTCACTTTTTAATTTGCACTTATTCACAAGTAGTCATTGGGAAGGATAAACCCCTAAGCGGCCAGACTCTCTATTGTTGTAGAGAGCTATTTGCAAAAGTGTCCAGGAGGAGATGGCAGATGGCATGTCCAAGAGTATAACAGGATATATATTGTGATCTGCCTACTGTGCCTTCCTGAACTGTAGGTGAGATATTGAGAGAGCAGCTGCTAGATAAGTGGGAGGGGAGACAGCATGAAATGAAATGGATTAATAAAAACACAGAGAAAAGTGTGCAGAAATGTTTTCTAGTAATGAGAGAATAAAAACCTCAGCAGCTCCCTGGTACCAAACATAATGTTCTCCCTCATACACACAGTATATAAAACAGATCTCCCTGCCCTAGGGCTTCCTGCTGCTGAACACACAAGCTGAAGTACCATACTTTCACACTAAGAAGGAATCAGTGGCACAGAGCCATTACCTGGGTGTAGAACACAGGACAATATATATGGGAGGCTGTATATTGCTTTTACACTTTCAGAGTGTTCATATTTGGAGATGTCCACCAGTGGAATTCTTTCTGACCTTCCTGCTTCTAAACTTTAGACAGACATCCATTGGTAACCAGATCCCCCTGCCTCTTGTGGTCACTTGCTGTCTCTTTAAATGCTTTTATTTGAATCTTCTAGGCAGAACTAAGAGGGATTCTTTTGTGCTGACGGTGATTTTTATGCACAAACCCATGCAAATTCCCCACATTTTGCTTTTACAAAACCATGCACACCTTCTCTGATTTCAGCACAAAGCTCAGGGGTATACAGGATATAAAGAAAGAGGCAGAGTTAATGAGAGAAAATGTGAAAGGTGTTCCTGGAGAAAGAATGCACTTTACTCCTACTGTATTCAGAAGGAAGTGAAGGGCATTCACCTCCTGGTTTTGACCTGTCCCGTCACCAATGGTCCCTGTTGAACAGGTTCTGGACCGGGCAAGGTCTCTGTGCAGCCAACCAGTATGACTGGGGATTTCATGACAGCCCTTTGTGAAGCTGCGGTGCAACACAGACGATGACGCACACTGTGGATGAATGCCTGCTGACTAGGTTCATTGGTGGCCTAGAAGAACTGCATCACACCACTGAAGATGCCATCACTTGGCTAGACGACTATGCACACGCTAAATAAATACTGCCTCCTCTTTGTGGAAAAAAGCTGTCCTTCTTTGGGGCTTCTTAGTGACTTACATAATGCAGGCAGTTTGTTTCTCTCCAGAAGCCTGGGGGTTTTCATCTGCTTACAATGTTGGATCCTAATTGTATGAAGTTGTTTTCCTCTGAAACAGAGATGGGCCAGAACCAAAACCTGCATCTATTACCCCACTCCCCACCCAAACACAACTTTGGACAAGTTCTGATCTATATCTAGTATGAAGAAAGCAGTCCGAACCGATTTTCACTTGGAAAAAAACATGGAGGTTTTATATAAGGTCTTCACGTTCAGGGCAAAACCCCTTTACATTAAAATGAAGTTCTGCTTTGAAAAGTGACTGTAAAAGTGGCCTCAAGTGGTTCCATGTGTATTACCTCTCACTGATCTCATTTTACAAGTTAAAAAGATGCTTTTTCTTATTGCCAGCCCTGGTAACACAGCCTGGGTTCTGAGACCCAAGCTGAGCTCTTTCCTTCTTGTGCATTTCCACCGGTAGTAAAGAGCCTGCAGAGCAAACTAGGACTTGGCTAAATCTATGCAACCCAACTGTCTTCACATTATAATCTGAGGGTGTTTCTTCACTGCAGCTGGGAGGTGTGACTGTGTTTCCCAGGATGGTCAGATAGACTCATACTAGCTCTCAAACTACTGCAGTAGAAATAGCAGTGTGGATACTGTAGCATAAGTGGCATCTCAGGCTAGCCACTCAATTTCAAGCTTACCTGGCCCCCCGAGTTTGAGCTCAGGTGACTAGACTGAGCTGCACCCTATGCCCTATGCGGGGAGTTTGTGTCCCTGCACTGGGAATCACACCTCCCAGCTACAATGCAGACATACCCTTAGTGACAACCAATAGCTGTCGGTGGGATTGCTCCAGTGTCAGTGATTGGAATTTAGTAAACAACTCTTTTGATTATTTGCGTGATGGAATAGAATCTACTCACTTCGTCTGAATTGTACTGGTGGTACGGGGTAGGACTAAAAACAATAAAAACTTAATTTTGTTAATACAATAAGCAGATAGGGAGCTAGGAAGATACACTTTTTACATTGTCACTTTTCAGAACTAAGATGCACCTTAAGGCTAAATGGGATAAACACACAAAGGCCAGCAAATAGCAAGGTTCAGATTGCATGTGGAACTTTTATTCTACTGCCTGGTGTCTATGAATTACAATGTAGTCTAGGATTACATGATCATACACTATTTTTTCCAAGTGGTACACAGAGTTGAGTCAGCACAGAAATAGGCCCCAGATACCTTATTCCAGTCTTGATCAGCTTAATCCCCATTTTCCCATCATAGCTAGAACTTGCCAGCCAGTGTATAGTAAGTACCTATATAAGTAACTACATATAATGGATAAAATTAGACTGAGGCTCCAAAGTGCCCACACTTTTGAAAATGGGACATAGGCTCTTTGAGTGATTTGTTTTTAATTACCGAGAGCAGAATAACTAACCCAATAGCACTGTAGGTGTCACAATGAAAACATATTTTCAATTCTACACTGATGCACCTAATTCTTGCGACATAAATCACAGGCCCAAATGAACTGGCCTAATGCATTGTCTTTTATCTGGTCAGTGATGTTTCACCCAACACCTTACCAACAGGACCACAAGCCCATCTATCAGAACCTGAGTTTAATTGGCTAGGAACCGTAGGTCCATGGCATCTACTGAATGCAAGCTTTGACCTTCAGGACACAAAGTAAACTTTTAACCACTTATCCATTACCCTGTTGATCTTTATTATCTCATTACAGCAGGGCTTTTCTCATAATTCCTAATCAAAGACACCAGGCTGAAGAAGGAGGAGGTTTGGGTCTTAGAAAAAGATTAAATTAAAACCCAAAAATATTTACTGTAGAAAAGAAAAAAAATAAGATATATAATAAAACAATACTCAAACAAAAGAGAAATGTGAAATTTGTTCACAAAAATACTCTTACTATTTATTCATGCCCATATAGCTGGGGTAATAAAATAGCTCAGATGTTACAAATGTAATGGTTTAGATATCTAAGCTACATTATATGTTTCTGATGAGTCAATCACCTTACTCTTTAATGTAACAAAGGCGTTTTCAGAAGTGTGATTACCCAAGTATATAAGAAATAGCCAAGATTCCCCATTACCACCTTTTTATAGGTAGGTGCTATCATACATTGAAAATGTTATAGCTTGTCCTATACAGGAGGTCAGACTAGATGATCATAAAGGTCCCTTCTGGCCTTCAAAGGAAAGTAGGTTTTATTATTCCTGATTGTTATTAATATTCCCATTAAACAAAGTCAGTTTACATAAACCAAATATTCAGACTACAGGACTGCCTTTCCACCTCACTGGTGTAAAATGCTGTGAGAGTAATGCTTAGTAATCAAAAAATGATATAGGCCAGATCCTCAGATGGTATAAACTGGCATAGATTCATTTAAGACACTGATTTACACCAGCGCAGAACCTGACCCAATATATTTAATTATTTACTAGCTATAGGATAGATATAGTCAGCAAAGCTAATGAAAGATCTTAAAACCTCCCAGTCTGACCCATTAGCCAATCAATATTTTGCAGCCAATCAGAGGGACAGTGTCAGAATTTACAAGCAAACATGAGTGGCATTGAGAATTAAGTAGCAGTGGTGTCTGAAGATAGCAGAGGTGGGAACAAGCAGCAGTTAATCATCAAAAGCAATATGGGAGAATGACACTGGAGAGGGGCAAACAAAAGGAGCCTTGGAAGGGACTTCACCAGGCCACAAATTATAAATTATGGTATTGGGTCAGGCATGCAGGTGAGATTGGGGCAGAGAGGAATAGGCCCAAAGATTGTGAACAACTGGACAATTAAAGAGAAAAAGGGGGCATTGAGGTGCCTAGAAAAGAAAAAGGTGCCATGAGGGAAACGTTTTTAGGAGGGGGAGTTTTTGTGGAAGCAAGTTGGAGTGTGAGTGTTTGAGCCCTTCGTAGAGTGCAGGGGCATAAGGAAAACATGGCCTTAGAAACACAGAAAGAGACAGTATCCTATAATGTGAAAGCATCAGAATCCAGTGTGAGAAGTAAGGAGTGGCAGCCCTGAACACTAAGAAACAAGGCCAAAGAAAATCACCAGATAATTCCTACCAGTTAGGAGTATGAATATATTCATTTTGTTTGTTATGTCACAGAATAACTTTCATTGTATTTTATTTTGAGTAGGTTCCTATTCAAAATGGACCTGATCCTGATCTTGCTAATGTCTTTTTATGCTGCATCTACTCCATTGATTTCAAATCACTGTTCTGATTTACACTGGTATAAGTGAAACAGAACCAGGTCCAATGTCTTAAATATAATAACAAATAGGTTACATATGATAAAAAACCTCCATTATATTCTAAAGATACAGAACAGCCAACAGTGCTGATGAGGCTTCTTGTATGTTCTAGAAATTAGGTGGACTGAGGATCAGATTTGTGTTCAAGGGTTGCCTCTGCAAAAATACATATGCATCCAATGGGCCTGTAAAATCTTAGGGAGGGCAAATCAGCCCAGTCTTAGAGCTGTAAGAGAGATATCAGCATATGAGCAACATTCATGGTGTTTGGTTGATTTAAACTATGCTTGCATCTTTCCTCACTTGTTCTTTGTCAACTTTTTTTTTTTAAATTAGGTCAAATAATAATTCAATGTTTATCTTTCAGTTAATAAAATATGTATACTTCATTTTTATTTTTCTCTTTTTGGAACTTTTCAATGATGTATACATAAAGGAAAATGGCTAATAAATAAATGGATAAATAATAATCATAATAGAAATGCCTGTAGACAGATATTTCAGCATACAATTTACAAATATGGGTCTTTTGATGGATGAAGGTGCATTTGCAGCTGCTGTTCTTATTGTGCCCTTCATTTAAAAATTTAGGTTAAAATCCTAGCTCCACTGAAGTCAATGGCAAAACTCCCATTCATTAAAACGGAAGAAGGATTTCACTCTTAGTCTCTAAGGTTCTCCCATCTCCACTTTGCCCTGGTCTACACTAGGACTTTAGGTCTAATTTAGCTGCGTTAAATCGATGTAAACCTGCACCCGTCCACACGATGAAGCCCTTTTTTTTTAATTAAAGGGCTCTTAAAATCGATTTCCTTACTCCACCCCTGACAAGTGGATTAGCGCTTAAATCGGCCTTGACGGGTCGAATTTGGGGTACTGTGGACACAATTCGATGGTATTGGCCTTCGGGAGCTATCCCAGAGTGCTCCATTGTGACTGCTCTGGATGCACTGGCCAGGTAGACAGGAAAAGAACTGCGAACTTTTGAATCTCATTTCCTGTCTGGCCAGCGTGGCAAGCTGCAGGTGACCATGCAGAGCTCATCAGCAGAGGGGACCATGATGGAGTCCCAGAATCGCAAAAGAGCTCCAGCATGGATTGAACGGGAGGTACGGGATCTGATTGCTGTATGGGGAGAGGAATCCATGCTATCAGAACTCCGTTCCAGTTTTCGAAATGCGAAAAACTTTGTCAAAATCTCCCAGGGCATGAAGGACAGAGGCCATAACAGGGACCTAAAGCAGTGCCGCGTGAAACTTAAGGAGCTGAGGCAAGCCTACCAGAAAACCAGAGATGCGAATGGCCGCTCCTGGTCAGAGCCCCAAACATGCTGCTTCTATGATGAGCTGCATGCCATTTTAGCGTGTTCAGCCACCACTACCCCAGCCGTGTTGTTTGACTCCTTCAATGGAGATGGAGGCAACACGGAAGCAGGTTTTGGGGATGAAGAAGATGATGATGAGGTTGTAGATAGCTCACAACAAGCAAGTGGAGAAACCGGTTTTCCCGACAGCCAGGAACTATTTCTCACCCTGGACCTGGAGCCAGTACCCCCCGAACCCACCCAAGGCTGCCTTCCGGACCCGGCAGGCGGAGAAGGGACCTCCGGTGAGTGTACCTTTTAAAATACTATAAATGGTTTAAAAGCAAGCATGTGAAAGGATTAATTTGACCTGGCATTCACGGCTCTCCTGGATGTACTCCCAAAGCCTTTGCAAAAGGTTTCTGGGGAGGGCAGCCTTACTGCGTCCTCCATGGTAGGACACTTTACCATTCCAGGCTAGTAGCACGTACTCGGGAATCACTGTACAACAAAGCATTGCAGTGTATGTTTGCTGGTGTGCAAACAACATCCGTTCTTTATCTCTCTGTGTTATCCTCAGGAGAGTGAGATATCATTCATGGACACCTGGTTGAAATAGGGTGCTTTTCTTCAGGGGACACTCAGAGGTGCCTGTTCCTGCTGGGCTGTTTGCCTGTGGCTGAACAGAAATATTCCCCACTGTTAGCCACGGGGAGGGGGGAGGGTTGAGGGGGTAGCCACGTGGTGGGGGAAGGAAAAATGCAACCTTGTAATGAAAGCACATGTGCTATGTACATAATGTTAACAGCAAGGTTTATTCTGAAAAAGTGTAGCCATTGTTTTATAAAATGTGTCCTTTTAAATACCGCTGTCCCTTTTTTTTCTCCACCAGCTGCATGTGTTTCAATGATCACAGGATCTTCTCCTTCCCAGAGGCTAGTGAAGCTTAGAAAGAAAAAAAAACGCACTCGCGATGAAATGTTCTCCGAGCTCATGCTGTCCTCCCACACTGACAGAGCACAGACGAATGCGTGGAGGCAAATAATGTCAGAGTGCAGGAAAGCACAAAATGACCGGGAGGAGAGGTGGCGGGCTGAAGAGAGTAAGTGGCGGGCTGAAGAGAGTAAGTGGCGGGCTGAAGACAGGGCTGAAGCTCAAATGTGGCGGCAGCGTGATGAGAGGAGGCAGGATTCAATGCTGAGGCTGCTGGAGGATCAAACCAATATGCTCCAGTGTATGGCTGAGCTGCAGGAAAGGCAGCTGGAGCACAGACTGCCGCTACAGCCCCTGTGTAACCAACCATCCTCATCCCCAAGTTCCATAGCCTCCTCACCCAGACGCCCAAAAACACGGTGGGGGGGCCTCCGGCCAACCAGCCACTCCACTACGGAGGATTGCCCCAAAAACAGAAGGCTGGCATTCAATAAATTTGAAAGTTGTAAACTTTTAAAGTACTGTGTGGCATTTTCCTTCCCTCCTCCACCACCCCTCCTGGGCTACCTTGGTAGTCATCCCCCTATTTGTGTGATGAATGAATAAAGAATGCATGAATGTGAAGCAACAATGACTTTATTGACTCTGCAAGCAGTGATCGAAGGGAGGAGGGGAGGGTGGTTAGCTTACAGGGAAGTAGAGTGAACCAAGGGGCGGGGTGTTTCATCAAGGAGAAACAAACAGAACTTTCACACTGTGGCCTGTCCAGCCATGAAACTGGTTTTCAAAACTTCTCTGATGCGCACCACACCCTCCTGTGCTCTTCTAACTGCCCTGGTTTCTGGCTGCGCGTAACCAGCAGCCAGGCGATTTGCCTCAACCTCCCACCCCGCCATAAACGTCTCCCCCTTACTCTTACAGATATTGTGGAGCGCACCGCAAGCAGTAATAACAGCAGGAATGTTGGTTTCGCTGAGGTCTAAGCGAGTCAGTAAACTGCACCAGCGCGCCTTTAAACATCCAAATGCACATTCTACCACCATTCTGCACTTGCTCAGCCTGTAGTTGAACTGCTTCTGACTACTGTCCAGTCTGCCTGTGTACGGCTTCATGAGCTATGGGAGCAAGAGGTAGGCTGGGTCCCCAAGGATAACTATAGGCATTTCAACATCCCCAACGGTTATTTTCTGGTCTGGGAATAAAGTCCCTTCCTGCAGCTTTTGAAACAGATCAGAGTTCCTGAAGATGCGAGCGTCATGTACCTTTCCCGGCCATCCCACGTTGATGTTGGTGAAATGTCCCTTGTGATCCACCAGAGCTTGCAGCACTATTGAAAAGTACCTCTTGTGGTTTATGTACTTGCCGGCTTGGTGCTCTGGTGCCAAGATAGGGATATGGGTTCCGTCTATGGTCCCACCACAGTTAGGGAATCCCATTGCAGCAAAGCCATCCACTATGACCCGAACATTTCCCAGGGTCACTACCCTTGATATCAGCAGATCTTTGATTGTGTGGGCTACTTGCATCACAGCAGCCCCCACAATAGATTTGCCCACTCCAAATTGATTCCCGACTGACTGGTAGCTGTCTGGCATTGCAAGCTTCCACAGGGCTATCGCCACTCACTTCTCAACTGCGAGGGCTGCTCTCATCTTGGTATTCATGCGCTTCAGGGCAGGGGAAAGCAAGTCACAAAGTTCCATGAAAGTGCCCTTACTCATGCAAAAGTTTCGCAGCCACTGGAAATCGTCCCAGACCTGCAACACTATGCGGTCCCACCAGTCTGTGCTTGTTTCCCGAGCCCAGAATCGGCATTCCACCACATGAACCTGCCCCATTAGCACCATGATGCATGCATTGGCAGGGCCCATGCTTTCAGAGCAATCTGTCTCCATGTCCTGATCACTCACATGACCGCGCTGACGTCGCCTCCTCACCCGGTATCGCTCTGCCAGGTTCTGGTGCTGCATATACTGCTGGATAATGCGTGTGGTGTTTAATGTGCTCCTAATTGCCAAAGTGAGCTGAGGGGCCTCCATGCTTGCCTTGGTATGGCATCTGCACAGAAAAAAGGCGCGGAACGATTGTCTGCCGTTGCTCTGACGGAGGGAGGGGCGACTGACAACATGGCTTACAGGGTTGGCTTACAGGGAATTAAAATCAACAAAGGGGGTGACTTTACATCAAGGAGTATTTCAGGCAGGACTTCACGGAGGGTTCCAATAAGAAATGGTGCACCTAAGTAATTGTTCTTATTGGAACAAGCAGGTTGGTCTGGCCTCTGATTGATACATGGCTTGATTTACCTCGCTGCACCTTCTCTGTGAGTGACTGCAGTGTGACCTAGAGGAATGAGTCCCCTAGATGGGGGGGTGGGAGGGGGAAGCAAATGAGTACAAAACAAATCTGGTCTATTTCTTGTTTTTATCCATTCCATCTGTCTTTTACATCTTTGGCTGGCAGCAGATGGTGCAGAAGGACTGCAAGTCATCCACATCTCATGGCTGCTCGGCAGAAGATGGTACAATAGGACTGCTAGCCATCCTCATCTCTTGCCTGCCCGGCAGACGATGGTACAATAGGACTGCTAGCAATCCGTATTGCCTGCCTGCTCACCATAAGATGGTTCAATAGGACTGACTGCAGGACTAAAGAGAATGACCTGGTCAAGTCACTTCTAATGTAGTCCCTGCACCCATGTCTGCCCAGGCGTGTGGCCAGGAGCACCTTGGACATGACGATGACGGCTGCCAGTCCTATTGTACTGTCTGCTGCCACAAGGCAAGGGGTTGCTGCTGCTGTGTAGCAATGCAGTACCACATATGCCAGCACCCAGGAGACATATGATGACGGTTACCTGAGCGACCTCCATGCTTGCCGTGGTATGGCATCTGCACAGGTAACTCAAGAAAAAAGGCGCAAAACGATTGTCTGCTGCTGCTTTCATGGAGGGAGGGAGGGAATGGGGGCCTGACGATATGTACCCAGAACCACCCGCAACAATGTTTTAGCCCCATCAGGCATTGGGATCTCAACCCAGAATTCCAATGGGCAGCGGAGACTGCGGGAACTGTGGGATAGCACTCACAGTGCAACGCTCCGGAAGTCGACTCTAGCCTCGGTACTGTGGAAGCGCTCCGCCGAGTTAATGCACTTAATGCACTTAGAGTATTTTCTGTGGGGACACACACACTCGAATATATAAAAACGATTTCTAAAAAACCGACTTTTATAAATTCAACCTAATTTCGTAGTGTAGACATACCCAAATTTAAATACAGCAATTATATCCACTACCATAAACTTTCAGGTGCTGTATGAACACATAATTGAGATATACATTAGTTAGTTAAGCATGTGCATAAGTGTTTTGTAAGACTGGGGCCTAATTGTGCAGTTGCTATTTCTTGTGCAACATTCTTACACTGGCATTGTTTGTCTGAAGTATCAAATTACATTAATCTTGTCTGTCTTGATGAAAATACCCCCATATCTTATGCACTTTAACTCTTTCCAGTTTGGAGCAAAACTCAACCAAAGCCTGGTCCAGATCTTTTTCTAACTTCCCGGATTTTCTAATTCCCGAGCAAGATTTCTGCTCTGTCACAGGAAGCATGTGAAATATTTCAAATGTAGGATTTCTGTCAGCCAGTGATTTATGCAATTGATTACATTGTCATGTAATGGGAAGAGGCAAACCATTTTAACTGCGCCTCTGTACTGCAGTGGTGAGCTGGATTCTTATTTAATATAATAAATTTAGTTGCTGCTTTGTACAAGTTGTCTAATTCATTCCACAGATTACTGCTACAGAATATTACATCCACTTTGGTCCCATACATTGTGTTTCTATATACAATAATGGTGACCACTAATGTGTATCTGTCTGAATAATTCAAAGGTGCGCTCTTAAGATTGAATTCTTTGCGCAACTGATTTATGATTAGTTTATTTATATGACTATCACATACTGATGGTCAGTTGGCTACTTTTTACGCTAATTAGAACAGAAACTGTGCCTCTTCTGGCAGACAGCAGAAGATTGAAAAATCCCACTTACATCATGGCTTATTTTGTTACTTTTCCACCTTCCAAATAACATTGATTTTAACTTGTGCCACTTTGTATTTTTATCTATTATTATTCTGTCATTAACATGATGCCTGTTAACAGATAACTTTGTGATGTCCCACGTATCGTATCAGTGGCATAGCATTAGTGTCTCATTTAGGGCTAGACTGTTATCTTTTAAGTGCAGCCTGCCTGTATAAGGGGCAGTGTGTTAAAGTGTCTCTCCAGGAAGAGCATGGGGAATGAAGTGCAAACCTGGTGAGAAGATGTGGGTATGAGGAGAAGTTTGCTACAGACCCTTCACAATTGTAGCAAACTGCTCTTCATGCTGGCTCTGTTCTGCTGGATCATATGTTGAGGGAATGGAGATACTCTGCTTAATATCAGACGAGAATCTACTTCAAACTCTACCACTGACTTTGTGAATCACTTTACCCATCTGTAATTGAGGTATAATAAGGTATCTCACTCAGTTGTGAGGCTTAATTAATATTTATTTAGTTCTCTGAGATTCTCAGATGGGAGAGACAGATTATGTAATAATGTCACTTAGACCTTATATCACTTTGCATCTTCAACATACAAACATTTAGGTAGCTAATTACTTTTGTTCTTCCCATTTCATTTAGTGACTGACTGCTCTTACAGAGTAGATATACACTGGAGTTCAAAGGTGTAATTTCCAGCTCAAGAAGATATACCTGTGCTAGCTCTGATGGAGCAAGTGTGCTAAAAATAGAATAGGCATAAGTGGTGGGACGGGCTAGCCACCTCCGTACACACCTAGGGTCTCAAACAGGATCATACTTGGAGCAGTTAACCAATCCTGATACTCATGCCATTCCCACTACACTGCTATTTTTTAGTGCAATAATTTGATCATAGGTAGGTGTGGGTTTATGTACTCAAGCTTGAAATTACAACTTCCAACACCAGTGTAAAAATACCTATAGGTTAATTTCTAGTATTATTTTAGGTGAGTACATAACCATTGTCACATAAGAGCCAGAATCTGCATGAGACAGAAGTCAAGAGTCAGTTGGGTCAGGATACCAAGAGGTAAAAAGCAGGAGACAAACTGGAGATCAGAACTACATGTCAGGAACCAGAGTCAAACTGGGTCAGGATACGAGGGGGTCAAAGGAAGGAGACAAACTGGAGGTTGGGGACCATAAATCAGATGCAAAGAGTCAAGCTGGGTGGAATGCCAGGAAATCAAACTTGGGACGCAGATAGCAGACATGGGGAGCAGGAACAGAGAGGAGTCCAATTGTTCAACTAACTTTTTGTTTCTGCTGCAGCCAGTCATGCTCAGGCATGCCCTGTCTTCATCACTTTTTACTGAATGCAACAAATAGAGTTTAGATGTTGTAAACCTGAGGTACTTATACAGGCTCCCCTGCAGCAAAACTCTCTTAAGACTGGGCAACATTCCAGTAGCTGACCCTACAAAGAGATGAGGCTTTGGAATAAGACAATAGACAACTTTCAGAATATTTGGATTCAAGTGTACTTTTTTTAATCTACACAAAGCTATTTCCCCCCTTGTCTGATACTTGACTGCACGTTACATTATTTAGAAAAATGTCAGTGGAGAAACACTCTGTGTGGTCTCATAAACTATTAATGACTCCTGAAAGAAAACTTAAAATCAAGATGCTCTTTCATGCTGAGGTATGTGCTTCTCCTCCTCCCCTCCCCCATGGAAACTGAATTGTTTGGCTCTCTTTCACTTTGTGTGATTTGTCATATTCACTAAGGAGGAGGGACTTAAGGGGAACAAATGAAATGACACTGAGGGTAATCCAGAAGTGACCTGTCTCTGCAGGAGCAGATTCTATATGCCCCGAGACACTGAGTGAAAATCCCACTTAATGTATTATTTTTAGGTTTGCAGTGATGCCAATGAACAAGAGCAGCAGGTTGGCGGGGTGGGGGACCAAAAGAAGTTGATTCCTAAACCAAATGTAGACTTCTGGCAATGACTGACTTACCATTTTGGAACGCATCTGAAGAGACAACAACTGGTTGTAATTCTTTTAAGAAAGAAAGAAAAAAGTCTTCTGTGTGAGCTGAAAAGCAGTCTGCATGGCGGGGGGGGGGGGGGGGGAAGAGATAATTCAACCAAAAACTAAAGGAAAGTAAATCTTCCCATAGTAAAGGCCTATAAATTTAGAGGTGGACGGCAGTCCTGAGTAAAGAATACCGACGTTTTAAGTGAAACATTTGCTGGCAAAGTGGCCGTCGAAAGTGGTTATTGAACATCTTGCGAATGAGCAAATTGTGGACTAGAGGTCTTTCTTATACTTTGTAGCAAAGCCAACTTCCATTGATACCACCTCAATGTCAGCCCCTTTCTGCAGCCATTTGTAAAAAGGCTTGTGATGTGAGATTGACGACTTAAATACTTCATCAATCAATGCTTTAGCCAATGTGTTATTCAGTGATTGGTCGAAAATTCAAGTAATCCATCTTACCCCATCACCCTGTTTTTTATTCTCTTCAGGTATTTTCAATTTTTTCCCCTCTTTATTTTCACTTTCACTACTGTCAGATAGCAGCTGGGCTGGGAAGGAAGGGCCTGCAGCTATATTTAAAAACTTAATCATCACAGTAAAACTATAAAGTACAAAGTGTTACTGAATTAACTGAACTTTTAATGATCCTAGAGGTGGGTTCTGGTGCATCTGACTAGCAAAGCACAGGGAGAGAGGGAAATTTGTGCCATCACTTCAAATTAAATACTTCAAGCACCCTAAATAATCATGTACACAACCAACAATAAGACAGTTATTTCTGGTGAATTAATCTGCTAAGTAACTTTAAAGAAAGTAATAAGTATGGCGTACAATCATCAAAGAGTGTAAGGGAAGAGAGAGAGGATTGGTTGTCCACTTTGGCACAGTTGTAATGAATCTCTTCCTTGGTGGGTGAACATTTGTTTTGATATCTGATGGCCCTACCGTTAGTCTCAATAAAGGCTTATTTCCATAACTGTCTCTATGAAACTATCGTACAGTTCATATGTATATAAGGCCAAATATCACTGGAATTTCTTGGTCCCAGTGTGCAGAGACTTGTTTCCATATCTAAAAGGAAAGATTTTTGATATATAGTAAGAAGATTTTGTTTTCCTGATGGTTTTCCTAATTGTTGTGGATAATTTTCTTTATCAGGCATGTCACTGTGACCAGCAGGAACAGAGATTGCAAAGATACACATTTGTTGGCAACACATATATTTTTAGGGCCTGATTCAGAAAGCACTTAAACACATGCTTAGTTTTAAGTATGGGAATAGTGCTTTGGTGAACTGCAATCTAAAAGAGCACTGACCTGAATTACTAGCGTAGGTGCATCTTTGTACTTCTTGTTTCTGCCAGGAGGGAGATAGACCCAGGTTTATATTTCTGATGGGAGAACCTGAAGCACTTCAGGATAGAGATGGTAGGAAACTTCAAAATTTTTAATCAAAATATTTTGCAAAAATTTGTCAATTTTTCTCCTTTTTGGGGGGCTGTTTTTCAACCAGTTTATGAAGTGGTTGAAATATTTAAAAAAACCTGAAATTTCAATGACTAGTTTTTGTGAAATTTTTTCTGCATTTTGACCAGCTCTGTATCAGGGCTTTGGTTCAATTGTGTATGTAACACTTATCCAAACTGCTTTGGTTTGAACTTCGAAAAGCCTCTAACAAAGTTTAGGGCTGTTTTATTCTGAATTCTGTCCATAATTTTGGGTCTTATCTGATCCAAATTGTTTTACCCATCCCTAGTTTAAAAAAAAGAATATCAATTAAACTGGCAATGGGAGAAGGTGAGTAATCTACTCATCATCAGCCTATAATCCTATAATCCACACAAAGAACTCCACTATGTCTCCACTCACTCAGCAGATTTAGAAGCAAGGTGCTGTAGTGGGCTTTTATATTAACTAAGGGGTCATTATTTAAAAAAAAACATTCTACACTGTATTTACTTGTATGTTATCAAGTATTATCAATTTGCAGCTAAAACATTGTCAAAAGAAATGGAGAAAGTGCATTTTATGATGTATTAGCTTTGCTTTTAAATTCTCTATTCACTTACTTTCTAATTTCAGAAATTCTCAATGGATCTTCCAGTCATTCATTTGGCTTAGTGATGTTGTGCAATATATGACATACTTCTCAACTTGTTAAGGTCCAGATGTAGGATGCCATGGGAGTAAAGAAATAGTGAGAGGAACACTCAGAGTATAGAATACAGAATATTATAAAAGGAACTCCTGCAGGAACTAAGGACCATTGCAAACCTCACCACTTTCTGTTCCAAGTGTAAGGCAAAATTTTTTGACCTTATCGTCTCTAATATAAACATATAGCAACAGTTATGCTTGTTTTTTATTTTTTAAAGACCCTACTGAAACGAGCCACTCCACTACACACGCTTCTCCCTCTGGCGGATGAGAGAACAAATACCACATGACAGGTGTGTAGTCACATTGCTTTATGCACTACTGTAAGGCACTCAGATACTATGGTAATGAGCACAGTTTGGAAACCTATGTAGAATAGAATAGTAGATTATGGTTTAGCTAGATCTATCATAACTTGGTCAAGGCCCTACTGTGGTTGGTACCTAACTAATCATGATAAAGTGTATAGTGCAGACAGGGCTTCAGAACTAAGAAAAACAAGCCTTTTTCTCTTGGTCTAACTACAGTGCCTGCACAAACACTGTCCACAACCAAACCAGGCATGATGCTACATCTCTTATGTAATCAAACATCCCCATTTAAGTGTATAAGGGTATGTCTACACTACCCGCCGGATCACGGGTAGTGTGGACTAGTCTAGACGTGATAAATTGACCCTCGAGCACTCTCCCGTCGACTCCTGTACTCCATCCCCGCGAGAGGTGCAGGCAGAGTTGACAGAGGAGCGGCAGCTGTAGACTCACTGTAGTGAAGACACCGCGGTGAGTAGGTCTAAGAACGTTGACTTCAGCTTTGTTATTCACATAGCTGAAGTTGCGTAACTTAGATCGATCCCTAGTACAGACCAGGGCTAGGAGTTTTTAGTGCTAGAAAAATGCAGAATCAGACCAAAGTGCAATGCAAAGTGCTTTGAATAAGAATTTGACCGTGGTCTTTGTACCATCAGGTGGGAAGGGGGCTGAGAGGGGAAGGGTTACTTTTTCTCTGTACCTTTCAGCTTTAATTCTTGCTTCTGAGTTTGGCACACAGCCGAATTGATCACTGGAAATTTTTTTGAGATAAATTGAATGGTTTATCACCTGCTTGGAAAACAGCAGGTCTTTTTTTTTTTTTTGGCATGTCTGTTTGTCTGTGTGTTTGTCTGAAAAGGAGCTGTTTGTTGGTGAATCAGTTCCTTCATTAAAAGGTAGATAAACTGCAGGGGAGGGAACAAAGTCATCATTTCTAGCTCTGTGAAATGATTGGGGGGGGTTTAATTATTAAAATGCAATTATTTCCATTATTGATGAGTGTGATACTCAAGACAGCATCAATACAAACTGTCCAGGACACATACTCTGCTGGATATCAGGCTGGGCTGGCTGCAATAGAGTATTGATGCCATTGTTTGTTTCACTTCTAATTCACATAATGGACGAGGACTTAAATACAATCTACGGCAAATTACTACCTAGGCGACTGGATTTATTTATTTATTTAATGCATTCATTTTGTTACAACATGTGTGCCTTTCCACGGTACCAGCGCATGAGATGTACTGTATTAAGACAGTTAAAGAGCACTGGAATTTGAAACATAACAGCTAATTAATATTTGAGACATGATCTTGGCTGTCCTAAATTTACCACTGATGAAAGGGTCACCTTAATTTCCATCATATATGACTTGGACAGTTGTTTTCATTTCCCCCCAAATGGTTTTAAATGGGTGATGTTATATTTATTGAAAATATTTTTTAGAAAATATATTTGTGAAATGTGCTTTAACGTGAGTGTATCTTACTAAAGAAAACAGTTTCACTTTTGAGATAGCAGAGTGCAGATGATCAAAGTAGATATTTTACCAGTATGTCTTAAAGTACATATGCAGAGAGATCAACAAAGACCACCATTTTCAAATGTGATTGCTTTCAGCCAGATACCTAAATGCAAGAGCAGGCACTTAATGTAAGTGGCGTGATTTTCGGAAGTACTCAGCACTCACAAACTCCTACTCAGTGGAAGCGGCAGGTGCTCATCATCTTTGACTATCAGGCCTGTTATATTTAGATACTTAAATTGTGATTTAAGGGGCTACCTTTAGGCACCCAGGTTTAAAAATTCTGGCCAATGATTTTATTGGCATTAGTTTGGGATGGCCACATTATTCATGAGTGGAGAAGCCACAAGTTAATTAGGTAGGTCATTCCAAATCTCTAGCCTACCCCATCCCTTCCTGGATTCTGTATTTTATTCCTTATATTGCACAGAAACAACATTTTAGGAATGCTTGTAAGAGTTTGAACAATTATGCTGGCATTATTTTTTTAATGTGCCTCCATCTGTCTAGACAGGTGCCTTACTGCATCATGGCCTCCTGCCATAAATCCCTGTGAGAGGGAACATCTGTAAGGATTCCATCCCAGATTTCCTCCCACATCAGCCCATAAGGTTTTGCCCCATTGCCCCTTTTAAGTCTGTAGGGCCTACCCCCTGAAGCTGTCAGGTCCTAGGATGTCAGGAGGATACCAGGCCATTGGAGTACCTGAACCAGCTCACGGACAATCCATAAAGGCTATGCTAGCAGGGACTCTGAGGGTTACTGCATTCTCCAGGGTCCCAAGGTGGAAAAGTGGAAAAGATAATACATCAGTAGGCTGTATTATCTTTCTGACAAAGCTCTACAGGGATGTGGTGCACCTGCTGGTCTCATTTAAGCCCTTCCCCACCCCTCCCTCTGTCCTTCTCAGTCTCAGCCTCCTCCTGTCTGGGCCTTGATGAATCAGAACAATGTACACATCAATGCAATTTATCACATGACTGTGCAGTTTATCACATGGGTAGCTAGGTGCATTGCAGGTTTTTGAATACGCAAATACAATGCATATTTTGAAGACCTGATGAATGTGTGTATGCGTGCTCAGTCCAGCTGTCAGCCAGCAAAGTATGCACGCTAATGCTGCTTTTGCATTATATATGTTGTCCACACTGAAACGAAGGCTCTCTCGCTTAGATCCAGGATTTAGCCCATTGCTTGTAATTACTTAAAACTGCACTTAGAGCAACTTAAAGAAATAATAAAAAAAAAAAAACAGAAGTAACTCTAATATTGGCACTCCAAGAAATTCCATGTGTTTATTATTATATCCTGGGTAACCCAGGTGCACAGTCAAATATAGCAAATCACATAGCTCCACATAGAGCACCTGCACTGTAAATCTCCTACAATTGCTCCTTTTTTTATACTGTAAATAACAGCTGAACACATCCTGTGCACAAGAGCAGCGACAAAGACTGTTTTTGACCAAAAACCTGATGTAGGCAGATTTTGCTATAGACAGGGAATTTAGCTAAGTGCACAAAAGCAGTTTTCTGCACAAAACAACTAGTACAATACCGTATATCAAGAGTAATTAAAAGCCTTCATTAAAAATGTGACAACCAAATCATTTTATATTAGACAGACAAACTCCTATTGACACCTTGAAAATAATGAATAAACAGAATGTCAATGGACTAACATTTGCTATTTAGACTTTGATGCATACTCTTAGCTCTAAAATCTGCTCCTGGATACACACGGGAAACTCCTATTGAAGCAATTGGAGTTGTTTATGTGCATTTGGCGGCTGATTTTGGCTTAGATATTTTTGGTGTTCATTTGAGACAATATGGTCTAGCAAAATCTTGGATCTGAACCCAAAATTTGAGTTCTGGATCCAAACTTTATGGCTTCAGCCCATCTCTAACATAGGTCAGGTCAATTCCTACACATCTTTGGCAATAGCTTGCATTTGTTTGTGTACATATTTATAACACATTTATTATCATTGCAGGCTATACTTTTACCTAGTTGGTTGAACGATTCATTTCTAACAAATTTAGCCTCTGTATTGCTTAACAAATCACTTTTTATTCCTTGATCACCTTGACCAATCGGTCCATCAGCCCTCACAGACAAAGGGCCAATCACAACACGTCATTCATGTTGTTGTAACCAGTCCTTCAGTCACCCCTTGGCCAATCCGTCAGCAGCACCAGACACACAATCAACATAGTGCAGCACAGCACAGAACCCCTGAGCGATCCTCCAGCCTCAGCTCCCACATAGCTGGGATTACAGGTGTGCACCACTGGGCCCAGGTACTTGTTATTGATTATTAGCATTATTATTATCAGCTTTATTTGTTACAGTAGTGTCTAAGGGATTGGGGAGCCAATGTGATAGGCACAGTTCAAATACTTAGTAAGCAGACAACCTCTGCCCCCAAGAAAACCTAGGTTACTTCAGAAACAAACAGGGATGAGACAGGTGCAGAATGAGATTGCAGTAAAATAAGCATATCGACACAATGACATTTCTTTGTTATTCCTCTCCCAATTTTCCTTCCCCCGTCCTCATTGCTTTTGGATTCTACCTCTGCCCTTCTCTCCCCCATCTCATAGCCCCTCCACAAACTCTCTCCCCACTTCTCTGGGACCCCACTTCCTCTTACCTGGGAGAGGGCTGCTGCTGCTGCTTTCGGAAGTGGGGTTCCATAGATTGACCTGTGGTAGCAGCGACAGGGCCCCCTCTCTCCTTTCTTTAGCGTATACTGTAACATGTCACACCAGACAGAGAGAGAGGGCAGCAGGACTGTGCAGAAACAATGTTCCCATCATGTGTAGTTCTCCTGCTAGCTCAGTAGGTTGCTGAAGGAGAATCCAGGACAGCTGCTGCTGGAGTGTCTGGGAATAGGGCATTAGGCACGGACGTAGAGTTGGCAAAGCTGCTCCTAGTGGTGATACCTTGTATAAAAGGCTGGTTAAGAGTCAGTCCTGACAGAGAGGTAACAGAAGAGAAGTGGATTTGCTTGCTGGCTGGTTGGGAAGGAGCCCAGTTGGCTGGGTGAAAGGCCACAACAATGCAGTGCTTAGAGCTGCTGCAACCTTTGATTTGCACAAGGGGTGGGGAAACCAATCAGCAGTTGGCACCTATTAGGTCTGTCCTCACATGGTGCTTTTAGTTTTGAAAATATTTACAGGTTCATTTGTTCACTGTTCGACTTGAACTCATTTTTGCTCTGCTTATTTGCGCTGACAGATACCCACATGGTTTCCCAGCTAACCCAGCAGTGTTACACACTACAGTCTGAGACTTCAGGGAACAAACTAAAAGCTTTTGAGGACAAGCAACATTCGTTACATTTGCTGATGACATAAGAGGGATTTTCTCGGCCTTGAAACTAATAGCCTATTTTTTGTGCTTGGAAGTGCAGGTTTACGTAAGCTTCGCAAGCCTGATATACTTTGTTGATGAGCCATAACAGATTTAAACATACGTCCATGGTTGATGGCTTGCCTGAACACCAATGTAGTGCAACGTGCTACAGTACTTGTAGCACGGCTGGGTATGAGAGTTCTGGAAGGAAGTGGGGCTGGTGATGTGCTTATTTGTTTCACAATACACAGAGGGCTTTTCCTGCCCATTCACTCTGGATTAGATTTGAGCTACAATCCGAGGTTTGGTGCCAGTTGATCCTGCTCTCACTGAAGTCAGCAGCATAACTCTTATTAGCTATAATGGAACAGGATCAAGCAAATCTTGTACAAGGGCACTGAAACTTTAGTTTACTAATGAAATAGTGAGCCTCTTTTTAGGCATCCTGGGGCAAATTCACCAGTGGAGTTATACCACGCCTACATAGTGTTACGATTAGTCTAAACACAATTATTTCATGTAGAACTGCATTATGACACAGTATGAACAAAGATATTAACAGTTTAGAACTGGTTGTATTTATTTCTCTGCTTTTAAACTCCCACATTTTAACCAATACAAACTGTTGACAATGTTACTGCTAATTTGAACAATTAAATTTACTGTTTAAGAGTTTTTATGATGTTCAGTTACATCCAGGTGACAAGTCTACTGTTAAAACAACTGTTTAAGCACCACATTTATAGACAAAATTATTATTTGTCACTCTTAAATTGACAAATTTCAACTGCTCTTTATTGTTAAAAATAATTTTTGCAATTACATAGTGAGAACACAACAGTCTCTGTCACTGCATAATTAGGTCCCGTGAACTCTTTGCTATATAGGAACACTGTATTATAAAGTGTTAGTTACCATTAAAAATTACCAATTACATGTAAAGTGCAAGCCATTAAATTTATTTAAAGCAAAACAGTTAATTTACTGCCTTTGACTGTGCACCCAGCTGTCAGTAATTTGACTGACAAGGTACAGTTTTAATTTTAAAACAGTGTTTTAGCTAGTATTTCTTGGCATAAGTGAGTGTAGTAGGGTTGCAGAGTGTTCAGTGAAGTTTGGAAAGTTATAAAATTTGATAAGGCAAAGTGAATTAATGAGTTTTTGAAGTTTTCATATTTCAATTAATGATTTCACATACAGATCAGGTTTCTAGTAGATGGGGAATATGTCAATTTATGTTTCATTTTGTTTAATGTGATATCACAAAGAGTACTAAGAGGAGCTCTACTTCTTTTTGAAAGGCCCCGATTCAGCAAAGTACAGAAAAATGCACTTACTTTTAAGTTTAATTTTAAGCACATTTTAATGCTTTGCTGAATCAGGGCATACCTGTTGAAAGAGAAACGAGGGGTCTCTTTTATTAACACTTTATCATATTCTATATACATTTTTATTTAATAGAGTCAAACAGTTAAAACCAAAATACACCATTACTACTATGATATAGTATTGATAAATAATCAGCATAACATATAAAATGTCATTGAAGGATTCAGGTGAAATGGTGGAGAATTATTTGCTATTTTATCCACTATCTAATGTAGAGTTAATACATAGATTATTACTACCAGTTTAAATAGCTATATACATATATATTCAGGAGATACAAAGAAATGAAAAGTACAAAGCACTCAGTAAGCATAAACAAGCTTGACATTGAAAATTAAAACCCATTAATAAAATGAAAGTAGAATAACAGAACCAGAATAATACCACAATATAAGGAAGCAAATTCATAGCTATTATATTCTTTATTAGTTCTTTTTTCAAATTTAAAATCTTCCTCCATTAGAAATCCATAACAACAAGCCATTGGCAACCTTTTTGGCATTCTCTACCAAGTAGCCATAGGTAGATAGACTGAATTTACCTCTCAACTCCTTCAGATTAGAGTTGAGGTATATTGGCAGGACAGCCTGTACCCAGCGCTGCCTGGTCTGTACCTGGTCTGTGGATAAATGGAGAACTTCCTTGTGCAAGACTGTTAACCCAACAATTATTGTTAACCGAACAATTATTCACCATCACTAAAAAGAATATATTGCTGTTTTATGGTATGTATTTATGTTGCTCCAAATACTTGTATATTTAATTTTGTCATTGATGATCAGAACAACTTGCCAGTTTTTCGTTATACTTTCTGGTAACAGAAGCACAAACCTGTCCATAGATATACTGATGCTGGTAGCTCCCTAATAATGATGGGCTTGCTCCACCCATTGCTCCACCCATCGCTTTGAAGTGAATGTGGAGACTTACACTTAGTTCAGTGAGCTTTGGATCAGACCTTCTATGAAGTAGGGCTGTATATTCCCTAATGATACATCTAAAATGGTCACACTGAAAATGATGAAACTTCAGTCTTTTTACAGAAACAGACTTTTAAATAATTGGAGGTGAAATCTTGGCTCTAGTGATGTCGATGGAAAACTCACGTTGACTTCAGTGGGGCTAGGATTTCACCTGGGATCTTTATATTTCTGAAGTGCAGAGTTTCATAGTGTGAGAAAACGTCAGGTTGTATTGTTCGTATCGTGTGTGTGTGTGGTTTTTTAAAATGTATATTGCACAATAATTACGGCTAATGGAAATTCTTTCCCTTGTGTACCACAGTGAAAAAAATCCATATTATCTCATATGAAAAAAAATTGTTCTTCACTATCCTAGCAAAATATCTACTAGCAAAACAAAGTCAAACCCAGCTTTAATCACCTAAATGAACCAGGATCATATGTTCAGCTGGTAGATTTAACTGTGAGAAGCAGATATTTCGTTTTCCCTATTCAACAGAGAGGAACAGATATTACAGATCTATCTCATCTCTAACTTCTAAAATAGATAAATCCAAGCTCAGTGTAAAGACTTTTATTTTTGTTTAAACAAAAAATATTTGTTTCTTATAAACTTCAAATTGCAAACTGCAATAAAGCAAATGGCTAAATATTTAGATTTATCCACTTGTTTGAATTCACCAAAATGAAACGAAAATACTAAAAGCCTGTTTTCTTTCCTCAGACTTGGTGTTATTGTTCCTATTTAACAATATTAATAAACTCCAATTAAAGACCAGAGGAAGCAGACTGTAATAGTTGAGATGTAATGTCTATTTGTGAATGATTTGCATAGAGAACATTAATGTGCAGGAAGAAATTTCAAGACTGTGTCCTATGATGCTAATATACATAACGAACAATCAGATCCAACTCACAGCCACCCTGAGGGCTCTTATCCCTTTTCAGACAGTTAAGGCATAGACTGTCCACTACTTTAAAACATTGTCTGCTGTGCCCTAGGCAATTTGAAACCAAGATGATCAATTCATTTATAATCCAGGTATTTCCAAACCTACCAATCGTTTGGGACGCAAGGGGTCATTATTAATCACTACTTGATAGCAATCACCTCTTCGCTTGGGTCTGGATATCAACATCAACACCTGTAGTACAATCTCCTCTTCGGTAATCTGCAGGTTTTAAATGCAGTGGCATTATTTAGTGTTATTATTCTTAGTGTAGAGAGCAGCCTGTGATCATTAAAGGGATGCTTTTATCATAATCATCAGCCACTTTTCCTAAACATGGAGATTTCAGACCTTCTAATAACTAGAGCTGGTTGAAAATATTCATCCACATTTTGAAAAAAATCCCCCTGATTCTATAAACTGGTCAAAACGTAGCAAAATTGTAGTTGTGAAATTTTTTTTATAAACATTTAGAAAAAATGTTTTACCAGCTGTACTAATAATCCTGTATTTCAATTTTTAATGAATGATAAAAATAAAATGAAGTAACTTTATCTTAAAAGTTTGTAAAACTAGAAGCTAGATTATATTAATATCAAAAGAGCATACTGGTCTTGGTTCAGGATGTGCTTGTTTAAAAGTATGTCAATGATTTAATGGTAGTATGAGAGATAAGGTCATTTTCCTTATATTGATAATTTTCTACAAACACTTTAATGTCAGCCTCTGATTTAACATGCAAAATACAACTTCCCATGTTTCCAACATTTTCCAAATTCAGATTAAAATTTTTAAAATAGCCTAAAAATCTGTATTCAAACACTCCATGAACTTTGGAGATTTAAAATTTGGTTCATTGCCACTATTTAAAAAAATGACATTTCAGCCATGGCTTTATAATATCATTTAATAAGACCATCTAAGCCCTTTCTAACTCTTGTATTTTACTATAAGGTTTGAAATCAGAAATCACACTGACAAGTTAATGGCCTGGAGGTTAAACATTAAACTAGGACGTTACTTAGGTCACAGTGTGAATGAAAACAAAAATCTTTTTGATATATTTCCTCCCTCTTGGTGTACACAGACTTCCCCATTCTGTGACTCTGTGGGTGTTAGCTGGTCCTTGGCAGTGGAGGACATGCTCTTGCATTCTCGGACACAGTGGTTGTCACCTATAGTGAAGTGAATGGCTAATAAAGTACAACAACATTGAGTTCTTCACCAGTTACTCAAATTTGGTTTATATCCAGCCCTGCCAAACTTGAGTTTGTTCCTTCATAGTAGTGTCAAAAATTGCCTAATTTCAAATGGCTACAAATGCCTTAACAGGGACCAAAACTATCTTTAGTCACTCCTGATTTTACCCAGGGAATTTCTATTCTGTGCATGTTTGAATGGGGAAGACATAAAAGTGATGTACCAGGGTTAAACGCAGTGTTCTCAAAACAGTCCAAAACCCAGAGAACCTGGGACATATTCCATTCCTCAGATCAATAATCCATGGCTTCAAACTCCATGGCACTCACTTACCTTGTATTTATTATATCTTGCTGCATAATTCTGTTTTCACTTTTGAATATAGGGAAGCAATCCTGTACTGGCAGAGGAATATGTCTGATGACCTCAGGTCTTTTCTGTCCCTAATTTCTGTGAATTATCCATTAATTTTATTTCCCTGTGGGAAGAAAAACCCATGACAATTTTTGGTTTTAAAGTGAGTGTGTTCAGCCGTCATTGTTTCCAGTCATTATTAGAGTCAGAGCTTTAATAACATAGTGTCCTATTCAGGCACTGGAGCGCTTATTAACTTTGGCTTGCACTGCAGAGTCTTCGATAATATAGTTCTTTTCAACTTTCCCTTACGGTACTTGTTGACTATCGGTCTCGTGCCAGTATTTAGCCTTAGATGGAGTTTACCACCAGCTTTGGGTTGCATTCCCAAGCAACCCGAGTCCAAGAAGACCCTGTCCCGGAGCTGCTACTGGCCTCACACCATCCACCTTTTAACCATTTCACACACTCTTGAACTCTCACTTCAAAGTTTTTTTCAACTTGTCCTGGTACTTGTTGACTATCGGTCTCGTGCCAGTATTTAGCCTTAGATGCTTTCCAAGGTTTTGGTGCCAGTTGATCCTGCTTTCATTGAAGTCAGAAGCATAACTCTTATTCACTTTAATGGAGCAGGATCAAGCAAATATTGTACAGGGGCTAATGTACCTGACTCCAGGAAGACCCAGTCCCAGCACATGAAACCGTGAAGAGGTTCCCGTGGATGGTGTGATGCTGGTAGTGGCCCCCAGTGCACTGGGACTGGGTCTTCTTGGAGTCGGGTTGCTTGGGAATGCAGGCCAAAGCTGGTGGTAAACTCCATCTAAGGCTTGGATAAGATAGTCTCTTATCATCTGAGCCGGTATCTGTTAGCTGCTGTTCTTTGGCAGGGAGTATGTGATAGTGCGTGAGGCACTACTGAAGCCGTGCCTACTCTTTGCATAGAGTCCATGTGAACTAAAGTTGTAGGGAAAGGGGCCTGTACAGTATCACTTCTGAGAAGTCACCTCCTCCCACGTTTCCTCGCCCCAGAACAAATGCGTGGGATGCTCCAGTCACTCTGATTTCTTCATGTCAACGCCTTTTCCTTTACCAGGGCTGACTGGCTTTGCTTTGATCCTCATGCAGTTTATTTGTGGTCTAACGTGTCACCTAATATTAACAGAGCCAATAAACTGAGGATCTGATCCTGCTCCCATTGACGTCAATGGGAGTTTTACCACTGATTGGAGAGGGGGGCAGGATCAGGCCCTGCAGGCACAAAGGTCATTCAGTTTACGGAATTGTTTAGTTCACTTCAATACCCACATAAATCTTCTCCCTTAGCAGTGGGAAGAAATAGAAGGTTCTGCAAAAGAATTCACAGCCAGCTTGGCATTTGAATGAAATTTTAAAGAGGGGGGAAATTAATTTGTAGGGATTTCTTATTTTTATCATTTCTTTGATCCTTCTTTTGCTGGCTCCCTGGGAAATGGAGGGAAGGGAGAATACCACAGTGAGGTATCCATATTTTCCCCTGTTCAGACTATATTCATTACCTGAATGGCATTTTCAGCCCCAGTAACATGAGATTACTCAACTGTGCTTCCTATTTATGAAGTAAGGCTGATATCCTACGCTAAATGAATTCAGAGCCAGAAAGTGTTAATTGGCCAGAGATCTGTCTGTCTATTTACTCAGCCCATCACGATAGTGTCTGAGTGCCTCCCATGTATTTTAAAATAGAAATAACAATTTCATTTGCTCTTTCCTCCTTTAAAGCCTGAAATAGATTAATAAATTTTGATGTATGAATACTTCTGTATGAGAGGGAGTTGGTGTATGTGTGTATTTTGTGTGTGCTTCTGAAGCCATTTATTGAGGAAAAGTCAAGGCAGAGCGAGGAGCTTTACATTATGTTCTGAAGTCTGTGATCATTCTAATCTCTCCAGGTAGTGAGTTCCATAAATCTGGGTCCATTTCCTGTGCTGTTCTGTGTGCACTGCAGACGGTAGCACTCCACCCCACCCACTCCTCCTATTCAACGGCATCCCCCCGCCGCTCTCATCCACAAGAAACATTCCTGAGGTCCACAGGGAACAGAGTCCAATTGTCCTTAGCCAGGAGTAAAGGTCATTTCAATATAGCATCATTGAGTGGATGATCTAATCAGAAAAAAGGGGGAGTCTTTGTAGATAACCCAGGAAATAAAAACAAAAAAGAGAGCAAAAGATGCAGGGGCTGAGATACAACAGTAACCAAAGAATTCAGTAGCCAATGAAAAAACACAAAAAGAAATTCTTTTCTTCGCCTGCCGTTTATAAACATGCATCACTTATAAAAGCCAAAGTCATTGTTTCATTCCTCAGAATGTCCATCCTCTCGCTCTTCTGTACACCAGCCTTGCCACTGACAGGCAAGCCAAAATATAGCAGGAGCTGAAGTAATGCACGAGCCTGTGAACACAGGGGCACTTTGGCTACTGATCATTTACTTAGTATTCAGTATTTGGAATTTGAAGACTCCTTCGGCACATTATTCATTGCAAAAACATAGACGCTGGAGACATGGAAGTTAACAAAACAAAAAAGAAGACCTTTTTCATTGCCTTGGGCTGGTTTCTGGATGTTGTTCGATTTACAACTTTATCGTGGTTAATTTAATAGCTCTGAGTAAAATAATAATAATGAATGGTTATAAAAGAATAAAGTAAATTTTGCCTGATACATGCCCATGGATGCTATAATTAGAAAATTTAGATAAAAGCTGCTAATTTGCTGTGTTTTTAATATTTGGATAATTTAGGAAATGACTGAACTTTTAAAAAAAGTCATATTTCTTTATACATTTGGTTTTGATTTCAGAAACTATTAGCAAAAAGTTAAATGGCAGTCTTTGTCTGGGATTAATGTCCTTCTCTCTACAAAGGCTATATTTAGGATCTGTATATTCTGCAATTCCATTGGTTCATGAATGTGCCATGAAAACTAATCCTTTCTGTAGAATTTTTCTTCAGAATTCCAAGTTTCATTTTTTAAAAAGTTTCAGTATTATGGCAGTAACCTTTGAAACATGAACCAAGTGTAAACTCATGTTGTCATCCTGAGTCTGCAGGCAGGATGAGATAATTTGATTAAAAGGAAAGCTCTTCAGTTTTAGCTCCACCTATTAAGTATCATGTTTCACCCCATAGGACCAGGAAACCCACAATGACAGGCACTAAGCAATTGCTATGTATGATATACATCTTTCCTTGGATGGTAGATTGCTTATTATAAAACTGTATTTTCCTGCCAGTCCCCTGATATCTGGGTGATGCCTAACTATTGGTGTTAGTAAGTATTGGTGACGCCTAACTAGAGCTGGTTGGAAAAATGGTAAGTATATTTTTTGGGGGAAAATTTAAAGTTTTTGTTTTCTCAATATCGTTCTGAAAATTATGACATTTTCTGGGTTTATTTGACAAAGAAAATCTGAAAATCGAAAAATATTTCAGTATTCAAAATCCATTTTTTTTTTGGTTTTGGGGTTTTCAGTTTTTATTTTTCTTCTTCTTTCTCTACTTTTTCCCCATTTCATCTGGTGGTGAGGAGAAAGGGAAGGAAGGAAAAGTGAAAAAATCCTCCCAAATCTAAAAAAAAAAATAATTTGTGGGTTTCACTTTTTGGTGAAATTACAACCATTTCTAAGAACTTTTTTTGAAAAAGCCAATTTTCGTTGAAAAAAAGATTGTGAATTAAAGTCAATCCAGCTCTATTCTTAACCCTCTGAATTCATCATTGATAATCAAATGACATTATGAGCTGCTTTTAAAAAAATAAATACCACCACCCATTGGCTATTGGGGGGCATTCAAAACCCTTTGAAGCTTTTTATGTGTCGGATCAGATGGTGGATTTCTACCTGGTTCGTGTGTCTGTTGGAGTTGGAATAACGGGCAAGTGAGATTGCTTTACAAATGTCACACCACAAGGACTTGCAGATGAAAAAGGATCAACTGCAATAGTCGTAGGTGTTAACTACAATGGCCAGTGTTTTTTTCATAGCCTTGTGTCTGGTTAAAATAGTTGTATTATGCACAATCTAGAACACGAAACAAGTACAAACTCCCTGTCCTTGATGATAGACACCCCAGTTGTTCTGCTGTTAAAAACATTGGTCTCTTTTCATCAGCAGTTGGACTTAACTTTTTTTTCCCCCTTTGCACCACATTATGTAGCTAATTGCCATTATTCTTGAGTCTTTTTTTTTGATGTAACACACATGTTTGCTAAATAGCTAATAGCCATTTCTCCAGCATTAGTTCATGACATAGATTTCCCACCCAACATACATACAACTTGCTTCCCCTAAAAAGAAGCCCATAAAACAACAACAAAAAAGCTGTATATTTTAAAGCTGCCTTGTGATGAGGTGGGTAAATTCCACACTGCAACGTAAATAGTGAAGGACCAGCTCTGGGCGTGGGAAGCCCCACGCTGACAGGCCTGCTGGGTATGTTCAAGTTGGAGGAGGGACTTAAAAGGGAGTCTCTTCAGTTCAGCACGATGATGGGCGGGGAGAAGCAGACCCGTACCTGCTGCTGCAGAGGAACTATGGCAGGAAGGCATTCCTGAGGGAAGGTCTGCTGCACAGAGCTGAGGCTCCCTACCCTGCTGAGTCTTGTGGACCAGGTTGCTAGGGACCATCACCAGCCACAAGGCACCCAATGGGGAGGAGCAGAGCGGTAGGAAAAAGCCTAGGGGAGAGCATTTAGCCTGACCGCAAGTATGGGACTCCTGCATTATGGTGCTCAAGCTGGTCCCTGGGTTGGAACCTGGTGGAGTGGGAAGGCCTTGGTTCCCCTATCCCATAGCTGCTGGGTGGGGCTACTGCAACAGACTACAACCACTGGTGGGGAGACTTGCCCCTGCTCACATGCCTGTTTGTTAGAAATGGGCTAGAGCTACAAAGTTCAGATCTGGATCTACACTTTCCCAAAGGCTGAGGTATTTGGAACTGAGTTTTCAGACTGGGCCCATCTGTATGGTTAATATGAGCATAAGTGCACCAAAACTTGGATTTGTGCATGCTATTTTGGAAATTGGATTTAAAAAAAAAAATCACATCAGAAGGGGAGGCTTTTGAGGAAAGGGATGCTTTCAGTTAAGCATATCAGCTTCTCAGCTAGTTCAGATTCAGCCCAAACACTTACTATCTCTGGTGGTGGATAGATGGCATGAGAGGGGTGAACATTTCACTACTGTAAGAGGTAGGCAAAAACCCTGTCTGCAAGGAGAAAGTCCCCAAACTGGTTAGCACACCTTTAATGAACATGGGACTTTTGTCATTTTCCCCTGTTCTAAATAGACTGGATTCAGTAGTTTTGAATTCATGACATTCCTTCTCTCACTACTCTCTAGCTCATAATAAGGTAGTAGCTTAGCAGTTTGTTTTTTTGTTTAAATTGGCTAGGAAGGCAGGCAAGCTTTACAACCAAAACAATCAATTTCAAACTGCCGAACCCAATCAGGCCAGGTTGAGAGTGACCCTCTAAATTGAGTGTGAAATTGGGAGATGGAGCTCCCCTTTCCTTCTCCGGAGCCGGTGGAGAAACCATCACTTCCTTTTGTAAGTGGGAGCATTAATAGTTGTGCTGTTCTTGTAGACGTTATGTGCTAACAAAACTATGTGTGCCTGGTTCTGTAGCAGGTTACAGGGGGAAAACAAAGCAAAGGCCATCTGGCTCCACTACTTTGTATGTATAATGTCCAGATACTAATGCTTAATGCACTTGTAAATGTAAGTTGTCTCTCTCTCAGGGTCTGATTTTAATTTGGGTAATATTCCTGTTAATAATAACATCTAATTACAACATCCATTAAAAGTTAGTAACATTAATTTAACAGGGAGAAAATCTAATAGAGTTCTTAGAGCAGTATTGGCATTTTTCCATTAAATTAATGTTACAAACTTTTAAAAGGCTGTCTTAAATAGGCATCGTTAGTGGTGGGAATATTAAACGAATTAAACTCAGGCCTTTAATATGAGGTGGGAGCCTATTTATAAACCCAAGAAAAGGTGTATCCTACGCCTTCCAATGCTTTTAAAATGTTCGACAGGAAGCACAAGGCAGTGCAAATTTTGCAGTAACTAAAGTTTTCTGTCTAGTAAAAGCCTGAACTGAATTATATTCTTCTTCTTCTTCTTTTTTGCAGTATTTCTTGTGTTTACAATAAAGTGTTCACATTCCCTGCTCGGCTGCTGCTGCTTTTCTGTTCACCAAAAATACCCTGCTGGTCTCTCTCTTTTTTTCTACGGGGTGCTTATGAAATTGCTGTGCTCCCTAAGACTGGGCAAGGACCCCGTTTGTACTGGATCCTAAAACAGAACTCGGGGGACATATTTCAGTTTGGATAAAACACAGTTGCAGGTAGCAAGATTTGATTGGATAGCCCTTTTTTTAAAACCCTATGTTCTAACCTAATTCCCTACCACATCCATAAAGTGGTTTTAATATGACCTGGCCCTATCTATGCTGCCAAGCCAAACTGCATTCGATACCTGGTTGCCTGAGATTAATTTTTAAATATGATTCTAACTCTTGGTTTATAGGCCCAATATAGACAGAGGATGAAAGGATGTGACAGATGTTGGTCATGTCACTTAATGCACAACTGGACAGTGCTCAGGAAGTTCTTTCAGGAAGGGACTGTCTTTCTGTTGTATGTTTGTGCAGGTTTATGACAAGGGAATGTGAATAGAATAAGCAGGCACAGAGCAAGCTTGCACAGAGCATTTCCTCAAGCCTTATATCCAACAACCTTGGTGTTCCAGCTCTTTTTAAACCGACACCATCAAATTCACTAGTTAACATGAGATATGTGTTAGGATTTAAGCTTGTGAAAAGCTGGTGATCAATCCACTGTGCCCACCCAACCCTCACTGCTCTGTACAGTCAGAACCTTTCTTCCATTGCTGTTTAGATTTTTCTAAATTTTTGTTTTCATCGTTTAAATTAAATTAAAAACCCTTAGAACTAGTCAAATTATTTGTTAGGAAAAAAAGGCTACATTTTGTCTGTGAATTTTTCAAACCAATCCTGTGTATGTATTTCTTATTCACAAATAGTTACTGAATTCTTTATGCAGACAAATTTCAACCTTTGAGGAATGTGGGAACCATTCATTGTGGCGATTGGCTATTTCTGGTGTGTAACTGGTCATCTTAATCACATGGAATTGTTTCTGTTCCCAAACTGGGTGACCGAAACATTTAAACGAATACGACCAAGTTATAAATAATGAATAAATACCAGAATAATTAATAGCA
Source organism: Lepidochelys olivacea (assembly GCF_965140295.1). Taxonomy (NCBI): domain Eukaryota; kingdom Metazoa; phylum Chordata; order Testudines; family Cheloniidae; genus Lepidochelys; species Lepidochelys olivacea. Next base: position 104,206,593 of record NC_140412.1, on the reverse strand, counting down.
TATAATCTTGTTGACATATACATACCATTGCATTCCTACAGGGGAAATCCAATCTACCTGTATTCAAGCTCTGTTTAGAGGGGTCAGGATGGTGAAATCCACTCCCAACCCAAAGCCAGGATGTTGGGCTACTGTATAGCCTTCCTAAGGCCAAGATTGCAGCCTATGGGGTGTAACAGCAGTTGCAGTCCATGTGCACCAGATGAGTAGAACATGGGGGCCATTACATCTGCCTACGCACATCTGCATCTCCTCCTTTGGCCCACTGTAGACCACACCACTGTGATCTTCTGCCACAGCCTATGCAGGGCTGGGGCAGAGATCCTTTCTGTGGCATGGACAGCTCCTGTGTGGGCATGCAGATGGCCTTTTAAGGAGTGTGGCACACATTGCATTGGCACTCCAACATGGGTGAATTTTGCCTGTGAAGCGCATCCGAAGAGACATTTATTTAAAACAAACAAAAACAAAAAAAACCTCACCATGTTTCCTCAGGTGTTTGTGGATAGTAAATATTTTGGGGTATGGTTGAACCAAACAGTTGTTTGCAATCTGAACGAATATTTATGAACTAGAAGTAGTTCATCTGCTGAATTAGAGCAGTATTTAACCAGGTCTAATTATAAATAACCATTGAAGAGATTTTTAGAGTACAATAGGTGGACTGTTTACAGAATTATAATAAATTATGGTGCCATCCAGAAAATACTAGTGGAATAAATAAAAAGATTATTTGTTTACCCTGAGTGGGTAAGTCAAATAATAGGTTTTACCATACAATTATACGTGCAATTATATTTTGTAAACAACCTTTGTTATCCACTTATATTGTGAGCAGATATACCACAGGGAAGTTCTCTTCAAAACAACATAGGTAAAGTACTTGGACAAAGTGGCCCAGATTCTCAAAGGCATTCAGGCTCCTAACTCCCATTGAAACCACCTGGATACCTTTGAGGATATGGTCCTGAAGTACTTCAGCATTCTGGGTATGGTAAAATATACTATGAATCTATGTCTACGATACTTGTGCATGTGTTTATATGTGATATTTATCTATATCTAAATCTATATATGTAAACATATGGCTTCAATAAGTCTTCAAAAAGGCATGCCTATGATACAAAAATAAAAATATGACCATGTGTAATCCCTAAGAATGACGGACAAGCTACCAAATAGATCAGTTCTTCTAATATAGGGTTTTTTCATAACAAAGGAAAGACATTCTACAGCACCTCCAAAACAGGGATTGTTTCAGTCAGTAAGGATAAGCTACTGTTAATTAGCATCATCTACTGTACTAACTTTGTTCAGAAGGGATGGGAGAAGTTAAGGAAACTTTTCCCTGCTGACAGTATTACACCCTGTAGTGGAGCCTTATATCAGCAATTCAGTGGGAGGAAGTCATGTGGAAGCATTTCTGCATTGTTCCCATCAGTGTTCATCTCCTAATTTGCATTAAACTTGTAGGCAGTTGTCACCATTTTGGATCCATACCTATAAATCTTCTATTATGAGATGAAAGTATTAAAGTGCTGCTTAAATAAACCTGCTTCCTCCCCAGGTTGAACAAAGGACATCTCTAATACAAATAAGATTAGCCATATATACATATATATGTTTTTATATATGTTTTAAATTAGGAATTTATCTTATTCAAAGTCACTCATCAGCCTTAGCTCTCAGCTGAAAACCTTTACTCTACTTATTTAATAACTATAACAAAGCACTCTTACAATTAGATAAAGAAATAGGAAATAATCAAAAATGATTTGACAGAACTAGTAAAGGCCTGATCCTGCAGCGGTGTAAATCGTTATAGCTCTATTGATTTCTATGGAGCTAATCCCATGGACACCAGGTGAGGCCCTACCCCAAAATTCTTTTCTATTTTCTTTTAAAACTCTTTAGTTTATATGACTTGGATTTATACCTATATATTCCTCAGCGGCCTATCTAATCATATTAAATCAATTACTCTTTCTCTTTTCTGGTGTTATGTCCATAATTATACAACTAGCACTAGGCATGGAAGGCCATTACAGAAGACTATTATTCGAAGGAGATTTCAAATATCTCAGAACAGGGAACTGCCTTCTTAATTTGTTGGTAAAGATCATAGTCACTTATGGCACTATATGAATAACACTAAAAATAGTTCCTGAAAGTAGTTCATATTGTCCAGAGGGTGGACAGCTGTTTGGAAGATGATGGTTCTTGGCAGTGAAAATGAGTGGATAATGTAGCAGTGCAGGGAAGGATCTATTCAAGTAACATGATCCTGACATATATCTACCTCAGGTGTATTTGGGGCTAGGTTGGACAGATTTTCTCTGCCTGGGAATAAAGTTCACTCTGTCTTTAAATGATAAGGCAAAAAGGAAGATGTGCATTAGTTTTCAAAATGAGCAAGCAGAAAGATAAGGCCAAACTGCTGAGGAATTGCCCTACAATTGCCGACCACAGGGATTTTTGAGAGAAGGAATGTGAAAACAATCTAGTGAAACTTTTTTTAGGGTCTAATAATGCACTGACCACCACTGGGAACAGCAGGTCAAGAAGACTGATAGATTCATCAGGTATGGTTTGGTCCTACTGCAGGTCTGCTCCACTGAAATTGTTTAAGATTTTTTACAGATGCTTAATGTGGGTTGGAAAGGGGAGGGGGCAAAGAAGGAGGCTGAGAATTTCACTATTAGTGAATGCAACTTCCTGTTCTCCCATGAGAATGCTACTCGAGTCCAATCTGTTTGGTAATGCAAGAGATAGCTTGCCTATTAAGGCCAAACAAAGTGGGGGGGAAGAGAGAGAGAGAAATAGAAATGAGGTGTGTGTGTGTGGGGCGGGGAGGAGAACAAAAAAAAAAACCAACAACCTACATACCTGCGTGAATACAACTCATTTGGTGGAATTTACACATTTCTGTAAATGAATTAAATTGCTAGATACTAAAGTGATGTACCTCAGCAAAAATCATACATTGGAAACCAACCACAAACACAAACTTAGAGCCAAAACCTGCAGACTTTATTCCGTGTTTACTCAGGCAAAATTCCCAGTGACTTAAATGGGAGTTTTGCTTGAGGAAGGCCTACTGTCGGGTTTAAAACCCACACTCAAATGCACCTTCACGCTCTGCTTATCTTTCTTCCTATCTTAGAAATTTTCAACAAGGAATATTTTTTAAAATAGCTCATCTTATTTCGTTGTTTTACTGAGACAATGTCACTTTGTATGCCTTGTACTGTTTTTTCTAGCCCTGACAACTTGTATATGTTGGATGAAATCCTGGCCTGATTGAAATCAATGCTAAAACTCCCATTAACTTTAGTTAGACCCAGATTTTGACACAGTAGAGAAACAGTGGGCTAGATTCTTAGCTATATTGAGCAAGAAAGATTGCTCTGAGCCACCTTTCTGGTCCTCTGATGCTGGGGCCACACATGTTGAATTGGCCCCAAACACTATTTAGACATTGGTTAGCCTGCTCTAAATTAAGACTCCTGGGAGTGGGCCCATAATGACTCACTCTTTCATTGGTCAGCAATTATCTGGAGCACTTTAATTTCTTCCCCTCATGCATCCACTCTGACATACTTCCTCTTCATTGCCCCTCACTTCCAGTACGCCTCCAACAACCAATGTGATGTGAGCTACGATGGCTTTAAGCCAGTTGAGAATTCCTCTGCCACTTGTTTGGAGCAGATGTCAGTCCTCTTTGCATGGCTCTACCAGGAGGAAGATTTGACCCTGTATGTCAGTCCCAGTGGTACTGATAAGCCACAAGGACTTGCCATCTGTGAGTAAGGCTGTCCCTGGAAACTACATGTATCATCTCCATGAAGAAACACAGAAACACTTCTCACCATTTTAGTGACCAATAACTTGAATCTGCTGGTTCATCTGTGCCTTAAATGCTGCAACTGCTAGTCTGGGCCAAGAAGGGATGTTTATAAGTGAAAGTTGAAACAGGCAAATATAAAGCACACTAGAGGTACCTCTTCAAAAGTTCAAATATATTCTGCTCTGGGATTTTCGTTTGCGTCCATTTCAATCTAGATAGAAACAAAAAGGAAAGAAGTAATAAAATCAGAACCTTGGGGCCCATTATAACAAAGTGCTGAGCACCTTGAACTCTCATTTGAGATCACTTTGTACTTTTCAGGATCAGGCCCTAAGCTTGCATGTATTCCCAGGCAGAACCATCTATCTTTATAAACACATTGTTCTACAACACCTCACACAAAAGTCTGGAATGATGTGAGAAATAACTTAATAATAATAACACAACCCACTGTGAGATCTGCCATTCATTTAAGCTACTATGCTACTGAATTCTATACTAAAATATAGAGCAACAATGGCTTTACTTATGGTATATTACTCAATTGTATTAATTATTGTTTATCATGCTTGTTATTTTGACTACAGCCTTTTCTGTATGGAAACAATGATTGTTTATCTGAGCTCACATTAAGCCTGCAAAAAATATGTGTTGTCAATCTCAGTAACATTGTTAAAGGATCATTTCTGACAGCAGCTTCTGTGAGGGTATTTTGGAAGGTAAATGATACCTTTACAGTAAATTGACTTTCAGGAAAAAAATACAGATGTACAATATTGTAAAAAGAACCATGATATTTCCTGATGTTATACTAATTATACTATATTTACAAAGAACAGTAACAAACTGTATGTTTTAAAACTATTTGTGGTGATTTTTTTGTTGTTTGAATGTTTCACAATGCCTTTTACAGTTCTTTTAAAACAGAGGCAGATATTTGTATGACTCGGGGCCTGATCCAGTTTATCCATGGGAGTAGACCTCTAGGGTTCAATGGGACTGCTCATGTGCATAAAGTTACAAATGTGCCTAAAAGTGCTTGTAGTTTCATGGCTTTATTACGTGATCCAGTGTGTTCAGAATTCCTCTTTTGCAGCACAAATCTGATTTGTTTTCAAAATAAAAAAGCAAACAGGATCCCACATGAATATTAGGAATAATTTCTATTGAAATTATGAAACAATATAATGCTAGATCCTACAGACACTTACCCATGTGCTTACCTTCACTCATGAGAGCAGTCACATTGATTTCAAAGGGACTACACTTTTGAGTAAAGTTAAAACATTTTCAGGATCTGGCCCTTTGTTGTCATAATAAAGGCACAGAATTTTTCCAAAATACAGAACTCTAATTTTGAATACTAAACTTAGACTCCAGCTTTGACTGATTTTGTTGAAAGAAAGAAAGGTATACACAATAGGTAAATTAAATAAAAAGACCCCATCTAACTCCTGCTATCTGAATTGCAAATTGAATACATTCTGAATTCTATATTTTTCTGACAAAAGTCCCCAAAGTTACCATACTTCAGCCTTGATTATCAAGTCAATTAATTGGGATTCACTTTCACAATAAATGACTATTCTTGTGAAAATGTAGTGGTGCCAAATTCTTTACATTTCCAGTTTTGCAGTGACCATTACAATAATGTTCCTTCTTTTGTATAAGCTGATAGACTATAGTCCTCTGCGAAATGGTCTCAGAAAGGTTATTGAGCACATAATGGTGGCAAGGGATGATATAAACAGTCATCTAAGAGCATGGGAAATCAATCATAATTAACACTGAGTTACTTCCTGCATACAAAGCCTCAGGAGCGAAAGGTCATTGGAAAGGATCAGTGGACAATGTGCAGATATGTGAGCAAAGAAGTTTCATCACTTCAGGTCTCCCTGAGTCTGAACTAATTTTCCACACCATCATGTGTAAGATCACCTTTAGTGGGGAATACAAATGGAGAATGATAAATTGGGAGAATTTCTATCACAGGTCAAGTATATGCTATATATTTTTTGTATGTGCATTTGAGCACACATATTTATCTACTTTAGTATGTTCCAGTACGTTTGTGTAATGTAACAAACCATTTCCCTCTCTTACCCTGCTATCCCAGGTCAACAGCAAGGATAATACCCTGGATCTTCAATTTCAAAGCACAGGCTTCTTCCACTTTAGCTTAAGGAGTAGCTGTATTAGCTGGAAACAGCTGTAATGATGAGCCAAAAGAGGGGGACACAGGCAAATGATGCACATATGCACTTTGCAAATGATGCACTTTGTCATGAAAAGTGCATCCTAAGCACCTGAGGTCCAAAGGAGTTCAAATCCCAATATAGGCTATCATGTGTTAATCAACCCCCATACTTTGGGTCATCAGTGGGGATTTAACCTGGGATATTCAATAGCAGAAGTACATACCTCTCCCTCCTGATCCATTAGCTGGTAAAAACAGTAGGCTCTTATCCTCATGGAGACTAGCCCTGAATGGAAGACATAATTCAGTTAGCTAGTATAGTATATATCTTACCCATTTAATATATGGTCATGATACCTATGGAATAAATTATTTTATTTCTGAACTCATGATAAACTCCAGAACCATATGATAAAACATTATTATTTGGTTGTATTACAGTAATGCCTACATTCCTCAACTGAGACCAGAAGCCCACTGTACTAGGCACTTGTACATGTACATGTTAAGAGTAGTCCTTTCTGCAAAGAGCTAATGGTCTAAACAGACAAGACAATTAACCAGTAACCAGCTTGATTACTCAGATGGCCTGAGGATTGGGGGAGCATAAAAGTAGTTTACAACCACTTTTTACACCATTTAACTCCCACATTCTTCAGTCACAGCTGTGACTGAGAGTTTTGTTTTCAGGCCCTTTGTCAGTTCTGGGGAATCCAAATATTAGTGGTGGATTTGTTAATATCCACATGTTCCCATGAGCAAATCAGGAAAAGACAGGAGGACTATTGGCCTTTATCTTCATTTCTGAGAGAGAATGGAAGAAGGCAAACAGACAGAGGATCTCTAACCCAATGAAATTAACAATATGGGTCAGTCTTCCTTTGATGGGCTCAGGGAAAGGTTGGATACTTTCCTTCATCAAAGGGGGACTGTTACAGAAATTGATTTCCATGAGCTATTTCAATTTATTGTCTTGAAAGACCCTGGATTGGAACATAACATTTTGCTCCTGTTTAGCTATTTCTATTTGAATTAAATTGTCTAAGAAGCAAAAGAAAACAAAAGGACCCTGAACAATGGTGTTGATATTTAGATGAGTAACTTTATTATCAATTAATTGATAGCTGTGCTTTTTCATTGCAGGACTAATACTATTGTCAAAATGAATCTATCATTTTGGGGGTTTTGGTAGTAATATTTCTAAGCACATTAACATTTTCTCTCCCCCCTTTTTTGTTTTGTTTAACAAAATATAATTTGAACATAACAATTCTTAAATACCTTGCTGCAACAATATAGCACAGTAATGAAAAGGAGAATTTGACAACACCAGCAGAATTAATGTTCCTCCAATACAAGGTATCATACTATATATGTTATTCTTTAACATTGAACTCAAGGATCATATTGAATGTTTTTCACTAACCAGCCTTAGCTCCGCTTAGATTCCGGGCAAAATACATTTACTATAAAAAGGCCAATGCATGAATAACCAATTTAAATGCAATTTAAATACTATTATGGGGGTGAAGCATAATTAATTTTAAAATCATATTTAAATGTTTTTTAGTTTGTGATCTCCTGCCTCATTTAACGTAAAGAGAACATCACTAAATCATTTACTTTGCACATAGGGAGGCTTACTTTCTGTTCAAAATTTAACATTTTAATTTCCTTTCTTTTTTTTAAGCCAGAAGATTTTCCACTGTTGCATTGATTACCTCGTAAACTGTTTAAAAGCCCCTGCTCACAAAAGAATCCTGCAGAAATGCTGAAGCTCTTATTCACTTCCATTTGGCTTTGTCAAACTTCTCTAGCTTAAAAAAATGATGCTACAAATTAGTAAAAAAAACCACTGAATATTTTTCACATGCACAAAAAAAGGCCCATAAATATTTTGGTTTGTACCCATAATAGTGAAGCCAATGCAACTGAAATAAATTCAATTGGTAAGTTTAAAGAGGGAGATTTTCCAGTGGTGAATCAGTTGCATTGTAATATATAGTGATTTAGTTGCGTAAGTCCAGCACTTGAAGATGTAACCCTGTAATATCCCCCTAATAAATGGGAACAGCAAATATGAACAACTAAAAGTTGAAATAAGAAAAGGAGTACTTGTGGCACCTTAGAGACTAACAAATTTATTTGAGCATAAGCTTTCGTGAGCTACAGCTCACTTCATCGGATGCATGCAGTGGTAAATACAGTGAGGAGATTTATAACTTTGTACAGTGCCTAGTACCTCTAGGTAATTCCATAATACAGAGAATAAAAATAAAGCCACTTTATAATAAGGGTACTGTAATTACAGTGTAGTTATGTTACAGTTACAATGCAATTAAATTGTAGTTATACTTTTTGGTAATTTTAATTACCACTGGATTCTAATAGTATATGTGTTAAGAGGAACACCAAAGGGATAATAATAAGTAAATTGGTCACACAGTAAACATTCCAGTTTAATAGATTACTGGCGATTACATAATGAAGTGCAAAACCCCTGTATAATTACATTGTAACTGCATTCCAAAAACACTCAAATTATGTACTAAATTATGCAGTAAAAAGTGTGGCCAAATAGGCAATACCGCAGAATCTCAGACATTTGGGGTCTGGTGACTCCTGGTAAAAAGTGACCTTTTTGTGGGAACCATTATAGGTCAGTGATCAGACAACAGTTTAAAACATCACTTTTCCCAAATGTAGTGCATTTTTGCGCATGTTGCATGATATATTTGAAATACTGCTGCAAGCCTTAACAACTGCAGCTGCAAATAATGCAATTAATCCAGACTGGAGCATTCACTTTAAGTAATGATTAAAATATTAAATAGAATTTTTCCAGGAAGGTTAAACCCCACTCCATCTTCCAGAATATGGGCCATATCCTGGGAACCAGCAGAAAGCCAGAGTTCAGACCCGATGTGCTGGTAAGCTCTCAGGGAAGTGTAAAAGAGTGGGAAAACAATTCCCCCCTGGAGGTCAAAGAGAGTCAGGGTACTGCTTCACACCCAACAATGCAGCCCTGAGGTGGCAGTACCCTCGTCCTCCCTCACTTTTGCCCCTTTCACACACTGGATTGTGGTTGTTTCTACTGAGTAGGGCCTTCCAGACAAGGCAATACTGGCCCCTTTGAACATTATTATGGAGATAATATAACAGTAAAAAAAGAGCAGCTGTTTAAGGGCCATATTTTCAAAGCCGCTGTCTTAAACTCAAAATGCAAAATTCAAATGCAAAATTAGCATGCACACATTTGGACGCATAAGACTCTTTTACACAAATGTCCATTTGCATCCACTAACAATGTAGCCTGCGCATGCGTAAGTTGGCTTGCACGCAGAAACTCTAGAGGTCGTTAAAAAAATATGTAGTCCTATTAGAAGTACTCAGCCTTTTAAACATTTGGTTGAATGCCCAGCCCTATTGAGGACGCTTGCATTGACACGTGTGCACAGTCCCATAGGCAGCCCATCCATCACATACCACTTCCCATATTACTCCCATATACTACTATTTTGAGCACACTAGGTCAGTGAAAGCTAGCATGAATACATTTATGGAGCTGAGAATCACACTCTCAGCTTCACGTGTAGCCATACCCTTGGTATTGGCAAACAGTGTTCACTGTGGTCAATAATTTGTTTTTACAGACAAGGCTTTTCGTTCATTTTCTGATTTCAGGGACTCTGCCATTGTCAGCCTCCATGCATTCTGCTGAGCTCTTTCATTGTGGGTGGCCTGCATGAGCTCAGAGAGCATTTCATAGCGGGTGCAGTTTTTTTGCCTTTTTATCTGCGCTAGCCTCTGGGACGGAGATGATAGGGGGAGCGTTGAAATATTTGCAGCAGAGGTGCCTTCCCCACCATCACAGTCCTGCAACAGTGGGTCCTGGGCGGGGGTTGGTGCCCGAATTAGGAAAAGGTCCCGGTTGTCAGGGAGAATGAATCCTCTGCTTGCCTGCTGCACATTCTCCTCCTCCTCTTCCTCATCAACAGTGTCCTACTCGCTGTTGCCCGTGGCTGCCCGGGAGCTATCCACAATGAATATTGGCATACTGGTGAAGTCCCTGTCTAGAATCGCATGCAGCTGCTCATAGAAGCGGCATGTCTGTGGCTCAGCCCCAGGGTGACTATTCGCCATCCTTGTCTTCAGGAACGCTCGCACGAGGGCCTTGATTTTCACACGGCACTGCTGTGTGTCCCTGGTGTAGCCTTTCCCCCCCATGCGCTGTGCTATTTGGGCATAGAGCTCTGCCTCCACAGGCTGTTCTCCCCACAAGGCAATCAGATCCAGTGTCTCCTGCACGCTAAAGGCTGGAGCACGTTTGCGGCCCTGGGCAGCCATGGTCAGCGACGGTGGTGAGCTCCCCATGCTGATCAAACAGGAAAAGTTTATTTGTTTAAAGAGAGTAAGTAGGAAAAAGTGTTATGAAAGTTTTTGGCCTCCACCCATCCTGCCTTAGTCTATGTTCTCATCATTTCATTCACTAAGCAGGTTTAGTGTTGGTCAATACTTTTACCACTGACCTCCAAGAAAAGGCTAGATGCTTCAGGAAGAGGTGCTGATGATTTATTAGGTATTACTCTTTTCTTCTTTTGAGTAATGTACCAGTAGAGTGCTAAGTGACATTATGTTACAGAACTTGCCATCTTCTGGATGAAATCTAAATTAAAAGAAGATTAATTCTCAAGGCACTTGTAGCATGAGTAAGAGTGTTAATCCTGGTGTCCTGGCCAAATTCCAATTTGGGTGATTACATTGTACCCAGCAAAATTCCCTCTGTAGTTTCAATTGTAGAAGTTACTAAAACCTGCTCTTCAATATTGCTAATATATTCCACTGAGAATGAGTTAATTTCACTGTTGGGTAAAGTATTCACTACATTGAAGATGTAAAATAATTTTGGATCTTCAGGATGCTGCAACACTCCGCTCAAAGATAAATTATTATTATTTAGAATATGCAAAACAATAAGTACATTTAGGAAACATGAAGAATAAAATTATTCACTACAAAATATTATGTTAAAAGATGATCATGTAGTATTTTTACCACAGGATCCCTGCGTCATTCCGTGCACAGGTTGAATGGTGTATAAAGCAAGGTTGTTTAGTAAATGAGGGAGTTGGTAAGAGGTAGTGGTCTTACAGAAAAAGTAGCATTTGATCATGTAATGAAAGACTATTAAAAGCATTCAATGAGGCTAACATTTTAACATTCTCTAGCAGTAACTTTGTAGGCCAGTTTTCATATATACCTGGATAGTTTATGCAAGAAATGGTATGTTCAAACCAGATTGACAGTACTAGAACTTGAAGTCTTTTATTTTATTTATTTTTTAATTCACAGAGCAAGGACAATGACCACTCAGTTTCCTCTTACTACTCTGCCAATATGCCTTACCCTCAGTGCTGTTCTGGAGGGAACACCTCTAGCAATGAATGTCTCCTTATATATTCAGCTCTTGGCTTCCCCGATGAGTAGTAGTAGTCTGGTACCAGTTTAGAATCATGGTGACTGTTGTGATAGAAATGCTTGCTCACTGAGCGGAGAGAACATCGACACTTTTTATGTAAGCCACTGAACAGTCATCAGGAGACAATTCAGGGGCAATTGTGTTGGTAAAAGCTCTCCCAAACCTGATAGTTTTATCCTAGATACTCTGGATAAAATGTCTTGTTTTATGGTCACATCCTCACTCCATAAAAGCAGCGATCTACTGCTAAACAAATGGCTAATGTTTGTGGTCATTTCAGACCTGGACCATATTTAGATCAATAATCTAGAAATGAAAGAGTTTCTGTCCCACTGACAATCAGCTGAGCTGCCAGTATAATGTTAAAATAAAACAACAAGGTTTTCTGTATCAAAGTCTGAAGTGGTGATCACTTTCAGCTAAACTGACACACACATTAGCATTTTCATTTGCAAATCATCATATGGTTTGGGCCTTTGGGCCCTGATTATCTAAAAGACAAATGCTTTTTTTTAACTTCAGGTGTCCATAAATACAAGGTCTAGTTCAAACACAATCTGTTGTATTAGACTTCATGGCAAGCATAATAAACCTATATCTTCTTTAGCAAGCACACTTGAAATTTTACAGCTGCAGAAGTTATCAAGTCTGGTATACTATATTCTTAATACATTAATTTATTATGCACTCCTCTTAGAAAAGAGTAAAACCTAATGTGTTACTATTTTTTGTGCTACAATTTTAGTTTTATATGACCAAGCACAAACTGACCTGTCTGTAAGCTAGATGAAAGATGCTAATAATTTTTAAATAGTCATAAGAATTCATCTTGGTTCATTCCTTTTCAGTTTAAAACTGATTATCCAAATTTACCATAGCACAAACATTCCTGTTAAAGGAATGCAACGTTTATGATGGATCATGTCAAGTAAAGTCATGATTTAATGCAAGCAGATACACCATACGTTAAAAATCTAAAGAAACAAATGCCCGAAGGCAAAGGAAAGTATATTTAAAAAAGCATTTTATAGGCGATCTATGCACAAAACTCATTACTGCTTAAGAGGAAATGTGTGGATGTTTTTACCTACTCACAAATAATGCCTAAAATGTTTGAGGTAAGGAAGAAATGAAAAGGAATTAGATAAAGGAGCTACATTATTTGAAGTACTGTCACTTGTACTGATCTATATAGATTGTGCACAAATCCATTTACTGAACCCAATGGTCTGGATCACCTCCTAGCATAGACGTACCTACATGAAAAGATATGAATGTGGAAAGTTCCATGAGAATGCCCTCTTGGACTTTTTATTGAATTTTTCCTTTGTGGGGAGTTAGGCCTCATCCCTTTACCCATGGAATGGCCAATGGTATAATAGATTTTAGAGCCAAAAAGAGTGACTATGTAAACAGAATATAATCCTGACTGTTAATATGTGGTCTTCGTGCTTTAAAAGGGCCAATTTTCCAGAGATGAAAACTGTCATGAGCAAAACTGACTGGAAGAAAAAAATGTGAATGATAATTGGAAGTTGCATAAGAGTGCTTTATTAGATGCCCCAAACACCACAATTCTGCAGTCTTGTAAGAAAGCTTCTTTTGGTTTAAAAAAAATAATCTTTGGATAAGAGGTGGAGTGAAAGTAGCAATTTGAAATAAAATCACAATATGTAGCGAATGGAAAAATGTGGAAACTGATAGCAATCAGTGAAAATTGGCAGTTATGAAATTCAGACAATTGATAATGGAAGCTAACAGTATCAATGAAAAATCTGTAGTCAGGAGGGTGAAGGACAATGAAGAATTCCTTAAATATAACAGGAACAAATGATAAACTAACACTGGTATAGGTTCAGTACTAGGTAAGGACAACAATACTTTCAACCATGATGCAAAAAAGGCAGAAGTATTCAATATATATTTCTGACCTGTATTTGGAAAGTAGCAGGATGGTGTATGCAAATCTTACAGTGATGGAAATATTTTCTATTCCATTACAAACTAGGGAGGAAGTTAAATAGCAACTATTAAAATTAAACTTTTTAAAATAAGCAGGACTAGAACAGTTTAATCACAGGGTATTAAAAGAATCAGCTGAGGATTTCTTTGAACTACTAATATTTATTTTTAAATCTTGGAACACTGGGGAAGTTCCAAAGAAGTGGAAAAAAGCTAATGTGCCAATATTTAAAAGGGGTAAATGGGATAACCAGAATGACTGTAGACCAGTTAGCTTGACATCAGTCCTGGGTAATATCAAGGAAAAGCTTGAATGAGAAACAGCAATAAAGAATTAAAGGATGGTAGCATAACTGATGACACTCAACATGGTTTTATGAAAAATGGAGCTTATCAGACTTGATTTATTTTTGATGAGATTATAAGGTTGGTTGATAAAGGTAACTGTGTAAACATAATAAACTTGAAGATATTTGTCTTAGTTCCACATGATATTCAAGTAAAAGGATGAGCATTATACAAAATGAATATGAATATTAAGTAGAAGAAGGGAGGTGGTATTACCTCTGTATATAACATTAGTTAGCTCCTTATTGCAATATTCTGTCTGGTTCTGGTATCTATGCAGAGAGTGTTGAAAAAGTGGAAAGAGTAAGAAAAGAACTACAAGAATCTGGATTCAAGATCTGGAAAACATAGAATCATAGAATATCAGGGTTGGAAGGGACCTCAGGAGGTCTTCTAGTCCAACCCCCTGCTCAAAGCAGGACCAATCCACAACTAAATCATCCCAGCCAGGGCTTTGTCAAGCCTGACCTTAAAAACTTCTAAGGAAGGAGATTCCACCACCTCCCTAGGTAACGCATTCCAGTATTTCACCACCCTCCTGGTGAAAAAGTTTTTCCTAATATCTAACCTAAACCTCCCCACTGCAACTTGAGACCATTACTCCTTGTTCTGTCATCTGGTACCACTGAGAACAGTCTAGATCCATCCTCTTTGGACCCCCTTTCAGGTAGTTGAAAGCAGCTATCAAATCCCCCCTCATTCTTCTCTTCCACAGACTAAACAATCCCAGTTCCCTCATGCCTTATAATGAGAGACTAAAGAAGCCCAATTTATTTAGTTTATTCAAGAGAGGATGACTGCATCATAGTCTAAAAGTATCTGTCTGAGGAAGAGGTTTCTGATAGTAGACAGCTCTCTAAGCTAGCCGAAAAAGATATAGCAAGGTTCAGTGGTTGAACATTGAAGCTTGACAAATTCAGACTAGAAATAGAGTGCAAATTTTTAACAGTGAGGGTGATTAATCATTGGAATAACTAACCTAGGGATGTGGTGGATTCTCCATCACTTGAAGTCTTTACATTTAGCCTGGAGAGGTATCCAGTCTAAATTTAATCTACCTCAACACAGAAAGGCTGGAACTAGAGGTGCTGGGGGTGCTGCCACACACCCCTGGCTTGAAGTGGTTTCCATCATATACAGGCTTTACAGTTTGGTTCAATGGCTCTTAGCCACCACCATTATACAAATTATTCAAGCACCCCTGCCTCAATCTACAAATCCATTATGATAATCTACTTTGCCCCAAGAGCCCAGATATGCTGGGGAAGGAATTCCAGCACTCCACCTTCTGGATCCCTGACTCTGTGTATCCACTGGAGTCACACTGCCTGGGCTTTTGCCAGCCTGAGACAGCCCTTTTTATCAGACTGAAATGCTTGACTTCCAGCAGGGTTACACAGTTGCTATTTTATAAGAGGAGAAAAGCTGCAAGATAATTTTTTAAAAAATTTTCCAAATCCCACTAATGAAGAATGGGAGCATCCAAAATTTAATTCAATCCCAATCCCAGTGTCTCCTCTTCACACATATTTAAAACACCTTTCTCCAACTCAGTGAAATAATATCATGCAGCTAGCTCCAATCAAAGTTACAGAATGAAGGCTGAGTGCCAAGCAGAAGCATAACATAAATAGCACAGACATCATAAAGTACTGGCCCCCTTAGAAATTATTACGTTGGTGTAGGGCTGTTAAACTCCAAGAAATATTAATGTTGTTTATTATGGGATTTCTGCCACGCCTCCAAATTCATGTTGGGTGAAATTCCCTCCTCCTGCAGAAAGCTCAAGTATTCCTATGGAGGCAAGGTGAAATTTACTCCCAACCACGTGCCACTCTAGCTAATGGGGTGAAGTGGCTTCTGTGGCCCCTCTGTGAGGGTATTGGGGTCACTGGATCCATATAAACATTCATTGTAGTCCTTCCCCTAAACCAAAGTAAATTTCTAACTAATTTCTAACTAACACGAACTAATTCCACAGTGTGTAAGGCATGGGCACCCCTGTGCAACCACTCAGCCTGCTGACCCTCCTCTGCCCTTTTGAGGGGTATTAGGGCAAAAGTGAAGCAGAGTACCTTGTGCTGGCCCCTTCACAAAAGGGATGCATTTCAGCTATTGTGTTTTACTTTACTCCACAAGTATCTCCATCGGTTTCAGTGGGACTCCTTGCAGAATAAGGTAATGGCACCAGAATTCAGCCCTGTTTGGCATCAATTGCAATTTCACTTACGTTTATTTTATTAGTTTCCTATAGTTGATATAAGTTTATTTAAAATTGAAATCTATCTGCCGGTGGCTGCTTTTCTCATTTCCACACAAGCCATATTAAAAAAATATCTATTCTGAAAGCCTAGAATGATGTATTATAAACATGACCTATAATAGTCTGTTTGACTATTAGATACTACTGTGTTCTGTTTGTTTAAAAAAATAAATACAAAGTAATAATGAAAAGCTATGAAATTATTTAAATACATTTTAAATTAAATACATTTAAATACAAATTATTTGTGGTACATTAAGACTCATTTGAATCGCTAGTGGATGGAAACTAACTTGTTGCTCTAATTTTCCCTCCTGATCCACTTCCTTCCTTTACTTCCTCTCGCCTTCCATTCCTTTACTTTGTCTTCTTTTAGTGTTTTTCTCTTATTTTGGGGGAACGACACAGACATCAAATAAAATATAAATTAAAAAAGACTAATGTTTTCATTAAGATAAACAGTCTGTCTTTGAAAATTATGTTTACAATAATTTACATTTTATTATATTAGAGGACATATTAAAGAACAAAAATGTGTGGCCTAGTGGTAATTCAAAGCGTTTCTAAAGGTGTGTGTGGAATAGTCGACAGGAAAAGGTTCATTACTGTGTGTTTCTTACTAAGACAATAGAGTAAGAAAATGAACAAACCCTGTTTTGAGGACTATTCTTGTGTCCAAAGGCTGCACATATTTGAAGTGATTTTTAATATATTTTAATAATATAACATGAGTGATTTTATTTATATTTTAGACAATATAATAATATATGAACAAATTTACAGACTTTCCTAAATCTTTTCTATTTGATCCACATGACTTGATCAAGAAAGCAGGGTCTTGGAAATAAAAAAATGTAATGTTATTATACAAGAAAGAAAGAAGTAAAAATTTCCCAGTTTTCTCCCTCTAATTTCTTCCCTGAGGTCAAAGGCCCTGGAGTCTCTATTTAATCCACCATGTATGAAATTCCAGCAAATAAAACCTTTGTTCTGTGTTTCTGGCTAATTATTAGCCAGCTCAGAGCCCTGTTGAGTTAGGTTACAGTGTGGAAAACCCACTTCTCAGGAAACCCTCTTTCCTCCCTCAGAAGGGGCTACTCACTGAAAATCCCTTCACAGGCTGCTACGAAAGCTTTTCTGCTATTCTTCTTCTTCAGAATATATATTTTACCCTTCTGAGATGAAAAGACGAAGGAGCTGAGGCTAAGAAGAGTTGACCAGGAGGCTGGTGACAGCAGTCACTTGAGATCCTTTCAGAGATGCGCTCAAGCATAAATATTTAATCTCCTTCGTTCCCCCTAGTGTGAATAATTTTTTTCCCTTCAAGTATCAAAACAAAGTTTTTTGAAATGCATATAACCCTGATATTTGATCCATGGCCTCTAAGGGTCAAATATGCACTGACCAGGCTCTTAGAGCCTGCAGAGCTTTCAGGTGGTCACTTTGCACACACCAGGTCATCAATCAAGCAATAATCACCAGGACAAATGGGGGAAGATGCTGGTACAGATGGCTTAAAAGGCCTGGACAGCTGGTCCACTTCAAGCATCCTCTTTATAAATTTCAGCTTTTGGCCCTCCATGTTTAAAGGGAATTAAAGCCAGTTGTTAGTTCCAATAACTTATCCCTATATCTGTTTGCTTTAGAAAACAAAACAAATGTGCTGCATCATACACTCCAACTTCTGTTTTAATATTAAAGGTCACATCTTCTCAATTCAGAGAGACCCTGAAAGCTGTATAGCAGTTGTATTTTTATTTGTGCAATTTTATTCATTTGAGATCCTTGCTCTTTTCCTGATCTTGTTCTTTCAGTAATTGATTAAGCAGAAAAGAAGGATGTGGAATTAGAGGAAAAAAGAGAAGTGTACATTTGCATGACTATGGGTAAATTTCCCCAGTATAGAAACAGACTATGGCAAAGTGCAGTGAGCTTCCTAGAGATAAAACATACAGTAGTATACTTTTCTGAAACTGGCCCAATATCTTTAGATTTTGCCTATGGGTAATAATCCTTATGGGTAAATTAGTAGCCATTCCCAAAATGTTGATCACATCTGTTTATCAAGTAATATTTAGTGATTATTCTTAGCTTTTCAAGAGAATAGGATGAAATGGTTGGCAGCAAAAAGTATGAAATCATTCTGTCTCTCACCAAGGGAGAAGCAAAATTGACAAACTCCTCCACTCCCAGTATGTCATAACTAGAAATTAGAGCTGCATCAAACTGTTCACTACAGCTGTAAACTCTGGCAAAAGAAAAAGCCCCTCAAAAACTATCTGTCATTTACTTAATAGGCTATTTACTGAGAATTGTGAATATTCTGAAATTAGGAAGGGGGCTTTGGAGAAGTCTGGATGATCATGACACATTTAGCACTTTCTAGAAGTTAAAAATACTTAAAGTATCCCTCTCTTTTTCTCTTCCCATTCTTAGGAGTTACTCTAAAAGACTTTAGATTCTAGAACCTTTGAAAACATTGTGTATGGGTTTCTACCACCTCTAAGTCACCCAATGAAAATGTAGCCCAAAATTTTGCAAAAAGTATGCAAAAATTTGAACCACAAAGAGAATAGGAAAGTTCAAACAGGTGCTAAAAAAAGAGGTCCAGAAACAAGTAACTTACAGAATGAAATCACTATATTATGGTTTAGTTCTGTTTACAACAAAACTGCATTTTAGACTTCTTTCCTTCTCAATGCAAGAGAGGGTAGAAGAGAGAGAGAGAAAACAAGAGCTGATATACCAACTGTTCTCTTCTCCCCAAAATAAAGCACAGGTAAAAATTTGAGAGAAGGAAGCAAGAGTTGTGGCATTTGAACTAGACAATTGCCAACTCTGCCTCCATTGTTGCGTTGTTGCTGCTTGGAGTGTCATGGAAATCAACCCAGAAAAAGAAAGACATTGTAAAGAAAATACTATAGGATTAGTACATGTGAATCCACCCCATAAAAGCCTTGAATCATGTGACCCATGATGTCCAGCAGCAGTTTATTTCTAGAGTCTGTCAATACTATTACATATGTCAGCCAGGGTAGGAATGAAATATCACTTATGATGACTGTATTATCAGGACTTTTCTTCACAATATTCCCTTGCTGGCCTGGGAAGTGAGGGAATAGCAGTGTAAGTAGTTGCTATCAGATATCCCACACAGCAGCGTATTTCATTGCCTCTAGACCACCTCCCCACTGCAGAATATTTTTGACTGAAGGATGTATGTGTGACAAAATGAACTGCAGTATAGCAAAGCTGGCACCCCTTATTTAAATATATTGTGTGCAGTACCTAAAAATGATTCATCGTCTACACGGTGAGACTACGAATGACCATACTTGACCCCAGTGAATATTGCCAGTAGTCCATTATTCAGCATTTCCTCTTCTACTACTAGATCCCTCAAAAGGAAATAATCTAGAGCTGCTGTAGGCAATAGGAATTAAAGAACTTTTGGCAGTTGCTATGTAGAAGCAGTGTCCATCTAATTTCAGTTGAAACAAGCTCTTCACCAGCATCCCCAACTGTGGAGAAGGGTCAAGGATGCAATAGCAAGCCTTCAGAGCTGTGGTAGCAGAGAGAGTGTAGTGCTCAACCTGCTGACAAAGGGGGTCAGGGTCAAAGGACTTTATTCCTTTCTCCCTGTTACCTCTGTCAGGAATCCTCAACAACTGCTACTCTGCTGTTGTCAGGCTAGCAAATTCAGAATCCAACATCTGCAATAAATACATGGTTAAGGTTCTATCTGAGCCACTGCTGTGCCATTTGCAAATCATGCCAAATGCTTGCTGCTTTACTTCACGTAGGCTAGGCAAAGCCATTAAAGAGACAGCCAACAGCACAACTAATCAGATGGCACATATTTAGGGACAGCATTGTTTCCCAAGGCCTTAACCATGCTGCTTGAAGCTGCCATGGGAGCTATGGGCATTATCAGTGGTGTAACAAGGCCCTAGAAGATCTTGGGGGCAAGAATAGGTTAGGGCCCTGTAAAAATAATCTCTTTGGGTTGCCTCCCTATCTGCGCTGGGATCCCCTGTCATGCCCAGTTTACATCACAGCACTGGCCTAGTACAGGCCACAGCTTCTTGGTCATGGTAGTGGCCCAGCCTTTGTGGGCCTGCTTACTTCAAGGAGGGGGAAAAGCAAAAGTTCAGGTCAACATGAATCAAGCATCTCCTGGGTCAATAACAAGGCAAGAAAAAGTCTGTACTTCAGTGGTGCCAGGGTAGCAGCTTTGCTGGAGTCCTTATGGCTGGGTGACCAAGTCAGCCCATCCCCATCAGACTTACCCTTGGGATTTGCAGAACTCCTGGCAGAGCTGGGAGGCTTCTGGCATAAGGGTTCCTCCTGCTGTTCAGAAGTTACTCGAGTCTCTCCCTTCTCAGGGCTTCCCTCTTGTGTACTGCAGCATCCTCCTTTTAAAGCCCTCCTCCTTACCATTCATGACTGACAGGGCTGGAGGGACTGGGCTATGTTAGCAACCAGAGACTCCCAAGCGCCTTCCCTGTCAGCATGGGGATTAGACAACCCATCAAATACCCTCTCCCTCAAAAACGACCTTGGGGAGTTGTGTTTTGTGATGGACATGGTGTCCTTGTCAGGTGCAGTGTCCATGCTCTGAGAAAATAAATTAATATTTGTCTGGACCTTGTTGGCTCCGTGAGTCACCTGGAATCTGTAAAGTTGTTGGGCTAGGTAGCAATGTATGATCCTCGCGTTCATGTCTTTCATCGTGTGCAGCCACCAGATGGGCACGTGATCTGCAATCAGCAAAAAGGAGGTCTCCAATAGGTAATAATGTAAGTCATCCATGGCTCACTTAGAAGCCAGGGCCTCCTTTTCAATTACTGAGTGTGCATTTTCACATAGAAATAATTTCTGGCTTAGGTACAAGATGGAATGTTCCTCTCCTGGGAAGATCTGAGAGAGTACTGCCCCAAGCCCTACGTTCAACTCCTTTGAAAAATTCAGGGTTGAAGAGCACCGATTCACAGCATAAGCTCTTTTTTAATGTTCTAAAGGCTTTATTGCACCTCCACTGACCTTCCATGGTTTGCCATCCCCCATCAGGTCAATGAGGGGAGCTGCAATAGTTACGAAGTACTCCATGGGATGCCTGTAAGACCCAGTCAAATCCAGAAATTGTCTAACTTGCTTCGTTTGTGGGCCTTGAGTAGTTGGCCAAAGCCTGCACTTTGTCCACAAGTGGGCATATCTGCCCACGTCCCACCATACATCCCAGGTCTTACGCTTCGTGGTTCCCAATCCTGCCCTTAGAGAGGTTGATAGGCCAGAGCTGACGATCAACTTCAAGACAGTGGTAACATGGCTGATATCTTGTCTGTATATAACTATGTTTTCTAAACAATCAGTGGCATATTACCCATGCAGAAAGAGGACTTGGTCTATTAGTCTTTGAAAGGTCACTGCCACCCCATGCAACCCAAACAGTATTGTCTGAAAGTGGTACAGTCCTAATGGTGTGGCAAAAGTGGTCTTCCCTCTGGAGTCAAGGGAATCTGCCAATAACCTTTTGTAAGATCAAGTGTATATATGAAACCTGCTGCCTTGAGATGTTGCAGTATCTCATCTATCCAAGGCACATGGGGTATGCATCAAACTTGGAAATTTCATTAACGTTATGAAAATCAATGCAAAATCTCATTGTGCCATCAGGTTTTGGGATGAGGACTATGTGGTTTCACAACTCACTGTGTGACTCCTTCATCACACCCAGGTCCAGTATAGTTTGGAATTCAGTCTTTATGGTGTCTCACATCCTCCTGGGTAAGGGTCGAGCAGTCTCTCTTACCATTTGTCCAGGTTCCTTCTCAGTGTGGTAGTACACTGCAGAGAGGGATAGCTCAGCGGTTTGAGCATTACCCTGCTAAACCCAGGGTTGTGAATTCAATTCTTGAGGGGGCCATTTAGGGATTTGGGGCAAAAACTGGGGACTGGTCCTGCTTTGAGCAGGGGGTTGGACTAGATGACCTCCTGAGGTCCCTTCCAACCCTGATATTCTATGATTCTATACATCGAGTGAGTATGTCCTAGAAGGGCTGAAAACACTAGGGCAAATGCCTTTATCAACTGGCCAAGCTGAGTTTTGGTTTGCCCTTAGTGTCTCCCCCATCTCGATAGAGCTGGTTCTTACCTTTTGTTGGGATCTTGGGGCCTAACTCGGGGTCTGCGGCAAGGGGAGTAATAAAAAGGGTCTCCTTATCATGCCAGGCCTTTGGTAAGTTGATGTAATATATATGGGTTTCTCTCCTTCTCCCCAGCTGCCATATCTTGTAGTCTATGCAGCCAAAATGATGCAGTACCTCAAAACCCTACTAATTGTGCATAGACCTGGAAATCATTTGTTTTGGCTGGCATGTCTTTATGGGAATGAGATAGCAAGTTGATGTCATCAGCAAAGTCAAGGACCTTTAACTTCTGTGTAAAAAGACCATTCTATGCCTCTTGCTTGTCCTGTGGTTTTTCACTTAACCCAATCCACCACTAGTGAAAACAAACAAAAACAAACAAACATGGATGACATAAGACATCCTTCTCTGACACCCTTAGTAACTTTGAATGGTTTAGTCAGGTCACTGTTATGTATTACTTGGCATGTTATATTTTCATAGAAGCGATGAATAACGTTAACAAATTTCAGAGATTACTGCATACTAAATTCTCAAAATCTAGCCTGTTTTCAAAATTCTCTGTGGAAGTTTCTTGGGGCTCCCAATGAGATGAATGGGAGTTCCTGGACCATTTAGAAAATGCAGGCATAATACACTGGTAAGCTGTTTGTTTTTTCCAGATTACTTTCCAGAAACATGTATAGATATTTCTCATTCATTTTTACTGCTCCCACTTTCATTGCCTTTATGGACAGACAGATTCTTTTCTGCTGTCAGAAACACCATTTGGACTACATTTCATTTTGGGCTTTGTTCCCTCTTCTGCCACTCCTTCCTCCCTCTCCCTCACCCCCACCACCTCCCAGACTTCAGTAAAATACACTTCAGTGTTTGGGATTTCCCATTCATCCCTGATTAAAACAAAGCCAGTAAAGTTTCCCCCAGCAAACCATGCGCCTGTTTTAAAGCAGCAGCAGCCACCGGCTCTGGTTTTGTTGAGGATGAAAAGAGGGCATTGCAGCTGTAAGGCAGCATAGACGTGTGAAATGGGTTTCACACGCTGCTCAGCTATCAGTGGGGTGGCCATGTATGATTCAGTCTGTGTTAAGTAAAAAAAAAAAAAAAGGAAAAGCCTTCAAAGCCACGCCAGCCATCACCTCTTACAAACTCTAAGTACCCCTTTTGACTGCCATTGCTTTGCTGAAAATAACACATTTAGTCATTTGTCATAATTATAAGCGTCCCAATGACATGGAATGCAGGCCCGCCTTTTAATGCTGCCAAGACTGTTATAATACAGCCAGCAGGGGACTGCTGCTGTGAGCAAATCACAACTGCGGTGCCAGTTAAATTCCAACCGAAAGGTCATACGTGACCTTTGTGAGTAGTTCATCTCAAATGATTGATCTGCTAGCAACAAAACTAATAATTACACAGTTCTTCATTTCCATTCGTCTTTGTAACATGAAATTTATCCCAGTGTGAAGGATCCAGGCCATGTAGGAGTAAATTGATGAACCATAAACCTACTAAAACCCCACAGGTGCAACTCAAGTCTTCTCTTTTACCCCCCTTCCCACTTCCTGCACACACACACACACTCTGCAGATATTTCCTGAAGACAACCAAACAACACATTAGTTTTGGTTTATATTTTTGTCTTATATTTTCTATAAGATCAAAAGATCTTGATCCTGCTTTCCTCCTTTCTCATAAATGTGCTCACAGGTGCTCTATTGCATTTTCATTATACATAAAATCTTACAAAAATGGGATTTGAAATTAACATTTTATATGAAGAGCATCGCCAAGTTCATTTTCTTTTGCTTCTCCTTATGTTACCTAGATGTCAGACTTTTTGAAACAGATATATACACAAATCTCTCCCTCGCATCGAGAAAGACCCTTTATCCCCACGAATGAGTTAAGAACCCTTCAGCAGAGTGAGGGCAGGGCTCCCACAGGGATTGCTGTATTTGACAGAAACCATCAGCAGGAGAATGTTTGCCTGACATTTGCATCATTTATGTCTTTGAGTGGAACTGTTTCATTGTGATGGGAGGTAAAACAACCTACCCAAAAGATCAACAGGCATTTTCAGGAGAGATCCCAAACTAAATGGGGAGCACAGGATACATCAGGGCTACCTGGCGAAGCAATGGAAAGGAGATTGTCTCAATGAAAAATGTTCCCTGTTTGCCTAATGTAAAAAAAAAAAAGCATCAGATAACTGTTTTCAAATAAAATAACACTGAACATCATAAAATCCCTGCAGTAGCAAATCTTGGAGCCCTTACTGAATTATTACTCAGGGCTTGTTGTCTACATGAACATTTAGTTGGCAGCCACCTGAGGTATGAATCTTTTGTGCACTAGCCTGCCACACACTAACTCTCCACGCAAACCCTGCTGATGCGCACTAACAGTTTGTTAATGTACTTTGATGTACCCATTTGAAATGGAAGTAGACTAAAACACACTAATGCCGTATTAGTGCACATCAGCAGGGTTTACATGTACTACTATGTGGCGGGCTAGTCTGGGATAGACTCACACTCCAGTTTGCCGAGAACTCAATGTTCACATAGATAAGCCCTCAAAAAAACTCTTAATTAAGTCTATGGGGAAAAAGTACACACTGAACAAGGACTTCAGGATCTGGACCTTAAGTATTGAAGTGAGGCTATATTGTTTTATTCAAGACCCCATTGTACTCACTTAGACCCACTCTTACTTATGTATAAGGTAGTGTAAATGGGTGTAATTTACAAACGAAGGAACGAAAAGAAGGTATACATTAAACTAAGCCGGGGGCTTCTTTAACATACACTTTTTTGGGGGGAGGGGTGTTTGTAAATTATACCTACTTAGCTTCCCTTGCAGAATGATAGAGGTGCTGAATAGTCCTAATGGAGTCTAAGTAGGTGTGACTTATACCACCTTATGTATCACCTCCTGATTTTGGTCCATTTGAAAGATCTTCCATTTATAAACTACAGGGAATCACAAAATTTGAGATATCTGGTTTATTTAGTCCAAAAAGAGAAAATTCTGGCATTTGTAATATCATTGCAGTGGAACATCAAACTATATCACCTGTTGGATTCACCAGAATTTCTGCTTTGAAATGCCCCTCTAATCCTGTACACAACTCTAAAGTATAGCATTATAATTAGCTAGATTCTGCCACTCATGCTGATTAATTCCTTCCTCTGTGAGTAGTCCTATTAAAATCAGTCTACTTGTGGAACAAGATTGTACTCTGCATGGTAAAATAAATGTGGCAAAATAAAACCCTATATTAGGAACGGGCCAAATCCTGAAGTCCTTATTCTATTTTTATGTAATCTTTACTCAGGCAAACTCCAAGTGAAGTCAAGTGGGAGTTTGTATCTCAGCTGAGTAAGGACCCTAGGATTTAGCCAGTTTTTAGAAATGTTTGATAAGTGGTTATTCGTTAAGCAGCACTCCAAATGAAAAGGCGGCCCAGTACAGTATAGCAGATATGGGCACTGTTGAACAGGTCTGATTAGATTTTCAAATGAACTGTTTTCACCCTCTCTGATTTTATTTCCCTTTAGCCTTCTGTTTCACTCTTTGCATCATTTTCTTCCTGATCATCTGTAATGACTAAACTTTCATTTAATTCAGAAAAAGTGCTTGTGCTCCACTGTGACTAAAAAAAAAGGTGCAGGAACCCAGCCCATGGCATGCTTTAAGCACTGTATATAACGTCTTAAACCACCTACTTTATGATCTAATAATATTAGTCTCCATGAACCAGGACATTCAAAGTTCAAGCTGAAATTCTCTCCTTAAGTCATCATGTTGTATCTAGGTACAGTATTGCAGCACTTAATCAGGGAGCCTTAGAACAGTGGGAGGGTTAAACCATATGTGCTATAATACCTAAGCACAGTGGGGTGAGTTAAGGACAGAGTTTTAGACTTAATTCTGAATTTCTTGAGTTCTGCCATTCTAAGTCAGATCCTTAATGATTTTGTACATTCTGCAGTGAACACATTTTACTTTTCTTTAAAAGATGAAGAAAAGGACAATTGCTCATAAAAGCAAGAGAGTGGATATCTACCCTGTAAGTACTGGACATGGTTTATGTTTACATAATTTTTAAACACAATAGCTTAATCCAAAACACTGTGGTGAAATTATCAAAAGCAGAAACAGTATATTGTTTAAAAATGAACTTCATAGTTTTTAAGATTTCTAGTGTAATACGACAGAATTCAATTTTCTATAGTATCTTTAATATTCAGAGCTAGATCTTGGTAAGTATGGCAAAATACATTCTGGAAATAGCTAACTTTATTTTTTATCTACTTCATATATATTCACAGCACTTTTAGGTTTGTTTTCTACAACTATTCTTGCAAATGGTGAATATTTGCAAAAAAGTGATAATTTTTAGCAAATACTGCAGAATTTTCATGGAAAACAAACTTCAGATTCAGAATTGTTCTGGAAACATGGGAAGACATTTGTGAAGGCTAAAGTAAATTATGAATTATTTGCCCAGCTCTGACTCAGGACATACGCTGATTGATTCATCATCAATGCATCTCCCAGTGATCTCAAAGGAAAATGCATGCATGACTGAGAGCAATCAATGGCCCAAGTTATAAGCACTTTCTAATATAATGAGCTACATGAGATCATGATAGTATAGTCATAAGTCGTAAGGGGCTACATAGACTTAAACCAAATATGTATAATAATCAGTGTTGAAGCCAAATCCACATATGTGGCTGATATCTGTGGCTTGGGACTATACTCTTGTAAAGGACTCTTTAACCTTCTTGAATGTACTTCCAACAAAGGTTTTTCATTCCAACTCTCCCAGTGGACTACCACCTCCATGGCACAGCGGGTCATTGGTGCTGCTTATGAGAATACTTGTTGTTCCTGCTTTGCCAAAAAATCCTGAATATTTAAGCCTCTCCCTCTTCCCAGCCATGGGGTGACTCTTAACTGGTCATAGCTCCACTGACTGCAGTTGAAGTCAACTGACTTGTCAGTTTGCACCAGCTGAGGATCTGCCCCCAATATGTGAACAATCCAGGAGCCAGTATGAAATATTTAGTTTCTCTTTATGGTTAACAGCAATGAACCCTGTAGTCAGGCCTGGAAGTAACTTTTGTGATAGACACATGGAATGCACCCTCATGAACAACCCCCAGTGAAAGTACAAGTTCACCTCTTCGGAGAAAAGCTCATTAAAAACTAGCAGATCTCAGTGGTTTTATTGCAAACCAATCAACCTGAACCTGTAAAAGAGTCTGACCTCACCCAGATTCATGGGTCTTCTATTTTTGACTTTACCTGCTAGTGATAGGAATTGATTTCAAAGGCTCTAAAATTAGCTCTGTACATCAAAGAATTGTTATAACATGTCTTAGTAATGTTGCAGTTTTACAGGTTTTGCTGTTCTCTGTGTGTTCTTTAATTGGAAAAGTGTAACCCTCAAATCCAGGAATTGGTGACTGAGTTAACTGTCCTCGTGAAGGATCGCTTGAAAATTGACTTCCTCATAAGTGAGGCTGTTTCCACAGGAAGCAGGTGGAAACTGGAGAGTAGTTCTCATAAAGTTAACAAGGTCACTTTGCTGTGCTTAGGCCTGATGTAATTTAAGTCACCTATTGGCAGAGAAGGTAGGTAACAATCTCTGCTGTTACAAATCAGCTCTTTTAAATCAGAGGCAGTGATCTTTTGCAGTTTTTAACTCACGGAGAAATAATAGATGAAAATTGGCAAAAATAATGAGAGAAAAGATTTTTTTAAAGGATATATAGAAGAATGATATCTAATTTCTGAAGTACAGTAAACAAGTGCTTACTGCATCTAGAGGAAGTAATTCTGTGCTTTTCATGTAAACTATTCACACTGGAGGATATATCATATGCTGGTTGGGATGCTAGTTGGAAATTCAAAATTTTATATAATATACATGGGCAGCAAGCATCATACTCACATACATCATACTGACATGCAAGGAATCTAGCAGGAAGGTACCTCTGTGTCTTGTTTTTATCTGTAACACTTTTAGTCTCTTTTCCTCACACTTCCACCCTTTCTGCTTTTTGGATGGAAGAAACTGTGAAGTGGTAAAAGGAGTTTGTGCTCATAAAGCTTTGATGACTTGACCATCTGGCCGGGAACTCTCATAAAGGAAGCTCTGCAGAGGTTAGGAAGGTCAGAGATTATACAGGCCAGGGGCCAAAGAGGGTCCAGTCACTCCTTCAACTGGAACCCAACTCCTATCTGATCAAGTCCAAGCTGCAGTCATCAATCTCCGAGGAACAGTATCTGAATGGACTGTTGATAAACATCACTTCTCTTTCTCTCTTGCTTTCATAAATCTATGAAACCATAAAGAAAAACTTTCTGCCCATATCCTGTTGTAATAGATTCCATCCTTTCCCGGTGCTCAGCTCATTAACGAGTGACCTGAAGGCAAGAGGAAAAAAAAACATTTGTATAATGGATCCTTGACGTTTAGAGACTATAAAAGTAAACAGGCCTGGTTCACTAAAAAAGTGCAAAAATGTTCTGGCAAACACAGGATTGCCTAATTATAAAAGTTAGCTGAAGAATGGGTAGATGTTTGTATTTGAAAACTGTTTTTGTCTGGAATATTATCTACACACACACACACACACATTTAAAGGATACCTCTACGGCAGATCTATACTATATGTTCACATATGAACATATCTAAAACCTCTAAATACAAATTTATGTTCTTCAGAGGTGCTGATGTCCCTGGCTGTAAGTGTCCAGCATCACGTTCATGAATTGCAAGCTTCATTACTCTTAAAATGGTAACAAAGGAAGATGCGTCCTAAAAAGTGTCATCCTTCATCTGAGAGGGCAGTGCCTGACACATTAGGAATCTATATGCCCAATTAACCACTGGCAGGATCATTTTTTTTTCTGCTTCTCTCATTCCTCCCCCCTTACCCTGCTTCCCCACCCTTCACTCTGACTGGAATCTTCAGTGTTGTTCACCACTGATAGCCCCAATTATATGCAAACACTCAATTACAAGATGACTTGAGGCTGCTGCTCGTTTTTTACTCTAATACTTTATGGTGAATAGTCAAACAATCTTATCCTTGTGTTTTGCTTTCGATTGCCAAAAATAAATACAAACCAAATCCCTTACTATTAAAAGTTAGTTTACAAATTCAAAATCTAACCCCACGATGAACATATTTAGTGATTAAACTTTAATTTGTATTCACCACCCTTGAAATCAAGGTTATTGAGGAAACAAAGTAATAAACTTTCCTTTCAAGTAGCCTTATTTTTAGAGAAATGTATATGTTTAGGAGTTACTTTTGTCGTCACTTATGATTCCTTTCTATTATTTAAAGACTAATCCTTAATTACTCAGGCAACATCCCAGAGACATTTTGAAGAGTGAAAATTTTTGGTGGAGGGAATAAAAACAAAAGGAAAACAGGGAAAGTTAACAGGTAGGACACATAGCCAATCAGAACACAGAGTTATCGTCCTCAATGGTTAATCCCCCATAACTATTAGTGTACACATGATTAACTGTATAGTAGACCTGATTAAGTGTGTCTGTACAATATGCTAATCCCTGCATTCTGATTGGCTGACCCGATTAATAGTACACTAGACTCTGTTCACTGATGGAAGGACAGTCTGCCAGATCTCATATCCAGTCTCAGAAGAAAACAAGGGGAAAATATGAGAGCAGTTTAAAGATACTTATGAGGAGGGAAGTGAAGAGAGAGGATAACAGGAAGAGATCATACATGCAGTGTTTAAAAA
Organism: Lepidochelys olivacea; assembly: GCF_965140295.1. Lineage (NCBI taxonomy): Eukaryota > Metazoa > Chordata > Testudines > Cheloniidae > Lepidochelys > Lepidochelys olivacea. Next base: position 104,176,551 of record NC_140412.1, on the reverse strand, counting down.
ATAAATTTGAGCTGTGAAGTTTAAGAGAACAATCATGTGCCCATATTTTTCCTCCCCAGAGTGAAGAAGCTAATCTAAAGCTATTTTTGCACCCGTAACTTATTTGCCTATTTTGGCATTGTTCATATTGTCTGTTTCTTTTTGTCCATCTTGTAACACACATACGCATGGGGTTGATTGCTACAGGAAAATATATACATTCTGCAGAAAGGCAAGAAATGTTTTGTATTAATAGCTTTTAAAAACCTGGCCAATGGAATACATAACCCTGCTTGGTTTTGCTTCTCTATTTGTTTCTTTCCACACACATGAAGTATGCTTCAGTAAATAATTATAGTAATTTGCAGGCATAGCTTTCTAACTTGTTAATGCACACTGTCCAAAACAAAGTGGCATTCAGGGCCTTATCCAAAGCACATTGGAGTCAATGGAAGGATTTCCATCAAATTCAGTGGGTTTTGGATCAGGCTCTTAGATACCAGGGTGATACATGTCTTCAAAATACAATGCACCAGTGTCTCCCCATTTCCTTCCCTTTCTGCTTATGATTACAGGTTATGTTTTACTGGTCATACACTCCTGCCTGTTATTGGTTTATTGACACTCAAACTCAGCACTCCGGGAAAGATTTGCTAAAAGGGTGCTGTGGAAGCTTAACATTTGGACAAAGAAATTAAAATGAACTTGCTCTTTTCAGCCATCTTCCCTTCTTGGCATGCCCTGGTCTACAAGTCTTAGGGCAGGTGCATGGCTTCCAGGAGGGAAACAGTGTGAGAGGATACATTAACATTTGTACTGTGATTTGAAAATATAAAACATCTAGAAACCCCAGGCATTATTAATTAATATGTACCATATGTTCTAGGCCAGGTGAGTGGACTTTCATAAGCTATGTTATGCTTGTCCAGCTGCCAGCACTGAAAATGGGGAGCTCTGACAGGGGATAGTGCATGAGTAGGGTAGTTAAGGGATGTGCTATGAAGACACTGGACATAGATTCAAACTGTCCTCTCTTTATGGAAAATCCAGTGGATGTCAGCTATCAGGGTCTTGGCCTGCCCTCCCTCAAGTGAATCGCTTCAGGCTCCAGTGCTTCAGGCTGCTGGGATCAAATTCTCTTTGTACATGGCAGCATTAATCTGAGAGAATCTGACCTAACATCTCTGTTCTATCTATGCATCATGATGTCAGTCTGTAGGCAGCATCTATAGCTCATCAGGTTTATCTAGAGCTTACAACAACAGAAAAAAGTTACTCAAATAATTGTGTCCAGCCTCCCACTACATGAAACAAGGGGCTAAGTTTGTGAAAATAGCAATGGGGTGATATTTTAAAATCCGTAAACCTGTAATGAATAAATGAATTTTCTAGTCTTTGTTATTTGTTTAGTTCTGGATGTGAATGAATACTTCCAGTGAAATTACTTATTTTCTATATTAGAAGTGAATTCTCAGTAAGTCTTGAATTATATGTATTATATGTGACGTGTCCATGTACAACCAAAGAAAAACAGTGAGTACTGTCTCACTACAGCTATTAAGTAACAATTAGATGTAGCTAAACGTTGAATACAAAATCTACTTATTCATTAGGGATCCAGTCCAATTCCCAGGGAATTCATTGGAAGTTTGATTGGGCTTTAAAAGTCTTCTATCCAAATTGTCTCTTCAATAATTCCCTTATACTGGCACAAAATTTTGCCCTTATTACAGAGGACAATGTCATGGAGTAGAGGATATTGTCAGTACCAATTCACAGTTAACACTGAGTTACAATGAACATCTAACTTGTGCAAGATATACTAATTTCCATGTCAGTGTTGCGCAGAGGATTACTGATTGACTACCAGCAGCATTCATGCTACAAATTAGCCATGTGTTATGAAAAAAACACTTACAATGATTTGAGAAAGCATTTAATAAACTTCTATTTGGGAAAATCATAATTGTAGGATCAAATCCAATGAGATGCAAATTCTCTTTTAATATGTGGGTTTGCTGCCAAAAGGTTTAACAACTTTGACCCTGCCACTTGTCAAATAAAAGTGTGAAAGTGATATTTTGCAGTGCGAGTTCTTGAGAATCAAGTTGATTTGTGTCAAAGAAAACAGACAGATTACTTACTTAATGCGCTTCTGACATGTCTCTGCTTCTGGTTACAGAAGTTAAGCTATAATTTCCTGTGAGATGTGTGGCATAGAACAGGTGTAGTTTGATTCTAACACGTTATTCTGTTGATTACCATTTACAAACAATACTTGAAGTATTTTTATACTCACTTGTATACTGACACTTATATTTATTATATAAGTATCTACAACATGGCCTGTATTTTCAAAATGTGGCCCATTATTTTTGCACATGTGCATAAGAAATGACTGTTTGTGAATGAAGACATGAAGTAACTCTGAACTAGGCTTGAGTGAAAAATTCTCAAGAAGTGATTTGTTAGATAAATTTTGCCTCTTTTACTACTTGTGAGATATTCACAAGCAGATTATGATTTTTCTAACTGTATTCATTGTTCACTTTTATTTAATGAATATCCCAACTATTCAAAGTTTTAGCTTTAGTTGTCATATGAGTAACATGACATTGTTTCTGTTCCCTGATTGGATGACCACATAAATACTTCACACTCAAACACTTCCAACATCTAAATCTAACAAATACTCACACAGATTACATTAAAAATTGCTGCCTGTGTACATTTCTGCCAGTAAAATTTGATCATCCAAATGTGCTGTTTATTTATTCAGATGTATACCCATTTATACCTATTTAGGAACAGTATGAACATTAAAATCACAATGTTAATCAAAACATGTAAAAATATTTTTTCCAAACAAACAAACAAACAAACAAACAACCTCCCCAAAAATGAGATAACCAGATCACCTGAAAAGCCTTCCCACAACAACAAAGAAGTTTCACTGGTCCTTCTCCTCAAGCTCCAGAAATAAGCTCCACCGCATTACCCAATTTATCTTACAGTCAGAAAGCCAGGGGAAACAGCACATCATGGAATCTGACCTCTTCTCAGGAAGCTAAGGAGCTAAGGATGAAAGACAATTCCAAAGGCAAGGACCACTCACCAAGAATGCCCTGATGCCAGTCCCCTCCTGTTTAAACCAGTGGCTATTAGCTCAAGCATCTCAGGTGACTGAGCTGCTACAGGTTTTGGAGGGTAGCTGTGTTAGTCTATATCAGCAAAAACAACAAGGAGTTCTTGTGGCCCCTTAGAGACTAACAAATGTATTTGGGCATAAGCTTTCATAAAACAAAGTACAGCATCAAAGACAGTTCCTGGATTTCTGGCCTTGAGACCAAAATCTGAATTAAGGAAAGTGATAATGAAATCAGAGGCCTAGGATAAACAGGACATTTTACTCAGAAGGTGGACTTCAGTCTTTGAAGTATTCAGTAATACAGAGGCATGGCACAGCTAGGAAAGGACAAGGTCAAAACATAAGAACATAAGAACTGCCATACTGGTGAGACCAGTGATCCAGTGAGACAGTGGCCTTTACCAGATCATCAGGAGGAGTGTACAGAACATGGCAGTTGGAGTGATCCAATCCTCTCTTCTCCTTTTGGCTTCTAGCTACTCTGCAAGGAAATGTTTATGCTCACACCCGCACACATAAGAATGGCTCAAGGGACTGGAAATTGGAGGAGTGGAACTTTTCTCTCTAGTTTTCCATTTGACCTCCAGCCCAGACTGACAGTGACCAATCCTTAGAATCATAGAATATCAGGGTTAGAAGGGACCTCAGAAGATCATCTAGTCCAACCCCCTGCTCAAAGCAGGACCAATCCCCAATTTTTGCCCCAGATCTCTAAATGGCCCCCTCAAGGATTGAACTCACAACCCTGGGTTTAGCAGGCCAATGCTCAAACCACTGAGCTATCCCTCCCTCCCATCCTTGTTTGGTGGCTGTTTCGTGGTCCCTGTGAAAAGACTTGAATGTCTGAGTCCAGTTCCCAATATCCCTTAAATGAGCAACATTGGTGCTAACTGGCTCTCAGGAGAGTCTAAGAGGTGAATAGCCATGGAGACTGAACCACCGTGTCATCCTCAGAAGTCTCCCCCTACCCCCCAGGCCAGGTTAGAGACCCAGGGGGAAGGAGAGAGGGAGAGAAGCTTGCACTGTAACTGCCTGGGTTGTACCTGTTATGTAGATGAATGGAAGCCTTCTGTCTCCCCACTTATCTGTCTGGCATCTTTGACTAGTCCTGAATTCATGCAAATAAAATAAATAAATAAATGTGATCCTGCTTGCCAAGCAGGTTTCAGGCTTCCCCAGGCGTGCCTAACTCTGATTATGATGCTAATTACAGTGATTATAAAGAAGGGAGACATATGACTGCTACCTATCTCTGCCGCTGCCCTTAAAACAAATGTAAAGGACAATTAACAACAGATTAGCTACTTGTCTTGGTTTGTCATGTGAGGATGATCATTGACCTTCTCATTTCATCCTCATTAGCGTCTCAGGTCAACAGAACCATTGCTCTTTAATCATCACCCATCATCCCTTGCTTCAACACATGGAAACAAATGATGTGTTGCTAGGAAGGTCAGAGGTCAAATATGAGTTTTGTTGTTGCTGGAGTGCAAGCCAGAGGCACTGGGGTCAACTTTGGGGCAAATCTTTGTGGCAGTCTATTTGAGTAGAGAACCTATTTTGAATGCATAAAGCATGACACCTACTGTGTTTTTGTTTTCTCCTTGCAGCTGGAATTTACTCAAAGATTTTTTGTATTGGTGTACAAATGCACAGGGAGAAACAATTGGTGATTTTCTTTCTTTCTGACAATGAAAGGTTAAGTTGCAGAGCATCAGATACAAGTGTCTGGTTTGGGTTTTTTCCTTTCAAAGCTGAGTGTCGTTCATAAAGTTATGAATGCTGGAAGCTTTTCATGCTGCATCTCTTCATGCTGCTGCTGCTCTAGTGCTACTTTCCAATTTGCCATGGATAGCCTCTGAAGACTGACAGGGCTGAAGACACCCAGTGCCAGTGTAAATGAGCCCCATTCATTTCTTGCCATTGGCATATGGCATGTCATTGTCCTCGGCCACCGAGGCAGAAGTGATGCAATTTGTTGGCATGTCCTGTCACAGCACAAACTATCTATCCCACTGAGCCCCCAGAAAATAACAGAAGCCAGAAAAGGGCAGCCAAAAACTTCACAGCTTTATCACAAGAACACACATGCACACACCGCCCTGGAAAAAAAATGCTGTCCTATTTTTGTATCTATGTGAGGGATCTATATTTTTATTTCCTCCTTCATGGTCTCAAAAGTTATTGCCTAAACAAAACAGAAAACAAAAAACAGTATGGTCATATCTTGTCTTCCACAAAGAGGAATTAGGACTTCTGCTTTCCTCTATCTCCCCCTCCTTTTAAAAAACATTTTAACCTAAAAACATCTCTAACAACAAGAGTTCAGTACATGCTTTCTGAGTATCATAGTTAGCAAGGACTCCTGAGCTATAAGGCAATCAAATATCCTCTCCTTTCTAAATGGGTGGTGTGGTATTGTACATTCCTTAGAAACATGCCAGAGAGAAATAAACATGAAGCGCTAGGATGGGCAAAGTTATTTTGCCTATTTTTTTAACCTGCTCAGGGCACTTTGAGGTTCAAAGTTCATAATGGATCTCCAGTGTTAGCAAATTCATGTTACATTTATGAGAAACTGAAAAAAGGAGCATAGAGGGGGAAAAAAATCCAGTGTGAAAATGGAGAAGGGAGTGGGCAGAGAGACAATCAATACAGAGAGGCTAAGAAGAGAAGGGAAAAGGAAGGGAGACAAAAAAAACCCCCACAACTGACATTCAGTGGGCCTAATTCTGCCCTCATTTAAACCTAAGAAAGTGCAGTGAAATAAATATTGGTTATGCTATACTCATGTTTCTGAAATGATGCACTGAAAACAGGGACGAGGTTGTCAAACAAAAAAACAATTGTAAAAGCTGGAGCATGGTAACAAAGAGATGGTGATGGTCAAAGTGAGGAGATCATTTCCAGCATAGTGCATATAGATCATTCAGCTGTGCTTTTCTGGAAATTATTGTTCCATGCATCCTGCATAATTCAGCATTCCCTTTAGTGAGGATAACATGTTTTTAATTGATTCTACCTTGAGGAAAATGTTAGTTTAAATTACAGGGGGAAAAAACATTTATGAGCTTGAACAAGGTTTGCAAAACAACAAAGCAGTTTGAGAGATTTCCAAATCCCCAGACTCTTTTGGATTTGCTCACCCTGATACAGATATTGAGATATTTTGCACCCACAACATTTACACCCACGTTTTTGCTTGGCTGCAAATCAGATAGTTAGAGATGTTCGAACTCAGATTTCCACTGCAAATGCTTGCAAAAAGAATGGGGGAATGAGTTTTGCAGGTGCAAATTGCACCACAAAGTGGGAGATCACCATTCAGAGAATTTACCTCATTATACCTAGAGTTGGGCCCAGGTTGAAAAGTCAGATCTGGATCCAAATCCAAACTTCCCCAAAGGGAGTATTTGATTGAGCATTTTGTTTCAAGTCCATTTCTAATTATATTACCGTGTTTCTGTAAACCAAATCATATGGAACATTTAAGCTGCAATGTTCAGGCTTGTTAGATTTAGAAAACAAACCATGTTAGATGTCAGAGTTAATTTTCATACAAACTAAAAGTATCATGCTCCATATGGTTCAAATTTCCAAACACAGACTACAGAGAACCAACCAGGCCAAATGTAAATGTGTGTGACATGTGGAATTACATGGGCTATAATTATTCATATTCTTAATGAATTGGATTTCTGTGATAGACTGATTTCTTACTCAATATTACTTAGCTACTCTGAGAGCTTTGCATGGGAGCACAACTTGTTTGCCTTCTTTCTTCAGAAGGGACAGGAAAATTCAGAATACTGCCCTGAATTCATTCTTAGGAGCTTTTAAAAATAATCTAATACCACTTAATTTTTTTCTTAAAAGTGAACAAATTAAATGAGCGCTAGCATGCACCTGCATACCTCAATAGTTTGTATGCCCATGACAGTGGGTGCCCAGGAGATAACTATAGTTAAAAACAGCTTCCATTCTAACTACATATTTTCAGTTCCTCATACCTTTCTGAAACATTCATATTTAAGATTGAAAAATAAGAATGAAAAACACACTTTTTGCAAAAGGTCTTGTAATCTTGTACTGAACAACAAAAGTCTGGGGCCTGAAAAGTGGTCATTCAGCATGGAAAAAGTCCTCCTTAGAAGAAACGCACAACATAGTTCCATAGGATAATGATTTTGATTTGGCTGAGATAAGAGAATTTGAAAACTGGGTATCAGAAGTGAGTTAGGCACTGAAGAGTCTTAACTTCCAAAATCAGTTTTGAAAACATGACTTAGGTTTCTAAGTCAGGTAGGTGCTCACCTGCAGAAAGATAAACTATGCTGAAGATACACTATGATGAGTTCTTATACTAGACAATAAAGAAAACCAACCACCAATTGTGGGTAAACAACTATATTTGTTTTTACTGAATGAAAATTATTTCCACTGAAAATAGAGGTGTTACTGAATGCTAGAAGTGTCATGAGAATGCAATATAACAAAATGTACTTTTATTTATCATATTAGCAAAATTTCACCAAACGTATCAGGAGCAGCAGATACATATTTTAGTTAAAATAAAAAAAGTATTTTGCAATGGGGGAGACAGTCTGAGAAACCTATTATGAATTAAACAACTATGGAAAAAAACTTGCATAATCTGGTTGGCTAATGCAATTGACAATTTATGCTCTAAAATGTTTCACACACACAAACGTGCAAAGTGAAGAAAGCATCAGCAATGTCACTTGCACAGAACTGGATAAGAAAATAGAAACCTCTCCTTTCAAAGGTACTTTAAAAAGATGTAAAAACTATTTTATATGAGTAATAACAAACTCAGCACAGTGCATTTCCTCAGGATTAATGGCCAGCTGGGGTTTATAGCCCACAGCTGCACCTCAAGCCATCAGCTCCTGCCCAGCCGGTCAGTAATCCTCAGGAAATGCCCTGTGCCGAGGTCATTATATGTTAATTATTGTTCACTGTATAATGCAACAAGGAAGAAAAGTTAAAGAAAAGGTGGGTAGGGGAAAGTAGTAAGAAGGGCACATAAAGCAATTCCAGTTTACAGTATTACAGTGAGCCAGGATAGCATCTGCAAGGACCAGAATCAGAATTAGACTTCTATAAGTCATTTGACTCTGTACTTTATCACATTTTGATTAAAAAAACCCTAGAAAGATATAACATTAACATGGCACACATTAAATAGATTAAAAACTGGCTAATAATTCATAGGTCTCAAAATGTAATTGTAAGCAGAGAATAATAATTGAATGGGTGCGTTTCTAATGGGGTTCTGCAGGCCCTATACTATTTGGCCCTATACTATTTAACACTTTTATTAATTTCCTGGAAGAAAACATAAAACCATCACTGATCAAATTTCCAGATGACTCAAAAATTGGGGGAGTGGTAAATAATGAAGAGGACAGGTCACTGATACAGAATGATCATGATCACTTGGTAATCTGGGCGCAAACAAACAATATTCATTTTATTATGGCTAAATGTAAATGTATACATGAAGGAACAAAGAATGTAAGCCATACTAACACAAAGGGGGACTCTATCCTGGGAAGCAGTGACTCTGAAAAATACAGTTTCCCTTGGATGCAAACGGGAATTTTGAGTAGGAGAAAAAAGGGTTATTTTACCTCTGTACTTAGCACTGGTGTGACTGCTGCTGAAATACTGAGTCCAGTTCTGGTGTCCACAGTTCAAGAATGATGTTGAAAAACTGGAAATGGTTCAGTGAAGAGCCACGAGGATGATTAAAGGATTAGAAAAGTTATGGTGACAGAGTTGAGGAGATCAATCTATTTAGTTTAACACTTGATCTCGCTACAAAATATGTATTTGAATAAGGGTGAAGAGAAGGGTGTGAAGGTAGGCTCCAATTTCCTCATTTTTTCCCTTTTCTTCAGCACACAATGGTGAGAAGTATTGGTGTGGCATAGTGACATATACATGCCCTCTCCTTTCAAATCCCAGCACTGACTAAACCATGTGTGAAAGAAAGGCCATGCTGCAGAGCAAGTTAGAATGACTGTAGTCTACAGATTTACAGTAGTAAAACATCAGTAGAGTTTCTAAAAGTTATAGATAACAACCTTCTTACACAAAAGATATAGCGCACAACATGATCTATAACTAATTTGGACCTCATTATGATGGAGAAAGATGAATTAATCACTGGCCTGAAAGTTATATATATATATAGTTAAATATGTATATTTAACTGACTGGGACCACCCTCTGTTTGCCCATATTGAATGTTATTAGGTCATGATCACTGATCCCTAGGCAACCCCACACATATGTGCACACACGCATGGAGCTTCAAAAGGACTAGTTTCTCAAAGCTGAGGAAAATTATGAGTGAAATTCATTGGAAGGAAAAAGTTAGAAAAATGTGAATGAAAATTGGGAGTTCTTTAAAAAGAGTTTATTACATGGCCAAAAGCCATAATTCTACAATTAAAAAAGGCGACAACTTTGGAGCTTTTAAAAACATAATCCAATAGTACTCAATTTTTTTTTCTTAAAAATGAACAAATTAAATGATCATTTAATTTAGCATGCACCTGCACATCTCAATAGTTTGTATGCCCATCAAAGTGGGTGCCCAGGAGATAATTATAGTTAAAGTTACAAAACAGCTTCCATTCTAATTATATATTGTCTGTTACTCATAGCTTTCTGAAACATTCATATTTAAGAGTTAAATTTTCTAAGATTGGTCTCTGCCCAAAGATGATGTCTTTTGAAGAGGCATTCTGGTCCATCCTGGTTTAGTGATGAAGCAAAGGCAGCAATTAAAATTAATGCAATATATAGCAAATGGAAAAGAGGGGAAGTATATAGGAATGTATATAAATTATAAGCTATGAAGTGTAGAAAATTGATAAGGGAAGCTAAAGACATCAGAGAAAACTCCATGGCTGTCAGGGCTAAAGACAATAAAGGAATTATTAGAAACAAAAGAAATGTTCCTAATATACTTATAGGCCTATTATTTGATGGAGATAGTAAAACTATTAATAATGGTACAGAAAAAGCAGGAGTATTCAATAAATAGTTCTGGTCTGTATTTGGAAAGAAGCAGGATGATGACTTATATCACATGAGGATGAGGATGTTCCTTCCAGTCCATTAGTAACTAAGGAGGATGTTAAACAAAATCTACTAGGGATAAACATTTTAAATCATCAGGCCAGATAACTTGTATTCAAGAGTCCTAAAAGAGTTGGCATAGGAGATACCTGGACAGCTGATTTAATTTTTAAATAAATTTTGAAAGACCGGGGAAATTCCAACAGACTGGAAGAATGCTAATGTGCTAACATTCAGAAAGGGCAAGTGGGGAGACTGAGATAGCTGGTTAGCCTGACATCAATAAACTACACATTAAATGGATCAAGAACTAGCTAACAGATAGGTCTCAAATATTAATTGGTTAATGTGGAATCATCATCAAATGGGGTATCTCGAGTGGGGTTCTGCAGGGATTGATACTAGGCCCAACACTATTCAACATTTTCATCAATGATCTAGAAGCAAATATAAAATTGTTGCTGATAAAATTTGCAGATGACACAAAGATTGGCTTAATGGTGAATAATGAGGACAGGGCAGTCACACAGACTCTGAAAGGTTAATGTGGGCCTGAGAGACCAATTAGGCCACCTGGCTGGACCTGGGAAGTGGGCCAAGCTCATTTAAAGATGAAGCCCCGCTGGGGAGGAGCTGAGAAGTGGCTATAAAGAGAGGAAGTTTGGAGTGGAAAGGGGCTTCTGGTAGAGAGTGAGGGATTCTGCAACCTCTCTCTGAGGTTAGAGTGTGGAGAGACCAGGAGGTTCCTGAAGGAAGCACAGTGGGAGAGTCAGTCCTGGGATCTTCTCCTTAGTAGAAAAGTCTGTCAAGAGAGACTCAGAGTAGCTACTGGGGTGGAGCAGGTTCTGGTAGTAATAGGGAAGAATTTGGACTTACAGGGAGAGAGCCCTGGGACATGTTTAGCTGAGGGAATGAGTAGGGCAGCTGGGGCTTTATGTTTATACTTTTAGTTTTGGATTGTGTTGGGGAATTTTAGGGGAGAGCACTATGAATCCTGGCCCTGACAGAAAGGAATTGAGGACTACAGGACCCAGAGTCAGGGCCCAAGACCTGTTGTAAGGTGTTGGACAGTTTATTTGTTGTGCTGGAGTTTCTGTTACCCCCAAAATGAAGACACTTTAAAGTGATCTGGCTACAGGGCCAAGTCACAAGAGAAACCACTGCAGACCAGAAATGGTTATTGTTTGAGGGCACTAGATAGAGAAGGAACTTGCTACATCATGCCCAGCCACCAGGGGTCACATCAGTGGTGAGTGCACTCATTCTCCCAAAGTGATCTGGACCACTGAGCAACCTGGGTGCATTCAAATAAAATGTGTTTTGATACAGAGAAATGCAAAGTTATACATCAAGGGACAAGGAATACTGTAGCCCATAGCTAAAGAACGGGGGCTTTATCCTGGAAAGCAGTGATTCTGAAAGGGATTTAGCAGACATAGTGGACAAGCAACTGAGCATGAGTCCCCAGTGTGAAGCTGTGAGGGAAAAATGGCTAATGTGATCCTTGGATATATAAACAGTAGTGAGTAGTAGCAGGGAGATAATTTTACCTTTATATGTGGTATTGGTGAATAATACTGGTGTCCACATTTACAAAAGATGCTGAAAAATTGGAAATGTGCAGAAAAGAGCAGGGGTAGCTTTAAGGGTCAGAACAGGGCCAGCAAACACACACAGCAGGGGGCCCCATGTTCACATCACTTTAGGCTTTTTTAATCATAAAAGTTAAAAAAAAGACAAAAATCATATGCATAAACAATAGTGGAATCTCTTGCAAATTGCATTGGCTTGAATATTTCCAGTTATTGGAACCTCTCACCACGGCAATGCTTTTCCTCAGCAAATCGTTCTATGAGTTTGTGGAGCTCATTCACTGCGCTCTCAAATGTCTGGAGGACTTGGAACAGATCAATTTTCGTTGATTGAAGGATTCCAGAGGCTGTAGCCATGATAACTAAGATCCTATGCCACCATAACAGATTGAGGTAGAACATCCAATCCATCAAAGACAGGTTGCCTTTTGTTTAACAAGTGTCCCCACTATTCCTTTGATCAGCGACAGTTTCATTTTCTAGGCATTAATTATACTCTGAAAATTTACTATCATTGTCTCAGTGGCTTCCATTCGAGCTGCCCATCTAGTCTTGCAGAGTGCCTTTAGATGTAAAGGTCTCCTTCATTCTTCATCAGCCTGTTCAATTGCATATGCTGCATCAATCCTGTCAACTTCTCCAAAGGCCTGAATACATCATCAGGTTCCTCTTTGCAAAACTATACTCTCTGGAGCAAGAGTTTGAAGATAAAGATTATTTTTAGACTCAATCATTAGTTTTCCCCATCAGTGATTAGAGTCTCCTTAATATTTATGTATTCCCTTCAAAGTTGCAAAGAAAAGCTTCAGATCTGGGCTGGCCTTATCTTCAGCAGCATGCACCCAAACTAGGTTAATCTGACAGTTTTAAGAATAGATGTATGGTGCATACACTTTATTTTCCTTGGCTGAAAGATATTGTCTCTATTTGCATGCAACCCTCCCCAAGCTCTGGCTATAACACTAGTTTCATCATATCCCTGTTCAGATATATATTTGGGGTCTAATCCAATTGGTCACACAAGGATGCAGCCGCTGCCTCAAATTATTGCCACAAAGCTTACAAAATTCTCTTTTATATCTACTTTTCCTTTGTTATAAGCAATATTAACAAACCGAAGCAAAATGGCCATTTGATCAACATGGCTAATAGCAGTGGTTGCATCGGCAATGACAGGAAAAAACTTAGCATCTTGTCAGCTATTAAGTATGCACCCCCTGGTTTCTGATGCTAAAACACATACATTTATCTGTAATTTTCTTGCTCAAGTATTTAGTGTCACTAATACGTTGGGCAAAAGTTGTATTATGTCTGGCAGCTAGTTTAATGATGTTCAAGTAAATGCCACAACTGTTGCTCTCCAACACTTCTCAGTGGCTATGGAAGGGGAGACCTAAACCAGTGAACGTTTTGACTGTGTTAAGTACTTCTTGCCATTTCCTAAAATTTTCATACACTTGTTTATCAAAACATGCATTGATATTATGAGCCTTCGCAAATGGTAGAGCTGCCACTGTGACTGCAGATGTTGTTTGCTCCTCCCAGGAACAGACATTGACTTTAGCATATTCTTCCAGTCATGGAAACCTGTTACCCAATTCCTGTATCACCCAAACAATTAATAAATAGGACAGTATATATAATCTGAAACATGAGTTTGCTAGTTGCTTGATATGCAAATCTTTATGCTGTGCATTTTACATTCTGTTAAATGAAGATGAAAAAATGGTGGTAGGGAAATAAAGGAACTGTCCATATGGCATCTCTCTCTCATTGGGCTGGCTAGGATCAATCTATGCAGTATCATGCAGGTGACAGAACTGAATCTTGAAACAAATATTTATCAGATGGGAACTTCAAACCTATTTTAACAGAAAGACTGCTTTGACTTGCTTCATTTTTGATCTGCTCATCTACATGGCCTTTGGATAAGTTAATAAACAGGGTCTTTGGGTTTTTTGGTTTTAAAATAATCTATGGGATCTTCATATTTGTTCGTTTGTAGCTCATCTACAAGGTCTTCAGTTTTGCTGGTTCCAAACAAAGTTTCTCTGGAAATATCATCAGCTACAACTTCAGTGATACTGCACAAATCATTGTCCTGACCATCCTTGACACAGTAACAGATTCATGCTTGCTGAACTGAGATGAAGTTCTTGACTTTCTACTTCAGAGTGGAGGGGTTGATCAGGAAGTTTACAAAATGATAGTTTCTGCTGCTTAGGCTCTTTAGAGGCAATTTGTAATAACAAAATCTCTTTTCCCTTTTGTTTTCTAAAACCAGACTTATATTTGTATTTATGGTTTTCATTTTCAGACATCTTCCAGTATGAAAATAAGTAAGTTGTAAGTATAAGTCCAAATAAAGTGTATTTTTGTGCCGCTTAATTTATCCTTCAGTTGAGGGTGGAAATTCTAAACAAAATTTGATTTTCGGTGCAGAATCTAGCAGAAATAGAGTGGGTGGGTCTGACTGGGGAGAGGCCAGAGCAGCTGCCCCTTGAGCATTGGAGCATGCCAGTGGTTGTGACCTCTGCAGGATGGAGTAGGAAACTTCCACTAATATCAACCACTCCTGGGCACGCTCAAATGCTGTGGAATTTTGCAAAGGCACTGCAGGACAGATGGGTGTGGGTCTCCTGAGACCCCTTTGAGGCTGATGTCCAGAAGCAGTGTTAGACACACGAAACCATGCAATTCCATCAGCCCTGAGGCAGCAAGAGGGCCCTATGCCATGGTGACTGATTCAGCAGAGGAATAGCTGGTGCAGCTGCTCTGGGGCCCAAGTACTTGGAAGATCCCTGCAGGCTCAGGGCTGCTCGGCTGTACAACATGTGCCCCATGCAGGCTGCTGCCATTGTTTGTGGCTTGCTGGAACCTCTAGGAAGAACAATGTGCTGGTCCCCACTGCCCATGTTTGAATTTGTCCAAGGGAAGGGGCCTCCAAAATGGTGGCTCTGCTATGAATTCTGATCAGTGAGACTGCCAATGCCAGAGTCTTCATTTTGACCAGAGGCCACTTCTCCCCTCCCACTGCTCAGGAAAATTCAAAAGTGGGCGGCAGGAACTGGCGTGCTGCTTTTCCTAGAGGCTCTGAGTCTAGCTCTGTTGGCAGCAGTAGCCACCGTGGTTCACAGCTCTGGCTCCCAGGACAGCAGTTCTGACTTTGGCTGGGGGAGTGGGGATGGCTCTTGCGGCAGCAGCACTGGTGCAAGGCCCAGACTGAGGGGGGCAGACAGCCCGGTGTGGAGCTGGATGGAGGAGCAAAAAGGGGGGTTCAGAGGCAGGGATGCAGGAAGTGAGAGATTATTTGAATGTGGGCCATGTGATGGTAAGTGGGTGCCCACAATAAAACTCGCACCAGGGCCCATCTTTTTGTTCCTCTCCCACTGGTAAATGGGAGAGGGTGATGGGAGCGGGGGACTGGACTAGGTGGGGCCCAGTCAGCATTTGCTGACATTGCTAATGTAAGCGGGGAATAGTTCCGCTCTTGTGGGGAACTTTCCTGGCTTCTGCACTACCCCGGTGAAGTGGGGTACTCTCTCTGCACTGGGCACTTCTCTGACCCACTGACCATTATATACAATTTGAAGCAAACGCAAGTTATTTAATCAACAATTAATTTTAAAAAGAATAAGGGGAAATGGGAAAGGTTAAAGGAAACACATCATCCCGCTCTGTGGCAGGGAACATCACAAACAGTGTCTCTGGAACGTCAGGGCAGTTCACAGTCTGTTCCTTGTAAGTCCCAGGCCTTCTTCTCAGGCCCTGGCTGTGCTGCAGGGATGCTGTGGGTTGGACACTTGTTCTGGTGGTGGCCACAGGCTCTCGGTGGCAGGGCCCTTCTTCCCAGCGTTGCCCCCGCCCTGTCGGGGTTACCAATCCCCCTTCGAGTCTGGCCTGCAGAGCCTCCTGGCTGAGGCATCTCACTGTGCTGGGCCCACTGCCCAGGGTCCCCCCTCGCTCTCCCCAGCTGCTCTCGACACCCAGCTCCGGACTGCTCCAGCCCCAGCTCCACTCTGTCTTAGCTCTAGCTCCACTCTACCTCAGCACGGCTGCTGCTCTGCCTCCCGCTCCCTGGGCTGCTTCTCTGGCCCCTCTGGCTCTGGTTGCTGCAGCTCTGCTGCCAGGACGGGTCTGCTCCGCAGGCTGCTTCTGTGACTCTGCTCCCAGCACTGACCTGCTTCCTGGGCTGCTTTTCTGGCCCCTCTGGCTCTGGCACAGCTCTGCTCCCCAGCTCAGCTCAGGCCCCTGCTTTCTCCTTAGCTCGGCCCCACTCTGTCTGACCCAGGCAAATCCAGCTCACAGGGAGGACGGGACCTTCCTGGCCTCCTGACTCCCTGATTAGCCTGCCCACCCTGTCATTCAGGCTGAGCTGGAGCACTGGCCTCTCCCCATTGTTCCTGGGGACTATCTGTCTCAGGGTCCTGATTCCCCATCGACCCTTCCCTCTTTTTAGTACTGGGAGCTAGCAACTAAAACACCCCCAAGGAACGTTAGTAAGGGGCAACAGTCCCCTTACACTAGCTATTAAATCTTCCACTGGAAGACCCATAAAAATAATTCAAGGGCTGAAGAAAATGCCTACAATGAGAAACTTGAAGAGCTCAATCTATTTAAACTATCAAAAAGAAGATCAAGAGGTGATTTAATTGCAACAAAAGTACTTTTGGGGGGAATAAATACTGGGTACAGAAAGGCTCTTCAATAGAACAGAGAAAGGCATAACAAGAACCAATGGCTGGAATCTGAAGTCAGACCAATTCAAAGTAGAAATTCTGTACAATTTTTTAACAGAAAGTGTTTAACCATTGGAACAAACTAACAAGAGAAGTGGTGGATACTGCGTGTCCGGATTGCTTCAGATCAACATTGGATGCATTTTTGGAAGATATGCTTTAGTCAGACAAGCTATTGGGCTCAACATAGGGGTAAGTGGGTGCAATTTAATGGTCTGTGATATACAGAAGGTCAGAGTAAATGATCTAATGGTCCCTTCTGGCCTTAAAAAAAAATCTATAAGTGAATCTCTGCATGTAAACATAACTGCCATCCGAGGAGAAGGGAACACAATAGAAGTTATACAGCATGGTTTCCAAAAGAACAAGGCTTGGTATACTTTTTCATCATATGGCAACAAACCCAATCCAACAGATCCTCTTTTCTAACCTAATTTAAATTTAAAAAGAATAAATAAAATAAATAAATAATAAATGAGATGTAGTAGTTAGGGGATAGGTCAGAACATGTGACTCTATCCCAGTTTTCCTGTGACACCTTCTCACCTCTATATCTTAATTTTCAAATTTTTGGAATAAGGACAATAATACTCAGCTATTACATGGAGCTGTTGCAAAGATAGATTATTTAAAGTTTGTAAAATGCTTTGAGATCCTCAAATGGAAGACACAATGGAAATAGAGAGATTGTTTATCCAAAAGGCAAAGCACTAGTAAACCAAAGAAGAGTAATAGCAAAAACATGTAGGGAGCAAGAACTTTACAAAACATTTTGGGGACGATTTTTATATTATATTTTGGCGGGTTGTTCTGGCAGGCGTGGCTGGGTTACAGGCATCTACTAAAGGTGCTGCTGCTAGTGGTTTTTCATAACTGATTTACATGAGGGATGAAATTTCCAACAATGTTTTGGGAACTCTTTCAGAGCTATGCAATTTGCTTTTAAAAAATTATGCACAGATTTTGGCTGCCTTTTGTGTATGTTCATGCAGGAATTGTTGACCAAGAGGTGAGCCACACGGGGCAAATATATAAATCTTAAAAAGCCCTGACATATGGGAATACTTTTCTCTTACTTTGTTTTTGTATTTCTTCATATCACAGTATTATACCTAGAACACAGGTACTGGACATGGAAATGGGTTGCTGCTCTGAGGGTTGTTTTCATCCTGTTCCTGAGTTGCTCATAACATCATCATCCATATAGGCACCTCCTGTATTTGTAGCAGACAGTCCAGCACAGTTTCAACTCCTCTCCATGCAACATCTGGAGAGAAATCAAGCATTGGGAGGAAATCAATACTATATTTGCTTCTTGAGTGCATTTGAGTGCATGACACAGAATAATGTGTCCTGAAAAGTCTAACTAGAGATGGCACAAGTTTAAGGGCCATGTTTTGCCTCCCTAATTCACACTGAGTGGTATATTACTTTGCAAGTAGTCCCACTTGCAAAATAAGGTACTACTCAACCTGAGTAAGCACTGCAGAGTCCATTCCTTAGCTATTTCGTTTAATGGATAAAGGAAATCCTACATGACTTGGATCTGGAATCTGCACCCCAACTGCATCATCAGCTATCAGACTGTGCTGTAATTGGGTAGTATACTATTCTGGCAATATGCGTTTCCAGACACATAGAAGATCCATAATGTCTATATGTACAGCATAGTAAGAGTGAGAACAGCTTAAAGACTTCTCATAGGAGCATACACTCAGAAATACAGATTATTTTCCCCCAGCTGAAACTATAACAGCATATTTTCAAACATACCATAGCTGTGTTTACTCCTAGAGACTTCTTCATGTATTGTACCACCAGTTAGAGTAAATCTTTTAAGTCCGTAAACAATTTAAAACAAACACAAAGATGTGGCTGAGAACCAGAGCTTTTAATATTTTTGTTAGGAAAAATAGGTCTAACTTTGCCTCTCTGTGCAGCCTATACATGCTTGAGCAGAGTTTAGAGACATTACGAACAGATTGTAGACTAGAGTGAAGCATCAAATAGAAGCTGGCAGTCATATGAGCCCACAATAAGTGGACCTGGAGAAGTGAAGAAAAAGAAATCAGAAGTTAATTGCAGTGGAATTCTGGACCGTCACATCATAGGCTTCTGATACTTGAGCTAAAGGACTAATTCAGGGATGAATCTGGGAGTATAATGAGGAACATTCAAAAGGTATGAACTTATTCTAGCAAGCAGTGGGTGCAGTCCAAAACTGAGAATGGATTTTCTGGGTGAAGCCTCTGGCTATTCCAAAGTTCTGGTTAGGAATAGAAAGGTATGACTTCCAAACAATGTGGTCTAGATCTTCAAAAGCATTCAGCACACACAACTGGAATCAGATTTCCAAAGTAGCTCATCACCCATTTAGGTACCAAAAGTCATCCTGCAGGTCAGAATGAAGACTGCTACGTGTCCCTAGCCTCGTGTCCCTAGCCTCTGTTTGCCAGAAGCTGAGAATGAGCAACAGGGGATGGATCACTTGATGATTACCTGTTCTGTTCATTCCCTCTGGGGCACCTGGCACTGGCCACTGTTGGAAGACAGGATACTGGGCTAGATGGACCTTTGTTCTGACCCAGTAGGGCCATTCTTATGTTCTTATGCTCAGCAAAACAGAGATCTGCAGGCTGTATTTTCTGTGTTGTTTATATAAAATAATTTAATTGCTGAACCAAAGCTCTCCTTGTTTTTGTGAGACCACCACCACCACAAGAGCTTGATACTTATTTCTTGAAGAAAAAAAAAGAAAGTTGAAGTTTTCTTTCACATTTCTAACTTCCCCATAATCAGGGGCAGGAAGGCTGGTTATGCCTGGTGGAACCCTTGATGGAGGCCATAGATTCAAATGGTGCTGGCCCTTCCTCAAAGATGAAGCTTACCCCAGAGTACAACTGCTCCTATTTGCAAAGGGATGCAATTCCTCTCCCCTTGTATCAGTGGCACTGAATCAAGACCTTTATTTTGGCAGGGGTCGGAGGGTGGGTGGGGAGGAGGGGCTATCACGTATCAGAATTATGATTGTACATGTCACCTGTGATTTTTCTTCCAGAACTGACTTCTACCACATCAGTTTGGGGGGGGGGGTCATAAATGTACATGTGATTTAGTGAGAAAATGAGGTAATCAGTTATAAACATATTTATGGATGATCTTCATGCTGCATGTGGTCATGCTCATTTAGTATAGTCCTCACAGGCTGGGAACAGCTCAGCTATTAGTAACAGTGGAATGAGTTGTATATTAAACAACATAAGGTGAGACTGAATCTATCTCCTCCCCATGCTGAAGATTTAGTAGACTTTGTCTTGTTTTTATTCCATTACAGTGATGCATCAAGTGGCTTCAATAAAATCCCCTTCTCTGAGAATTACTGAATATACATGAGGGGAAAGTGTGTCTCATTACAAATTATTTTCACAAGTTATTCTTGTTGAGGTGAAAGCTCTAATTTCTAAGAGACTTCTAGAGGATGGCTGAAACCAGCAACAGCTCATCAATTAAATTATATTTAATCTCAAAAGTCAAAGAAGTTTTAAAAGTACTTAAGCAAATACAGGGTGATACCCTGAAAGGGTTGTATCTTTATATACAGTCAGAGGAGGAGGGGGAGGTTTACTTTAAATGAGGATAGTGATTATATTGATGAAAATTAGGTTTCAGCCAAGCTAGAAACCCTGCTTCTAGAAATCCATTTACTGATAAACCTTCAGAGAAGGTAGTTGTAATTGAAGCCTTTCCTTAGTGATGGGTACTAGAAGTATCCCTTATTCTGACTCAGCAAGTCCACTATAGATTTAGGAGAGCTTGAAACAAAACTCTTTGTGGAATATCAGTGTCGAAGAAGTACAGAGAAGTGCAAATGTATCATGTAACTTTTTCCTCATAAAAAGTAGCTACTTCTTGTGTCTAAAATTTAGAAGCAGACACTGTTCACTCCCACATCCTTTTTTTTTAATCAAGGAAAGGAAGGACTATTATTGTAGATTATCAGTGTCTCAGTGCTTGCAATAATGCCTCTTCCTAATGCTGCAGCTGGGGTAGGATCCAATGGCTGGGGTGCCTGGTATAATAACTGACTACCCGTGGCATCTATTTTTTACATACACAGATGGGAGAAGAAGCACCCTACAGTCTGTTTCTGGCTTCTCTTTATTAGGGCTTTGTGTGGTGGAAAAAGGAACAGGGAATATTGCCCACAGTGAATAACAAAAGAATAATAAATTGGTCCTTTAAATAAAAAAACCCATAAAAATAATAACCTCATTTTTATACCAAATATCTGCTGTTTACAATAAGTTCTTGCTCCCACATGTGAGAAATTATATTTAATCTTAAGTATGAAATTAAAATATATTACCCTTGCACTTGAGATTCTAATGGAATGTCTGAGTTGAATTCTCATCTTGATATCCAGAGATTTATGCCCGATGCCTCTAAATCCTCTGTATAACGAAGTAAGAACATATTCCCTCAGGATCATCACCAAATAGAAAAATGAGAAATATCCAGCAGAAAAGAATAAGGAATTTTTTTCAATATTCTCCAATCTGTTTCTGTGGCTGTAGAACGGATTCTCAGTAAAATGAAAGCTCCATTATAATATCATACTGAACTGTTTCAGTTTATATGTTTTGGACTAATTTAGTCACAAGAGCATTGTTTCCTGGGCAGCCTGGTATCTTACAAAAGCTCTGTACTGCTTATTCTAACAAATATTCATGATGTTAAGGGGTTTCTCATTTACCTGATTTGCTCAGTAGTTTGCAATATATATGTTTCTTTTCAAACCTGTGTGCCCATACACACTATGTTTAATAAAAATAAATAAGAAAAGACTTCCATTCTTCAACACTGTCAGTTTATTTCCATTAAAAGAAGCCTCAAACAACTCTGCCTTTCTATGGTACTTATGTTTCCCCATTGCTGTGGTATCTAAGCTCCTCACAGTCTTTAATATAGGTACATACAGTTTGTTATGATAAAATTAACATGCATCCTAGTAGTTTTTTTAGTTTATACTGAAAAGACCTGGACTCTCTTGGTCAAGAGCATTATCAAAGCAAGAATTGTAGAATGGGATTTTCAAAACTGTTGGAGTAATTTACCTAGGGATATGCTGCGTTCTCTATCACTGGATGTCTTTAAATCAACACTGGATATCTTTCTAAAAGATAATAAAGATTCCTCAAACAGAGGCTTGTGGTTTGATCTTACATGCTCTGAGGTCAATGATTGAGCTCCTGTTGACTTCAATGATGCAAGATCAAAGTTTTGATGCTGAAATTACTCAGTGAGGTTCTGTGGCCTGTATTATGTAGGAAGTCAGAGTAAATTATCACAATGGTCCCTTCTGGCCTTAAAATCTATGAAGAATGGTCAGCATTGACCTTATACAGCTTCCATCCATTGTCTTCAATGGGGTTTGAAAATCCCACCCTTAATGATTTCATAACTGGTGTTATTTTAATAGGATTTAATTGCACAAGACATAATGTGTGATCTATAACAAATAATGAAGACTAAATATGGTGGGTGACGTACTCAGAGAACATATATCAGAATGATTATGATGGGAATTGACGGCAGAGAGTTTTCACCATTCATTTTCTGATCTTCATTCAAAGTTAATTTTTGTCTGAATATAAAACTTAAATCAGTATAGATTAAACCATGTTTTCCATTGCATTTGCCTGTGATTTTTTTAAATGGTAAAATAGTAAGAGTAAACTCCTCTTGTTAAAATATTTTTTGTTGATATGAAAAGTTTTTAAAACTCAATTTATTATTTACCCCCTCTTAAATGGATCTTCAAAGAGTTTCATGCTTTTTTCCTAGGGTGAACATTTCCTATCTGATTATTTTTTGCAACTAATGTCAATATTTTGACAGGTAAAATGACACATGGATCACTGATAAAAGATACAGTGCCTAAATGTTAAGCTACTGAAAATGTTCTTAAATAATGTGAGTGTAGCATAGTTGTAAGCCATGCCTGCTCAGTGTGGCACTCTGTCCCCCTCTACTGGTGGCTAGGCCAACTAGAGGTTGGTGCGCCAGGTACAGCATTTGCTAATAGAGCCAGATCTTTCAGCTCAGGCAGCAGAGGCTCAAGAATTAAGGGCAAAAGGTTCTAGGTTGTATCCCTGCTGCTTCTGACTTGCTAGAGGCTTTGGTAGTACATAGTATTTTCTGAATTCGATATCAGTGATATTTGGGTCCCTAACTCCCTTTGTTTGAAAATTCCTTTGTCCCAGAATGTTCAAATTTTGATTAAATAGCTGCATAGATTCAAAACTTTTGAAGCAATGACATTATGTAGAAAAATCATCTCTCCCACTGTCACCATTTTTTCTTGTAGCCCTTTTCTTTTTAACTCAGCATAGAGTTTTTAAAAGCGCAACAACTGCATATGCACCATAGAAAAACCGAATGAATAGTGGGAAAATGTCCCAGAAAAATGTCCCAGAGCTTATGGTCTTGGGCCCTGATCCTGCAATTCATTGTGCAAAGGCACAGTGGTGGCACCTGAATGTGGTGAATTGCAGGATCAAAGCCTCAAGAGACAATAAATATATCCTTTCTAGCATCCATTGTCTCTCTTATTATTATTCCGAGTTTGCACAGCAAGATCGGAGTTATGCCTATTCTCCCAATTAACGCGTTTGTTCAGTCACTGACATTCCTCTGCTGTTCATCTACATACACTAGACTTCTTCAGCCTTCCCAAACTTTTATGCCCAATTGATAATACTTATCAAAGCACTATTGCAATTTTTCATCACTGAGTTCTTTTTACAGCCTACTACTAACCGGTTCTTCCAAGGTGGTTCTTAGCACATCTCATCTTTGTAGTCCTGCATAACACTGCTCACTCGTCTATGCACAGGATACTGTATTCTTCCCTAGAGCTAAAGATACAGGAAGAGGACTCCCCTGAGCCAGAATTGAGCTCCATATGTGGAAGAATTAGTACTCATGATACACCTGGAAAAGAAAGCACATAGATATGCACTAATTTTATAGTCCTCTGTATGCCTGGAAAAGTTATAGACAGAAACCACTCACCCACCTGCCTGGTTGCACCTTAGTTCCACAATTTCTTTTAAAAGGTTTATCAATGCTGTCAAAAGTACACAGTAATATACATAGGAATAAGAAAGCCACAGCCCTGTCTGATAACTCACTGTACATTAAGTTGGCTGAAGATGATGCTTTTCAGTCCATGATTTGGCTCTTTTAGCAATATATTTTCAAGTAGTCTATTCCAGATTCAGCTGTTGTTGGATTTGTTTGTTTTTAAGACTCTAGGGTAGCTCCCTGCAAGTTACTGGAGAACTCTTCATAGCAAGCTGTGACGGGGATGCAGGGGTTAACCCCTCACTGTGGGCTGAGGAAACCACGCCCCTTCGGCCCTACTGATAGCAAGGTACCTTTGATAAATTGATAGCAAGGTACCTTTGGATA
This sequence comes from Lepidochelys olivacea, assembly GCF_965140295.1. NCBI lineage: Eukaryota > Metazoa > Chordata > Testudines > Cheloniidae > Lepidochelys > Lepidochelys olivacea. The sequence goes on along the minus strand of NC_140412.1, from coordinate 104,152,507 downwards.
TTCAATTTAAAGGGCTCCGAGAAATTACTGTAAATGGTTTAAATTGACTATAAGTAATGCCTGATCTTTTTGATACCTTGATATGACATAAAAAAAAACCATATTGGTTTACTGGGTTTGACTGTATTCATTTGTTACAGGCTGCTAGTGACGATGCTTTGCAAAGAAGCTTGTCCACTCTTTTATTATTATTATTTATTGTTTGTTTTTTGGTAGTGTGCTAATTTGGGACCTCATTGTGCATAGCATGGTGAACATACGTGGTAATGGACAGTCCATGCCCGAAAGTGCTTACTAACTAAATATACAAGAGAGACACAGAAAGTACTATAATCATTCATGGTAAACAAGTGAAGAAAGTCCACGTTCTGCCAACAGCTTTTGTTCACTTGCCAAGGAAAATCCCTCAGGAAGAAATTAGAGACACTGGTGAGAAGGTGAAGCAAATAACATGTTCCTGAGTATAAGGAAGTGAAGCGCAAATAGTTTGATAGGTAAATATTCCTGAAAAAGTCATTATAAGCAATATTTATTGTAAGATTTCCAGTATTTCATTATTGCAGCTAGGATGAACATGGTGTGACCATGGCCTTAATTCCAATAACATTTTGATGTTTCTTTTTCTGGCCAAAACAAGAAGCATGAGATAAGTACATTTGGAAAACAACAAGCAGGGTTAATGGGACTATTTTTGAACCTCATAAATGTTCAGGTATAGTTTGAATTTGAGGTTCAATTTCAATTGGTTCCAATTTTATCAGAATTGGTAATGAAATGCAAACTGGTATTTGCAGATTTACATGAAGACTGGCTGGTATCATCTAGAGAAGGTTTCTTTGGAACTGTTCCAGTGTTCACTGAAGTCATTGAAAAAACCTCCCATTTACTCCTGTGCATTTGGATTACACCCATTACATTTAGATTGACATGGAGTAGATTAAGAAATTGTCCAAATTGTCTTGTTATAAGTCAATAACATAAAGCAATCAGCAGAGTTTATAAAAAATAGATTCCTTTTAATGTGTGGTTGGTTCTCAGCAGTTCCTGTGAACATCATTTTCTGTTTTGATTGAAGTAGGTTCTTTACACTCCTGAGTTTTACTCTGAAGATCAAGTTTGAACAAGCCCCAAACTTTCAAAGCAAAATTGTCAAATTTCACTGAGTTTCACACCAAAACACAAGTATCTTTTATGTTGAAGTGTAAATCAGCCTAGGTTTTCTCAGAACCACACTCAATACTTTACCTTGCAAGTTCTGTTTGGTTGGGGATTTGTTGAACTCATCATAGGTTACCTATCCCCATTGTAAAATGCCTTTCTTTTCCATTATGTGTGTACACTTTCAGGGATTCTTCTTGGAACAATACTGTCTTTTGCCAGCTTCATTCTGAAAGGAAAGCCTGTGGATATTTAGAAGACTCCCATCACAAACGTGCTTGAGTACCATTTGTTCTCATTAGAACTTTGATTCTTCTTCTTGTTAATCATTCTTCACTGAAAGTAACCTATTAACAGGCTTACTATCCTTCCTTTGATCAGCAGATCTTGGAATTGAAATTGTTTGGAAACCTGATCCATATTTGAGCCTACAGTTATAATTGTCTTTGAATTTCTCACGAGACAACTAGCTCCATTTTTGTGGAGTGTGTGGGAGGATTTAATTTTAAATAGTCTGTATTTAAAGGAGAACAATTTCTATACCTGGGTTTGAAAAGTCATATGATAAAAATAAAGACAACTTTATCAAACTAAACCAAAGTATTGGAAACCAGTATATTTTCCCTAAATGCTCATGTTTTGTCCTTTTAAATGCCTTTCAGTTTAAAAAAATATTTGCTTGTGAGCAACATTTCAGCAGACCTCTGAGCAACATAAGGGTTGCAGTACTTTTTGCAAATCATACTCTTCAAAAGTATGTTTGACGACAGAGTTGTAGAGATTCCTACTTCTATCAAACAATTTATGTGCCACTATAGATCTATAGTCAAACAAGCTTCAGCTCCTGCAGCTCTTCCCAGAATAACTGACTTCCTACTTGTGGTATTTCCTACCAGAATTTTGGTCATCTCAGCAACTGGGACTTACACTCTGAAGTCACAAAACAATATTGGATCTCAGTAATGACAATGGCCACAGTCTAAATTCATAAACCATCACCCAAATCTAAGAATTTGGTAAGAGGATTAAATAGTTCTTACAAATATAATCAGTACCCAGATCTTATGATGGCAGATACTCTATAAATACCACAGACAGAAATGGATTTTGAGCCACCACATCCGCTGCCTCTTTATGACATTGGAATGTCGAGGAGAAAGAATTTGCCACCCCAGCTCTTCTATTGTAAAAGGAAAAGAAGAATAACTTGTTCACCTCATCCCAGCCTCATTTCTGGGGACAGGGAAGGAAACTTTAACCCCCCAGTTGATCTCTCATCAGTGCTTAAGTGTAAGACAAGATTTAATTTCTGTAGCTCTTCTCTACTACAAAGCAGTAGGGAGAAAAAAAACAAAAACAAAAAACAAGATGCCAGCTCAACCTGAACAGATGAGGACACAGCAATAGCATTGCCATGTGATAATCTGCCTTGATTTCCCTAAACCCCAGGTTACATTTATGATGGTTTCCAAATATGAACATGGGCCAGTGCTGAATAGGAGATCCTCAACGTACCTGTCTCGTGCAGTAGCTAACTTTTAACTGTTGTCTTAGCTTAGGAGCAAGGGTAAAAAAAATGATAAATCTAATCATTTTTGTCTATTTAGATGTTCTTTCTCCCAACAGGATATCTGTATGAAATGATTAGGAAATCAGATAATTCCTGGAAGGGGAAGGACTAATTCACATAATAATATATCAATTTCCATAACACTTAAAAACCCTCTGTCGTTTGGGCATAGGCAGAATCCAGTAAAACCTGCTTAAGGCTTCTAAAACATAAAGTAATGGTTTTATATCCTTGACATATTTGTTAGTTAAAAGTAAAAACCAGAAAACAAGTAAAGGTGAAACCCAAACCTACAGCCAGATCCAAGGTATTAATAGTTATATTCACTTCAGATTAGATGTGCATTTTGAGGAGGAAGAAGTGGAGAAGGAGGCAAGACACCGAGATAAAATACAGTCTTTATTTCCAAAACAAAACTGAGGATGGTAAAACTGAAAACATGAAATTGGAAGAGAATCATTAATAACTATACTCTTTATCTTAAAAAGAGAGAGAGGGAGAAGAGGAAAAAGAAAAGAAAAAGAAACCTAACAAAAACTCATGTCCCTGTATGTTCCAGTGTATTATAGGCAGGCATTATCCAGCCCCCTTTCTAAATGTTGGCAAGACAGTTTGGTTTCCCAACTCTGTGAAAATCTAAAAAATAATGAAAATGCAGCTACCGTACTTTCTAAGCCCATGGTAGATATTTTCACTTACTTTGTCATTTTCAGGGGGGGAAACAATGGTGGCATCTGTGCCCTGGTGCTAAGTGCTCATTTGCATGCAGAGGCAGAGAGATATCCGTTTATTATCAATTTTATGCATTACTTCATTTCATGGTGTTAAAACAATTGCATTCAAAGGGTTCAGCAGTCCACAGCCAAGCTATTCAGTGCTCCAGCAGCATCATATAATAACGTTATTCAGGGAGAGACACATACATCATAGTTTACTGACTTAGAAGTAGAAAAAAGAGAGAGAGAGAGGCAGCAGCCCTTATAGAGCTGAAACAGAATTAGTAAAACATCAGAGTTATTACAATAAGCAAAGAAACTCAGGGCAGATGGAGATAAGATTTATTAACTTCTGACTTAGTTTTAAGAAAGTTAGGCCCATTTTCTAGGTAAAACAGTTACCCTGCCAAATTCTCTGCCATATACATCAGCAACTTGTTTTATACAGCACTTTTCATAATCAATATTGCAAAGCTCTGTGTAACCAAAATAAATAGATATATAAAGTGTACACCTCTGCTATAAGGTTTTATAACACACAGCTTGATATAACAAACAAATGGTTTGGCTGTGAAGAGAGCCTTGTACTGAAAGTGCTCTCTACATGTGGTGGATTTGCAGTCTGGTCATCTGGTTACTCCTTCCAAGGTTTAAAGTTTAATTTTTTTTTCTTAAGAGGAATTTACATTTTGGATTGAGTTAAAGAAATGTCTAAAACTGTTGTCTGAATTGGCCTCTTGCCAGCCCTGCCAAAATGATAGAAAACTTGCAGCTCAGTTTTAAAAAAGTCCAAAATACAAATGCATTTTCAGGGCATTTGTTTGACTTCTTTATTTTATTATGGCATGTGCCACCATGAAGGAAAACTAACACTAACTGAACATTTGTTGAAATTTTTAGAAGTGCAAAAAAAAGAAATAGATCCAACAACTTTTAATAATACTTTATTGCCAGAGGAAAATAAAATCAAAGCTGCCACTATAAAATAAAAAAAGCAATTAGCAACTTTCTGATTGCTATTTCTTTAAGGATCCACCTCAAGAAAGCAATTGAAGCAAAGCACAAGGGAGCAATTGAAGCAAAGCAAGAGGGAACAAAGCCTTCCTGAAGCAAAATAATAATCCATTTCCACACGGAAGACCCATACGTGAGAATAATCTGGGCAACCATACTAGGGACAATACTCTCAGGCTCTACCCCAGACAACCATTTGGTTGGGTACTAGGAATTTCCCAATGGCCAGTGTTGGCTGCAAGTGGGCGTTATGTGTATGGCTTAACAATGAGGTGAGGCGGGATTGAACATTTAGGCCTTGATTCAATAAAGCATAACAATTCCGGAAAGAACTTATGTACATGCATAAATCTGAATGCTTCAGTGTTTCCTGACTAGGGATGAACATAAGCAAGTTATTTCCTGAACTGGGGTTTTAATAAGGACACAAATGAGTTGCCCAAGATGGCTGAGCTGGTGACTGAGAATACTTAACTGTCCATTACTGAAAGAGCTCAGAAGGTGAGGAAAGTAAGAGCAAAGGAGAATGCTTCTCACCAGTTTAAATAGTGTACACAAAATTATTTCACTTTTAGAGCTAAAGTGTTAGGTCTAGGTTTTGTGTCAATAAGATCTAGTTTATATTATTGTACTACACTAAACTGTGGTACAATGGTAGAGGAAGTCATCTTATTGGGACATGTAAGTTTCTATACACTATTGCCACATATATGTGTGGAATACATCAATGTTCAGTGTGTGTGAAAAGAATAGCACTGCTAAAAAAACACAAGTTACACCAGGAATGAATCTAGCTCTCTGTGCTCCCACTTACACTAGTGCAATGCCACTGACTTCAGTGAAGTTAAAAAGCAAAAAAGTTAATCAGATACTCTGGATTTATGCTAGTGTAACTGAGAGCAGAATTTGGCTCATTGTCTGTACCTCTTCAGTACTTAAAGCATAGATAACAAGGAGAGATGTTCAATCTCTCTTTGGAATAACCCAAGTGGTAGATTTGACTATACTGAAATTTAAAATTTTTTACTTGTTTTATAAAAATAATTCCTTGTAAGGACACCAAGCATCTCTAACACATGGAAAGTGCTCCCATAAAAATGACACAGAGCTTCTACATTGGCCTCCTTCAAACACCTCCTTAAAACTCACATCTGCCATGATGCCTACAAACCACTTGACAGAGACTAGGCAGCTGGTGTGTTGTGACAGATGTTTATTACTCCAATCATAATCTCCCTGTTACCTTGTGCGCCTTCCCCCAGCCCCTCCCATCTGTTTGCTTTTCTCCCCCTATTGTGTCACTTCATGTACTTAGACTGTAAGTAAGCTCTTTGGGGCGAGGATTATCTATTTGTTAAATGTGCTTACCGTGCCTCGCACAATGGAGTCCTGGTACCTGACTGGGGCTTCTGGGATAAAATATGACAGGTTTCAGAGTAGCAGCCGTGTTAGTCTGTATTCGCAAAAAGAAAAGGAGTACATGCATCCGATGAAGTGAGCTGTAGCTCACGAAAGCTTATGCTCAAATAAATTGGTTAGTCTCTAAGGTGCCACTAGTACTCCTTTTCTTTTTGGGATACAATAATAATTCTATAATAAAGTGATTTTGTCTTAATTAAATGTTAGTTGATTTTGGCTTTAAGATTGAAGTAGTGACCCTCTACCAGAAAAGAGGATGGGATGGGTGATGAAAGAAGGGATTGTAGTGTTTTCACGATGCTGTCTCTAAAATGAGAGAGAGAGTGTATGCATGTGTAGGTTATAAGGGGTTGATGTGTGGGTGTTCAGAGAATGTCAGAGAATGATGATCTGGAAGCGAAAGAAAGATCCAGCCAACCAAGGAACTGAGAAATGTAGAGCTGTTTTTAACTTTTCCTTTTTTCTCAACCACCAAATGTAAAACAATCTATTTAAAACCGCACAGCTATTCTTTTAATACAGCATAGTTTTTCTTTGTAGACTCTGCTACTTTAAAAGCAGTATAAAGCTTTAATAAAATGTTCAGGAGTTAATTAACAGCAGAATCCTGTATAGTTCTTCCCTCTTTAACTCAAAGAGGTCCACATACAAATTACTCATCAATTAACCTATATTTATTAAACTAAAACATATTATTTGATAAACTTAAGAGGCTTGTAGTATTAATAAAAAGCACTTGTGCCACATCTTGACAATGCTGCTGTTTATAAAATATGTACATAAAAATCTCCAATCTTTGCCAAGCTCAGCAGGGTACAGTCAAACTTGTTTGGTCCATCCACCGTTACACTGCTACATTCCATAAGCTCCATATTGGAATGTAGTATATAGACAGTCCAGCAGCAGCACCTGCTATGTCCTATTCAGACCTATCCATTGCTTTCAATAGCCTTCAAGTAGTTAAAGATGGTTAAGAAAATTAGTTAAGCACTTCACAGCCCGTGAATGACCATTATACCAAAAATGAACCAACAGAGTCAGCAAATCAACCATTTGTTTACTGATGGCTTTGGATTTTTGGTTTGATGGTTTCAGAGCACGCTGATAGTTCACTGACATTGTGTTGTAACCCAGCACATATTTCTGTACTTGGAACAAATATCAAGTTTGGAAGAAGAGTATTGAATGTAAGATTCAGGTTTCTTCGCTCCAGCACTTGAAGCAGTTATTCTTTCCTCCTTACTTGGTTGTAAACAGGGGCAGAGGCCCAGAGATTCAAATTAATTACTTGGAAAGGGAAGTCAAGTGCCTTACCTTTGAGGATGGGGCGAGACAATCTCCAAAAATGCTTTCAGTCTTTAAGATTCTTATGAAAAAGGGGAGGGAGGGAAAAAGCCATTAATATCACCCCAAAGTACATTTCTTTACAAGTTGAGTCTAGCCTTTTTCTTGAAGGTATTTTTTTATGCTAGAGTCTGAGTGAGATGTGCTATCAGAAGTGTAAACAAGAAATCTCTGTCTCCTAAAGTATCCAAGGGGGTATAAAGATTAGACACAGCTATGTGTCATGCCAGGAGACACTCCTGTACAGAAGTCCTATTTTTGACCTGTAAGTACCTGGAAATGGTGGATTTTCCATTTTTTTTGAAGTTTTCACTTCAAGACAATGCAGTCAAACACTAGTTATTGGGCTCTATTCAGAAGCAACTGGATGAAATGCTATGGCTTATGTTATACAGGAGGTCAGACTAGATGATCTAATGATCATTTCTGGCCTTAAAATCAATAAACATTTTAAGTGGTAGAGGTGCTAGTTACCATCATTCCAGACTTGAATCATATCAACATCAACAGACAAGTATATATCTATAACTATAGGCTTGGTATTAGGATTTTATAACACAATTCTACTCCCACTAAAATATATGGCCATTTAGTCCATGAAACCAGGATAGAATAGAATGTATATAGCATAGGCTATTGGTCAAATTCATTGTTGGAGTAAGCTATTTCAACTGCATTGATGTCAATAGAGTTACACAAGCTTATGCCAACAGGGATTTTGTCTCTGAGAATCCAAGAAATATGCAATGGCTAGAGCTATTGGAAGAGTTATGTGATAATATAAGTTATTTAAATAGACAAAAGAAACCCCCAAACAGTAATAAAAAGGAATTGGAAATAGTGAGTCATATAATACTTAGAAAAAAGCAACAGTAACAAACACACTAAAACTCCATCTTCCACCTGCCAGAAGTTGGAGCTGCAGTGATGATACCAGGTCATTTCAGTGGTCATTTTGTTTACTGTTGGCCAAATCCTGAGAGATGCTAAACAACCTCTATTCCCCTGGACTAAAATGGGTGCCAAAGGCACTCAGCATATTGCAGGATGGAGTCCTTAAATAAGCTGTAGTTCAGAATTCCATCTGTCTGCAAAAGAAAAGGAAATGCTATCATATGTATAGTACATGGATGCCGAGAAATACAATACAAGTCAGACAAGAGACAGAACAGGAATTTATATAAAAATAATCCAACAGTCAAATCCTGAGAGGTGGTGAGCATCTGAACCTCCCATTGTAGTCCATGGGAATTGCAGGTGCACAGCAGGTGTTCAGCCAGTCTCAGGATTTAGCCTTTTGTCAATAAAAATATACTGGCCCATAAATACAATGTAATTCATGTGGGTATACAACAAGCATGTAGATGAATGAGTCAAGCACAGCACAGCCTTCCTCTGATCTTTTTTTTTTCGGTAGTAAGCATTAAATAATCATACTAATTGTGCAGTAACATACTAAGGACTATATCAAAATAGTTTTTATCATGAGTAATTATTTAAAGTGTCCTAAAACCTATGGTACATAGTTTTCCTGTGCTGATAACGAGAAGCCAGCTTTCAGACTGGTCTGCAACTTACAACTTGAATACATACATACATAAAGATAAAGGTACTTGTAATAGGCAGGTGGCATGTTGTTAATTCACCCCCTGCTCACTCCTAGAGGTTGTGTCATAAAATAAGCCACATGCTTATAACTTTAATGTGTGTGGTGTTCAAAAACAATACAATTTCAGGACAAAACCACCTCCTTGCTAGCAGTTGGCTGAGACATCAAGAACAAGAAGAAGAATTTCTGAGACCTTATTGGTGAACATATGGCAGACTCTGATTTCCTTACTAAATCAGATGATATTACTAGAACTGGGTCGTTATGCACACATTGTAATCTATCGTTAAGCCCAACAAAGTAATATTTAGCTAGTGTTTTAATTGTGCTACTGGGATTTATCTCTCTTTTTCAAAAAAAAAAAAAGTCAAAGAGGGAGTGGTGAATTTTAATAAAAAGGGATAGCCAATTTTGACATCATGAAGGTATGTTTATTTAGATAAATTTTGGAAATATAGCCACACTCACTTTTTGGCATTAATTAGCATACATGAATTAAGTTCCTTAATTTCTTTCTTCCCCTTCCAATAAAATACATTTTCACTATGTACATGCTTTCAAAACTAAAATAGACCACATTCCTTTCATATAGTCTCCCATTTTTGTTCTATAAGAGCCAAACAATCATTATCTATATTTCTATATTAGTGAGAGGATTGTTGCACTGGCAGAGTGTAATACGTACTCAGGCATTATTGAACTGATTGATGTAAAGAAAGAAAATGAACATCTTATCCTGAAAATCAAAGGGGTCTCTCGTAATGCCAGTCAATATGGCCACAATCAGTTAAAACAAAGATGTAACTTTCTAATCTCCTGTGCTGAATGATCATAGTGCAGGAGTTCCAATGTGGCTGAAGTTGAAGCCTGTGTTTTTATGATCCTCCACACATGGTTTCAGAGACATGTTCAGGCTGCTGAGATAGGTACTGCACAGCAGGGAGATGGAGCAGAAGGGGAAGGCGTGCAATTCAAACTGTAGGCCAGTCACCCCGAACCTGTCAGACACACTTATTTTGCAATGTGTTAAGGGAAACTACTCAGACAAATCCCGTATCTGTCTCCAACAGCTGGAGATAAAGAACCCTGTTTTCTTTTCTGTCAGGGTTAATAAAACAAGCAACTTATTAAATAGCATTTTGGCAAACACAATGGATAATGAATCCCATTCTATAGTTAAAGACTTTTAACAATTAAAAAGATTTATGAGTCAAGCACTGCAACACATGAGTGCCTAAGGAGTGAGCAAGCTCCTGTGTAGCCAATCACTGAGCGAAGAGCAGAAGATATGTACATTCAATGTGCACCTGTCTAAATCAGACATGTTGAGACAAACATGAAGAAAGATCTTCTGAGGGCAAGCAGGAGAAGGAAAAGGAATCTGGTAGGTAACGTGCCTCTCATGGGTGACTATAACAAGGCTTACATTTCAGAACTTGCAGGATCCTGACTCTTTGATCAGTTTGAAATGTATGTGTACATCAGATGCCCCGGCCCCACTGCCCATTGTTCTTCATCAGCTACAGTACAAGTCCAGGGTCTGGTTTGTCAATCATCTGATTCAATGGCTGTTTGCCTGGGAAACTGCTGACGGGCGGGGGGATTTAGAGCGGGGCTGCTAGAGCTTAATTACCGTACCTCATTAAAGGGCTTCTCATTCATATTCAGTAAGGAATCATTCAAGCAGACAGATATGTCTTTGTTAAAGAAACTAGAAAACATACTTTAAAAAAAGTGTAAACGTATTTACACTTGTTTGGTTAAGGGATTCTTTTCACTCTGTATAAAAGAAGTGAAAGAAAAAGAAAAAAAGGCGGGGGGGGAGGGAAGGATTTATATTTGTAAGCAGACATGTTTTTGGAAATAAAGATACATTTCATTATACTCAGAAAATCAAATTTTTGTCTAATTTATAGTGATTTCATTGTGGTTGAACTAGGGTGAGAAGTGACTTAGTTTGTTTAAGTGTAAGGTTGAAAGGGTTAAAAATTAGAGGGTTTTTTTCATTAAAGATTTAATTAAAAATACATCAGTACAAATTCTTCATGAAAGGAAAAAGTGAGTTTGACATAGTTTAGTGTGTGGCTTTATGAAGTATATTTCTCCTAAGATGTTTGTATAGTGTTATGTTGAAATAAAAATATAGAGCTGGATCTTCAGATGGCGTAAATCACTAAAGCTTCATTGTCTTCAAGGGAACTACACTTTATTCAAACAGAGGATCCGGCCTGTAGTTTTGTCCTAGTTGGTGATATTCCTTCATCAGTTGATGTTCTAAATAGTTTGGGATTTGTTTTTTCACATTCACTGATAAACCTGATATTAAGCTTATCTCCCTATTAACAAAAAATTAAAGAGAAAAGAAAGCAATCACCTTTAAGATTTTTGGCAAAAGATCTTAAAATCATTTAATACAGTATCTTCTCTGGAAAAAAGACACTGGTTCACTGCAGGCCCCAGTTATTATTATTAATAAATATTAATATTACAATAGTCCACATAGACCCTAATGAGGATTAATTAGAACTCGCTTTGGCTTATGCGCTACATACATATGAAGACATACATATATACATGGTTCCGTCACTGAAAATCTTGCAACTTATAATGTCTTTAAGGTGTTGGTGTCTTACTGATTTCCTCTTATTACTAACTCTCTGAAATTCTAGTACTGTAAACATTTTAGTCCGAGGCACTTTGGTTATAAGAACTGATCATCGAGTGCTTACAACTTCCGAGGGAAAAAGCTTGCCTTTAATCAGTATTTTCTCATACTTGTGTTTGAAAAGTCTGGGGAACTTCTGTTTGAGCGCTTTGGTGAATAAACCACTGATCCTGCACATGCTTAACTTTCAAGTCAACATTGAATGGGCTTATACATGCGGGTAAATGTTTATAGGATTGATGCCTAAGTGACTGTGGCAAAGTGTAAAGGCTTTCATTCTGTATGTAAAAGGCTGCTGGGTTCCTTCCTGTCACATGGCTAATCTGGGAAAATTTAGAAAAGGAAAGGGGATGCTGGAGTCCATCATAGAGGAAGGATATATCATCTCTCCTCCCAGCTGGTTGAAGCAGAAGGCCCACGATGACTAATACCCAGTAATTTAATTTGATTTGTTCTCGCTTTTGAGTTTGTGTGTGGAAATAAAGCAAGCCCTGAAGAAAGGGATGTTGAAGAGACTTGTATGGTCTAGTAGGGAATAACATTTCCCTGTACCTATTCTCAGAAATGGTTGAGTTGTTTTTGCAGAAATTAAAAATAACATTCAGGCTAAGGCAGATATATGGCATGGGAAATTTTATCCTGGATGATTGAATTTGGAAAAGTTATAAGCATCTGACTACAGGGTCTTATAAAGGAAAGTGTTTGGCAACATTAAGTATCCGCAGCGCTGTAAGGTCCACCTATAATAAAGTATAATAATAACAACTGGTAACATAGTCTCTGTTATTGCTCACCAGTCACACAAAGTTCTTAATGTTTAAAAGCGTTTATCATGACTTTAAACCAGAGGAAGTGTAGTCCTAGCCACAAAGGAAAATTTGTCTTCATGCTGGCAAATCTTTTCTTTTCTCATTAATGAGACTTTTTCCCTGCTACAGCCATTTACAAATCCTTCTCTCTCTCAACACCCCCTCCACACACACTTTTCTAACTTTGCATCTAAGTTTTGTATGAACAAGACTTGCTATTGGTTTTGATTTTACATGGAAGGCACTCATATGCCACAGTGAAATTGAAGATGGAGCCATAACCACTAGGTAGTAGCACCTCAAAATTGTAAAAACAAAAAATGTTTGTATATCGCATTACAATTTGCTATAAATTGCATCTAAATCTTCAGTTGCTCAGTCATGAAGATGGGTGTCAGTCAGAGACAAAACTCTACCTATGATTAGTGATGCTAGGCAGAAGAGGAAAATACCTTGAAGATTTGCCATACACCACTACTATACCCCCCCAGTCAAGGACATCTTAACATCTTCCCCAGCACCTTCTCTCCCTTTGAAGAAGACTTAGTTCTAAATACACAGTTGCTGATTTATTTCTCTTTTAATTAAATGGATGTTGGGTGGAACAACAGTTTGGGGAACAGGGATCGAAGTTGGAGAGAGACCATATTTGTTTTTGGTTTGTGGATAAGGAATAGCCAATCAAAGCACAGGGATCTGAAGTATGGATATTGGCAAATAACAATGGTCGTTATACTAATCAGAACTTCTTTGCCAATAAAAATGCAGGCAATCCCATAATGGAGAAATAAGCATGTCATGGTAGGTTAGTAATCCATGTGCTCTGTTCAGCTCAGATATCTCCATTGCAGTACATATAACATATAAAACTTAACATCATATCCACTAATAGAACACACTATCTTTTTATAATGTGATCAATTTGAGTTCCTGTTGGGACCACAAATTGGAATTTCCTGATATTTGTGCATTTAAAACCTCAATTACAGCACTATATTCCACACAGTTTTGCCTTGAATACATAACAGATGTTTATATTGAGATGAATGCTTTGTGGAGCCAGAACTGTCATCAGACCTCTCATAATCACATTTTCACCTATGCATATGGTGTACACCTGTGGCTTGATAGAAATGTTCTCAGTTGTAATGTGGGAGGTTCAAAGTTAACCGTGTATTTTTATTCCCTTATGTTTTTTTTCAGTCACCCTTGACATGGCTGTTATATGTTTTTATATATTTTTTTGTCTAGCACGTAAAACAAATACAGGAATACAAGAGTGAACAGTGGCCATTTTAATACTAATAGACTTCAGCGTAATGTGCAGAAAAATATTTTTTGTCTCTAATATAATTTACAATTTTAAATGTATAATTTAAATGTATGTTGGAGCAGAACAGGACAAGGCCTAAGGAAATGTCATAAGACAGAGATGGATTTTACTGTTGAATATATACAAAAGCACAATAGGAAAATCAAATCCAGAATATAAAGTTAGAGGTATATAGTACACATGTGGGATTTTATGTTTATCTATTTTTGTAAAACAAATAGACCTTGAAATGTGCTGGTAGGAAACCACCATGCTCTACTTTTCATTCTCCATTCACAGACACACCCAATTCACTGGTAGGGATTCTGAGTAGTATATTCCAACAGGCAATTTTCTATATAAAAAAATACCTGTAATTAGAACAGCTACAAAATGCAATTTAGAACACTATGTCCCACAAGGGTACAACACGTGACTTCATTGGGACTTATCCCCATGTGAGGGCTGAATTGAGCCTGGAGCTGGCTGCAAAGGGGAACTGAATAGGATTGACTAGTTAATATCTCTTTGAAGTCAGCTTTTAGTAAAGAGGGTTGTACAGAAAGAAACTGACTAATTTTAGTTAGGTTGTACCCAAAGCATGGGCCCAAAGCTTTACACATGGACGATTTCTAAAGGCTAAAACCAGCCTTGGTGAAGGGATGCATACAGAGGAGTAGTTAATGCTCTAGTCAGTTTCCCAGTACAGGACACAGCTACAGTATGCAGAGTACTTCAATATGCAGAGAAGAAAAAAGGTATGAGAAGACAAAGGGAGACAAATTTAAAAAAAAAAGAGGGAAAGGAAACATAAAGGAAAGACTGAAAGAAAAGACAAAAAGTAAGAAGAATTGAGAGAAGCAGGAACAAAGACTGGAAAGAGGAAAATACAGAGGTGGATGAACCTCAGTCTCCTGCTCAGTCTCCTGACACCTTCTCTGAAGCACTATTGCTCATAGTTTGCTGGAACTGCTGGAGCTGCTGCATCCCCTGGCTTGAAGTGGGTTCCATCACATACAAAGTTTACAGTTTGGTGCAATGACTCTCAGCACCCCCACTATACAAATTGTTCCAGCACCTCTGCTATTTCTCCCAGTGAAATGGGTTCTGAGTTGTATTTGGAAACAACTGGAGCAGCGGATACCACCAGCTTCACCTAGGTCAAGAATGGAGTTAAAGGAGGTCCTGCCATTAAATAAATGATGAGGTCCTGGTGTATTCCTGTTATGAGTTTTGAAACTGCATCCTGTGTTGTTGATATTTTTCCAACAGGAGTATTTTGCCTTGATGTTCTTGACCCTGGGGCCGATGCAAATCCCACTGCAGTCAGTGGATTGTGGATCAGGTCCTATGTGCTCAGACAGAAGCTTTATTACACGCAGCTTATGAAGTAAGATTATAGTTTGCTTGGATTATAGTTTGCTTCCAGTTACAGTAAACATCTCTCTGCCCTGATGCGAATCACAGTAAATAGTTTAATATAGCCATTCTTATCTAAAACAGGCTTTTTGTACAAACTCCCTATTTATTTTTTTACAAAAAATAAATGTGCTAGGTCCTTTACAGTACAAAACAGTGCAGGATATTAAGGTCGTAGAATCAAAATTCATACAAGATACAATGAAGGGACAACAAAAAAGTGGAGTGAGGCATGGAGGGAATATTTGAATAATTACATGCCCAGTTGTATCTACATACTAGAGTAAAATTAACTAAATAATAAAATAGTTCATGAATAAGTCACATTTGCATACAGAAAGTTTGCGTACTGTATGTTGATTGTTAGCCAAAATAGAACTACACACATTTTCTTCAACACAGATCTCAGGAGTTTACAAGCAAGTTGTCAATTTCCCCCAGTTACATGAAATACATCTCTGTAAGTGAAATTGCTTCAGTCCCACTCTAAAACTTTTTAAATGATTATGTAGGGAGGTTTGCTTGTCAGGGTTAGCTAGTAAAATGCATTCTGTGCTCTTAAGCTTCTTTTGTGTATGAACAGTTGTGCTAGGGGAAAAAAACACATTTACTAAAGTCATCTCTTTCAAAAGGAAATCTTACAATGACGTCTTAATAGCATGGTTTTATATGGAAGAGCAAATTTGGTCTATCCCCAGAGGCATAACAAAATTTGATAAAGTCAGGCTCTCTTTGATGGTGCTTATCTGTTTGGTATTTAATTTGCAACTTGTTATCCATTATTCATTATGTTTGCCAACTTCTGCTCTGTTTTTCATATATAGTCAAATTAACTTTTTTATTAGAACATGCATGGGGAAGAAACAAACTGATATAAAATCTTTTGTAATTTAAAACCTAATCTTTGGGCCTAATCTCATGGGCAGGGAACACCAAATGCATGACAGTAAGTTCCAAACACACTCGTCATCCTGAATGGAAAAAAAAAGAGACATATCTGGGTCCTTATCTTAAACCTAATATAAATGGATAGGTGGACATTGATTTCAATTGGCTTTGTGTTGGACACTTGCATATTTGGCTGCAGGAAAGGTTACCATCTCTGGGTGGCTCCTCATGGGGAGAAGACCACTCCCATAGTGATTTGGTGCAGCTTTCACCATTCACTAATCGTAAATCTTCAGAACTGTTGCCACAGATGTAGGTCTGTCAGCAAAATAGTTGTACATGAATATAGGTTTGGCAATTAATATGATCTTGTATATTATGTATTTTGATGTTACTGTAGCACTGATGTTTGGCAGGTTTGCACTCTAGGAGTTACTGCTGAGAAAGTGTTACCAAAATTCTGGGAAGGAAGGTTTGGAAGAAGGAAACATTAAGTTAAAAAAGTCCCACAACAACATCTCTTACATGAGACTGTTTGCAGAGGTTGGTAAACCAACCATCACAGGTAATTGCTACATCACATGGCAGTCATCAGCTTTAAGCCATAAGTTACTTTGCTGTAGGAGTTCCATGACCTATGGCTATATGGTGCCCTGTGAATTCATCAGTCTAGTGATTTCTCGTAATTTATGAAATCACTTGAGTCAGGCTCCAGACTTGGCAGCTCTGGAGGAATATGGAAGCCAACAACAAATGTACAGTCCTAGTCTGGAGCTGATGTTAACTACTGGCTGTCCCAATGGCTGCATAGCAGTCAGTTTGGGATTCTCTCTCTTTGGGTTATGACACACATCCTCTTCTTCCACTCCACATGCCACAGTTTCCTTTTACACAGGTTTTAGTAATCACAGGCTGTGTAGGAGCTGAGCAATTGCTGAAAGACCAAGTACGGCATATGGAGTAGCCATTGGTTCACTGAGTAGCTCACCTGTAAAGCAGAAATGGCGAGCAAAAAGTCTTCTTCTGCAAGGAGTAGACCTATACATGCCAGTGTAGGACTAAGCCTTAACAATTATATTTATCACTTTTAATGTGACCATTTGTATTTTAAATGCTACACAATAAATGAATGCTTGGGAGGACATCTATTACTAAGTATTAATTATATTATTATTATTGTTGTTGTTATTTGTTATTTATCTGGTGCCAAATGTATGCCACAGTGATCACAATTAAAAGTTTCTTTCAGAATGAAAGAAACTATTGTTTGAAGATATTTGCTATTCTTAAAAGAGGGGATACTGCTGGCACTGGTAAAAAAAAAATGCTTTTCAAGTGCATCCTGTGTAGGTATGTCAGGAGGTTCCTTCCCCAGAGAAACCCTAGCCCTGGGCCAGACCCCTGCACTCACCTGGCTCTCTTCCCTTTAATGTCTCGTGTTCCACCAGGCCAGGCATTCCACTCATAAGATACTGAGCCTTCTGACTGAGCCCTGGCCAGTCTGCCCTTTCCAAAGTTGTCAATGAACAGAAAAGGGGAATTAGCACAAATGAATTATCCCTCCACTGTGTTAAGAGTCTCCTCCTTCAGAGAGCCCTTCTGAAGGTGTGGTACCAGTTTGATTTTTAGTTGCGGATTGATCCTGCTTTGAGCAGGGCGTTGTTCTAGATGACCTCCTGAGGTCCCTTCCAACCCTGATATTCTATGATTCTATGATTCTGTGGTTCACAGGCAAATATAGAGGAATATCGCCCTCTAAAGATGAGTCAGCATTGGGAACTCCCTTCTTCAGGGAGAGGCTACTAGGCAGCAGCCTTCTTCATTATGTCTAGCCAGTAGTTAAGATGATTTGGGGCTGGGGGTAGCGGGGGGCGGGGAGAAAACCCTTCCTGGGGCAGTCAAACCTTTACTGAAGTTTCTTTGTATTGCAAAGGAGCTGCAGAAAAGGAAGGCTGATGCCCAGACTGATCTGTGGAGGCCATGTGGTCCTAGGTACCGGTCAGCCACTGTGCTAGATGACTGGAAGATAGCTAACGTAACAGCGATTTTTAAAAAAAAGCTCTAGAGGCAAACCTGGCAATTACAGTCTGGTAAGCCTAACTTCAGTACCAGATAAACTGGTCGAAATGATAGGCCCCAAAATCTGCTATCCTTGGCAAAGGAGCAACATTATTCACAGTTTTAGTAGTATACATGCACACCGATTCTGTGCATGCACAACCAACCAGTGCACAAAACATGACTGTACATATATTCCCTTGTGCTCATGTCATGTCTCCCCTAGCTGCATCATCAGCAGATATTAAACCCAGAGGGAGAAGATCTTGGCATACCAAAATCAATGGGAGTTTTACCATTTACTTCAGTGTGGCCAGGATTTCACCCACGAACTCTAGCTCCAATCCACAGATTTCTCCCACTTGAGCTAAAGGATTAAGGACAAGATTTTTCAAGGTATTTAGGCATCTGTGTGGATCTTTAGGTGCCTAAATACTTTTAAAATCCCTTAACTCCATTAGCTGGATGCAGGTGCAGGCAGCTATTCTCTGTGGATCAGCTACAGAGAAGACGGTCACAAACACAGAAAACAGAGATATGTCAGTGTGCACACAAATGCACACTTATCTATTTAAGGAAAGTTGCAGATATGGTTCATTCAATACCAGTCACAGAAGTGTTAATTCAGTTAGTCTTGGCTCTTTTTCAGAATGGGCTGCATGCTAGCAGGTTTTTGGTACCTTTGGAGTTTCCATGTATGGTGCTGTTATTGATTTAATATAACTTTTTCTGGGTCAGCTATTTCCATTGCTGGAAAATGTTCTCACATGTAAATTTCCCTTACTACGAGCCCACCCAAACCCTAAAACTTACTAAAAGAAAAAAAATTATTTCTAAATGGTTTATGAACTACTCATTGTTTTTAGCCTTTACCTATAATTTGTGTTTTTCTCAGATTTAAAAAACCACAGGTTTTTTTTGCATATCTCAAAGACAACCAGATGTTTTTAGAGATGATCAGACATCCACTGGTTAGATCCTAATGTAGATACGTTAAAAATGGTATTCTTCTGCCATGACATTCATTATGTACAGTGTTAGTATTAGTAGGACACATGAACAAAAGAACAAAGCATGACCAAAAATTGAACTCACATCCCTTGTAACATTTATTTTTCAGCCATTGCAAAGGTTTCTCCTGTATTTACATAAAGGAGTGAGCCATTCTTATCTTCAAATGTAAATTTCTCAACTCTCCATCTGTTCTGTTAAAAAAAATTGCTGTAAATCTAAATAAAAGGTCTTTGCTGGTTGCCCTGATAGTTAAACCAAACTAATGCTACTGTTCTAACGAGAATAGAAGAAGTAATTGCCTGCATTTACCTTACCTGATTTTGCAATGTACTGCTGCTGTCTCCTGTAATCCCAGGATTACTGGGACTCTTCTTAATGATAGCATCTACACAAGAAACTCAAATGTATTTTCTTCCCTCAGTCTTTTCTAGACTATGATGTCTTAATCTGTGGTGTTTCTAGTTAGGGCTTGGATTGATTTGTTCTGCTTTCACTGTAGAGATGAAAGATCTTCATTGTATATAGTGTATTTAAAACCAACAACAGAGCAGCTTATTAAAATGCCCATGTCTCATAACTGTAGCTAGATTGCAACATTAAAGTTGTCATCTGTTTTTTGGTAGGCTTGACAAGAAGCCCACATCTACTGTATGAACAGATTATTTCTATATAACAAATAATACTGCATGTTAGACTCAATATAAACACACATTACTTATGCTGCCCACATTGACTGTCACCTGCATGCCACTAGGTTGCAAATTGTTTGCAATTAGAACGTCTATTAATAAACTTAGGAGAACTCTGTTCAGATGGAGCTGGTGAGTAAATTGAGGGGGAAATTAAATTACAGAGAACAGATTTTGATGACAGGTAAACTTGTTTATTTATGAGACAAGTGCACTATAACAAGCATATTTTTGGATAATATCAAAGCAGTTATCTAAGCAACTGTTACAGGATTTTCCTGGAAAGTAAAGACAGTGTGTTAATAGTTCCCCTCTCCCCCACTATCATATTGAAAATGAATGCTGTTTAAATATAGCAGACAAAATTAAATCAAGGCATTGGGATTCTAAGTTAAAAAATAAAAGCATATGGAGTTAAAATCATATTGACAGCAGTGTAGCAAAGTTATAAGTTAATATTAATAGGAACTGAAGTCAACACAATTCTATCAACTAAGAGCAAAATTTGTCCAATCAAATTTAAATAGGAATGTAAGAATGTGAGAGATACGTAATTACATGAAAAATTACAATAAATTTTTTTATAGATTTGATATTTAATGCAAATCTCACATGTTTTCTCACTTTAGCAGCCAACTAAGTATTTTTGGCCTTGTAAATGTTATGTTCTGATTAGAATAGGGTGAATGTGGAAAACCTTCCCCCCCTCCAAATATACGTTCAGAAGTTTAAACAAATTCACTTTGACTGTGTTATATGATTATTCCAGCCAATGAGTTTGTTTGCATGTATGTTTCCCAAAACATCAAACTTTAAGCTCATATTAACCATGGAAAGACAATTTTGATTTGTCAGTTGTTTCATTCATAGTGAGTGGTACAGCTAGCAAGTCAAGTTGTAAGAAACAGATTTATTAACCATACTAGTGCTAATTCTCCTCCCACACCAGAATAAGTCAGCAGTAGCAATGTTAAAGTCAGTGGAAGTACACTTGTGTAAAAAAAGCAATGTAAAGTCAGAGAAGAAACAGGCTCACTGAAAAGCTAGTTTATCTGCAAGCAATACCCAAGAATAAGACATGAATTTCTGAGCCTCTAGTCCCACACCAGTCTGTGACCTTCCTAAAACTTGACCTTATTTCTCCAATTCCAATAACAACACATAATTTTGCTTTATATCTCCCCATACTGTAACTCACATCAGGCCTGACACAGTCATTGCCTAACATACTGTTGTCATAATATATATCTCACAGGTGTCATGTAAAGTGTCATAAAGTATCACATGTAAATCCACAATTACCACGTCCTCAGCAACAGTCATAGGAAAAAAGAATCATCCAACCTGGATACCCCACAGAGATTGAAAGCACACTCTTGATCATTACATTGATTGCTTTAGGAAAAAAATGGACAGTGAAATCCTTAACAAATATCACATCCACCATAACCTCTCCACCATCAAAAAGACAGCTATATAGTCCTTGAAATCCAACCACCAAATAGGGATCAAACCAGCAGGCAAAGAGGGTGCCATTGCAGTCCTCAACTGTGATAACTATATTAACGAGGCCAATCAAAAACACCACCTACCATAAAGAACTCAAGATCATGGAATCATAGATGATTAGGATTGGAAGAGACCTCAGGAGGTCATCTAGTCCTATCCCCTGCTCAAAGCAGGACCAACACCAACTAAATCATCCCAGCCAGGGCTTTGTCAAGCTGCGCCTTAAAAACTTCTGAGGGTGGAGATTCCACCACTTCCCTAGGTAACCCATTCCAGTGCTTCACCACCCTCCTAGTGAAATAGTTTTTCTTAATATCCAACCTAGACCTCCCCCACTGCAACTTGAGACCATTGTTCATTGTTCTGTCATCTGCCACCACTGAGAACAGCCTGGCTCCATCCTCTTTGGAACCTTCCTTCAGGTAGTTGAAGGCTGCTATCAAATCCCCCCTCACTCTTCTCTTCTGCAGATTAAATAAACCCAGTTCCCTCAGCATATCCTCACATGTCATGTGCTCCAGCCCCCTAATCATTTTTGTTGCCCTCCACTGGACTCTCTCCAATTTGTCCACATCTTTCTGTAGTGGGGGCCCCAAAACTAGATGCAAGACTCCAGATGTGGCCTCACCAGTGCTGAATACAGGGGAATAATCACTTCCCTTGATCTGCTGGCAGTGGTTCTACTAATGCAGCCCAATATGTCATTAGCCTTCTTGGCAACAAGGGCACGCTGTTGACTCATATCCAGCTTCTTGTTCACTGTAATCCCCAGGTCCTTTTTTGAAGAATTGCTGCTTAGCCAGTTGGTCCCCAGCCTGTAGCAATGCATTGGATTCTTCCATCCTAAGTGCAAGACTCTGCACTTGTCCTTGATCAACCTTATCAGATTTCTTTTGGCCCAATCCTCCAATTTGTCTAGGTCACTCTGGACCCTATCCCTACCCTCCAGCTTATCTACCTCTCCCCTTAGCTTAGTGTCATCCATGAACTTGCTGAGGGTGCAATCCATCCCTTCATCCAGATCATTAATAAAGATGTTGAACAAAACCGGCCCGAGGACCGACCTTTGGGGCACTCCGCTTGATACCGGCTGCCAACTAGACATGGAGCCATTGATCACTACCCATCGAGCCCAACGATCTAGCCAGATTTCTATCCACCTTATAGTCCATTCATCCAATCCATACTTCTTTAATTTACTGTCAAGAATACTGTGGAAGACCATATCAAAAGCTTTGCTAAAGTCAAGGTATATCACAGCCACCGCTTTCCCCATATCCGCAGAGCCAGTTATCTCATCATAGAAGGCAATCAAGTTGGTCAGGTATGAATTGCCCTTGATGAATCCATGTTGACTGTTCCTGATCACCTTCCTCTCCTCCAAGTGCTTCAGAAGATCTCCCCTCACACATCACCATTTACCCAGTAATTTAAGGTTATCATCAAATCCTTCCCCAAAAAACTCCAAGAGAAACTCTACAATGTCATTCCCCAAAACCTGGACCTTCTACATGCTTCCCAAGATATACAAAAAATACATCATATCTGTCTACAGCACTCTTACTGAAGGAAGCTATCCTCAAACCACTCACCATACAAAGGGCCAGCTTTCAGGGGACACAACTGACTTTCTCCAGAAGCTATACAAAACTATCAACCTCCCTCAGAATACCTTCCTTGCCATCAAGGATGTTACCTCCCTATACACCAACCATCCCCCACAATGACGGTATCACTGCCTGCCTCAAATATTTACAAGACAATGGACAAATTCAGATATCCACCCCAACACAACCTCAAACCAATCCATTTCATCCTCACCCATAACAATTTTACATTCAACAACAAACACTTTGTCAAACCATGGGAAAAGTCATGGGTTTTAGGATGACTACCCAATATGCCAACCTCTTAATGAGCCACCTTAAAGAAGAATTTCTGGACAAAAGTACCATGAAACCAATTATATACCTGAGATACACTGATGATATTTTCATCCTCTGGGCAGACAACCTGAACTCCCATATAGATTTCCACCACAACTTCAACAACCACAACCCATCCATTACATTCTCTCTTGTACACTCCCACACTAGTATCCACTTACTCGACACCACAATCAGCTTAAGCATTGGAACCCTACAGACAACTATATACAAAAAACCCACAGATCACCACACCTACTCTTCACATATCCAGTAACCACCCAAAACACACCAACAAATCTGTTATTTACAGCCAGACATTCAGTTACCATAGAATATAGTCTGAAGAGAAAGTCCGGGATCATAGAATCATAGAATCATAGAATATCAGGGTTGGAAGGGACCTCAGGAGGTCATCTAGTCCAACCCCCTGCTCAAAGCAGGACCAATCCCCAATTAAATCATCCCAGCCAGGGCTTCGTCATTTTGAATATGCACCTTAAAAAGAGGCTTCACCAAATAAGGACACTCAACCAGAGAAGTAGATCTTGTCATGGACTGGGCCACTCAAATATCCCAAAGGAACATTCTTTGATACAGAAATAAAACCCACTCTGACTGCACAGATTTAGCTGTCACCTACCATCCCACACTGAAACCCATATGGTGTATAATCAAACAATTACAACCCATACTCAATGGGGACTACATCATGAAAGAAATCTTTCCTGAACTCCCTCTTCTGGCCTTCAAAAAAAACCCCAACCTCACCAAGGTTATCATCAGAAGCAAGCTCTGCACAGACTAGGACACACCAACTCAAAGTGGCACCAGACCCTGCCAGAACAACAGATGCAAACCTGAAGACATATCTCCACTGCTACAAAGATCAACATCCCCCAGAACACATCTTTCAAGATCTATGGGTTCTTCACATGCCTATCAGTCACAACATATGGTATATCTCATCCAGTGCAGTAAATGCCACATAACAACTATGTGGGTGAAACCAGACAATCACTATGATCTCAAATGAACTCACACAGCAAAACAATAAAAATCAAAAACACCCTGTCACTTGTGGGTGAAGACTTCTTAGAAAGTGATCACTCTATATCTGACTCTCAGTCCTCATCCTCAAAGGAAACCTGCACAACACTGATGATTCTGGAAGCTTAAAATCATTACTTTGCTAAACACTAAAAATCACTGACTGAATAGAGACACTGGATTTATGGCTTATTACATCATTCTATGACACAACTAACCTTCTCCCCAGCTTTTTTTCCTTTCTGCCATGACTGGAGAGATGTTAATGGGCAACTTCATCTTGTACGATCCCTTGAAATATATATTAACTACTTATGCTAAATAATCTGTTCCATCTTCTATTTAGTTGTGACACTCTTAAGTACCTTTCTGAGACCTGAAGAAAATTCTGTGTAAGCGCAAAAGCTTCTCTCTCTCTCACCAAACAGAAGAAGGCCCAATAAAAGATATTATCTCACCCAAGTTGTCTCTGTAAACTGGTGACATGCTGAATCCCGAAAAAATCACTGCATGAGGTATGTACAGATTGCATACAAAGAGTTAAAGGAATATGCTGGAAATATGTTTTTAAGCTATGTTTAGGAAGCAGCACATAATCCCCTGCTTCCTCTGGAAAAAGGAATGTCTCACTGTCTTTTTCACTGGCCAGGAACAATGGAAGTAGATTTACATATAGTGTGGTGAGGTGCACTAGGCACTTTGAAGGCCCCTGCTGAAAGCCTCAGGGTCCCAAAACACCCCATCCCAAATAGGAGTAGCAGAGAAGTCCTCCAGAATGCCTAGAGTAGCTGTGGGGGGAAGCAGCTGATCACAGAGGCTACAGGGAGCTGCCAGTCAGATAGGATACAGGGTCATATAAAAGGAGCTGTAGAGGTAGAGACAGTGGGTTGCTGCCTGAGGCAGAGGAGCAAGGGTGATGTTCCTGGCTGGCTGAAGGAGCAGCAGAACCTTGGACAGAGCAGTTGCTGGCAGGGATGGGGGGAGCAAAAGGAGCTCTTGGTTGGGACTGAGTACAAAACTTCTGCTCTACAGTAAGGGTGAAGCATTTGAGAAGGTGCTGGAGCCCAAGGAACAGAAATGCAGTTTTGTTAAAGGAACACAGTGGGTAGCTGCTATTTGTAGGTTCCTAGGCTGAGATCCGGAGTAAGGGGGAAGGTCCAGGTCCCCCCCATTAGTCACTGGGGAAGTGACCTAAATATTGAACTGTGATACACCCCTGGAAGGGGAACGGAACTGTTACTGGCCCAGCTGGAGAGCTGGGGCCAGAAAGAGCGAAGAATCTCCAGGGAGGAAGCCCTGGGGACAGGGCTCCAAACCAGGGTCTAGGGACTATTTGAAGCCTAGCCCAGAAGGGGCTGTGGGACTGAATAAGGACTGAGCCCAGGGAGGGCTTTGAGAATACACAGACCAATGGAGGGGTACTGGGATAGGTTGCTGTTGGATTGTTTACCCCAGAAGCGGTTTGTTTGTGTTTCGCATACAGATTGTGTGGGACATAGCCAAAGGGCTGAGTCACGGAAGACCTACCACAATTAGAGAGAGTGCAAACACACAGTTGACCAGGGAGTGCTTGTGAGAGGTTAGTGCCACCCTGTTACAATAAGGTAAACACAGCTAACAAGTGGGGGAGAAAACTGCTAAATGATCATACCAGGAGAGAGAATCTGTACCCCAGGAAACAGAGGCAAGAGACTTTGGGTCATAGGGTGGGAGAAGAGACATTTGAGTTATCCTTCTCCTAGGGGATGATAGAGTTCAGCACCCATTAAGCTAATGGAAGCTGGATCCTCTTCGCCTGGAAGACAAGAATTGCTAGAATTAATGTAAGTGAGAAACCTGCTTAGACAAAGATTTTAATTAAGTTTTAGTCACTAGACAACGTTTTGTTTTGTTTGTAACCATACCTGTCTCTTTTATTCTTGCTTAGTATTACTTAAATTTCTGTTATTTGTTAATGAACTTATTCTTGTTTTATTACAAAACCATCGCAGTGCTGTGTATTTAATTGGGGGATAAGTCCTCAGCTAGCCAAACTGATTGGTGTGCATCCTGTCTCTTTGGAGGCAGAGAATTTAGCAACATCTGTGAGTTTCCAGCGAGAGGGATTGGACCCTCCAGAGAGACGTCTCTGGAGCTAATTGGGCTCACTGATTGTTACCTGCAATGCAAGATTTGGACTGACAGTCCTGAAGAGTTTGTTGGCAAGGCAGACAATCTGGTATGTCAGGGAGCTGCCACACAGCTTAGCAGCAGCAATATTCTCACTTGCTGAGGCTGAGAGGGGTAACACGGGGACTATCCGAGTAAGATGTCACAATATCTAAGGTTTGCTAGAGGGTTCATCACTAAAGTATCTAAGTACCAAATAGGTAAATTAGATCTGTTGATTGGAAGACTCTGCTCTACACTCCTTTCAGATGTTAGGAAGATCTGCTTTGACTTTGTTTTTTAATTTCCTCTTGACTTTAGTTAGGAAGGGAAAGCTTTAACAAACATGGGGGTGCCCTTAGTGCGGTCAGATTTTGGATTAGTCTAACTGTGAACATTTTGGACTAGAAACTTGACTCAAGCACCCATTCAGGAAAGTGCTTAAGCATTTACATACCTTTAAGGATGTAAGTAGTTGCCTGAAAGTCAAAGCCTCTGAGGCCCACTTATCTAGTCCGAGAACGGAGACCCATCTTTTAACCAATGCATCCTATCAAAACAGCTTGGATTTCAAAGACTCACAATGAACTTCTCTAATGCAAGCTACAGACCAAAAATTATTTGCAGAAATTGTTCAGTGAATAATTTTGAGCCTTTGCGATTAGTTCAATGAAAAGCTCAGTCTGCTCATGGGGAATTTGTGAAAAGAAAGTAAAGTGCATTTCATTGAAATGGTTATTCATGATTTGCTTAGGGGTTTTTGTTTGTTTGTTTTGTTCTGTGGTCAGGTCCAAGATGATAGATACTTGGGACTTCACTGTTAGTGGATGTTAAGATTCTGCTATTCTTACTCATGTTGAGTAACATCTTAATCTGCAATAGTTCCACTGTGCTACTCATCGTGAATGAGAACGATAGAATCTGGTCCTAGTCCTTGGCCCCAACTTGCTTATTATTTTTACTCTTGGAATAGTCGGGCCCCTATTGGGGAGCATTAAGGCAGGATTCATGGACCGACAATGTTTGGATGCATTGGAATAGTAAGGAATGCAACACCAGAAAGTGTTGGGATTTGACATTGGGAGGGGAAGGAGCCAGGAGCACCTGAGCACTTTACTTGTTGCTGGGATTTAGTTGGGTTGGATCTGAGCCCCTCTTAGGCTTACTCTACTACTGGCCATTTCACTTAAAGAGAGGTATTTTTCAAAGGTCTTTATTTTGTTTGTTGTTTACATTCACTCCCCTCCCCCATGAAGATGTTTGTGTTTTTACCCACATTTTTAATCACTTTTTTCCACTTTTAATCTTAATGCCCAGGGAAAAAAACAATAACAAATTATATTTTTCTCTCTAATCGATTTTATGTTCATCCAGCACCACTCCAATGTTCTCACTTTTCTCTATTTTAGATGTATTGGGGTTTGCTGCTTAGTCAGTGGGGGTGTCTCACAAAGAGTGGTCTGCCTGGCATGACAATGCACAGATGCTACTGGTGCTTTCCAAAGCCTACATAAACTTTAGATAACAAGCTTTTTTCTGCCATCCTGGGTGATAGGGGCAGGGGCTAGTGATTTGCACAGGATCAGATGCCATCATTTTCACAACAGTAAATTTCACTCGTTCCAAGCTTGCTGCAGTTTCCTTTTTATTGCAAATACATCAAACTGTCTCTGATATATCTAGCATGTCAAGGCTGAAGAAGGTTCACACATCAGATGCTGACTTTCAGGGGGTGTTTTGAGAAGAGGGGGGAAGTTGACAGAAGGTGCAAACAGTCATTCAGAAGCACTTAATCCTACCATTTCTATGAGCATACTTTTTTTTGAACAGGCAATGGGTGTGGGGGGGTGGCGGAATAGCATAGTGGCATCAAGAGATGTGGAACTGTGCCCCTCTAACTTAGTTCAGTTGCTTTTAGGGGACCTGCATCTTGATTGCTCCGTTCATGTCCTTCTACTACCCTTCCAACAACCAACCTGTTTATCCTGCAGCTGCATGTTCTGTTGTCCCAGAGGTCCACTGGCAATTAACGGTTTATTTTATGTTCTCATTAAAACGAAATTTTATTGAAACTTGGAATTTGCTTTTTTTTTTTTTTGACCCTAGTAACTTTTGTGTTCTTGTACCTAAATCAAATTCCATGACTCAGACAAGTTGAAAAACTTTTCCAGGATTTTGAGAAAAAGTGCAATTGTCAATTTCACCAGATTCACAGCACGTGGAACAATTTTTGTTTTTGGAACAAAATTTTGTAATTTTGGATTTAAAATTGGCATTTTGTGACTTCTAATGTCCGATATCTTTTCTCACCTTCTTTCTCAGTCTGCCTTTCAGCCACCCATCTGATTGCAGGTTTGGCTCTGACAACCACATCTAAGGAAAAACTTACTTTTTGTACAACTTAGTGACACTGATCTCTTTCTCTCTGTTAGCTAATCTAGTTCAGCAACCTCTTTGGTTACTGAGCTGGTAGAATATGAGATTTCCATCAGCTTGTTAGTGTGAATTTTATGCTAATAATTAAATTTTGGCTCTTTCTTTGTAACAACTAATATATTGAGGCAGACAATGAAGAGCAAACTGTAAGTGTGATTTATACAAAGAAGTCAGAGAAAGGATGTCGATGAAAATTTCAGTAAAACATAGGAGGTTCTTTTCTGTGTTACTATACTTCTTTTTTTTTTGCCAACTTCCTGTATAATCTGATTTAAATCCATCAAAGTATATTGAAAAGGAAAGCCTACAAATAGCAATAAAAAGGCAAAAGCCTAAAGCTAGGGTGTCAAAGCTAGGGTGGTCATTTGCAGCTATATTTTCTATATACAGCTGACTAGGGAGGGCATATCTGGAGTTCAGGGCTTCAAGGAAAAATAAGATTGTTCTTCCACTGTCTGATATGAATCCGTCTTTCCCTCCCACGCCTCCTTTCCCTATTGAGAATAGGAAGATATATCCTTGAAATGAAGATATATCTCATGATAGGTGCAAAATGCAACTAACAGTTTAAAGACTGTTTCCTGGAAAAACTGTTGTACTAAACATACATGACATGACCAAAATTACTTTTCCCCTCTCTCTTTATTAATCTGTTAATTACCTAAAGTCTTTATATGGGGTAGTGTCCCAAAGAGGAAATATTTATGAGGAATCTAGTTGACAGCATCAATCGGAGAATCTGTTCATCATATATTTTGGGCTAAACAATATTAGTGTAACATGGTGTCACATTGATGCTAGCTCTCTGTTCTAGCCTCCTTCATATACTCAAAAAAAGGAGAAAGACAACACCACAGAGAAGAAAGAAAGGTATCATTATTAAACTTGAATGAGAGCAGAATCTTTTTGGTTATTCTCAGCATCCTATTTCACTCCTCGTTTTCATTTCATTTAATAAAAATGCCGGCTGATGGCTGCTCCCAAGAAACAAAGACAGTGTAACACTTAATTACTCCTAATTTCTTCTTTTCTGTAAATCTGAGGCTAATGGGATCAAAATTCTTTGCATCTATTCTCTCTCTTCTATGCCCCCCCTCCACTTTACAGCTGGGAAGTCTGAAGCTCAGAAACTCACATTTCTTAACTTCTTCTGCCCTTCCCCTTTGATAAAGGTAATCCTGTTGTTACCACAAAAGTAAAATCTGAAATGAATAAGGCAGACAAGGAGTTTCTTAGCAGAACCAGGAACAAGATGAATATATAATACATTCTTGATATACATTCTTGATATGATCATAGAATTCATGGCCAGAAGGGCCTATTAGATCATCTAGTCTGACCTGTATGGCACAAGCCATTAAATGTCATCGTTACCCCCAATACTGAACCCAATAACTTGTGACTGACTAAAGCATAACTTGTGTTTCAACTAAAGCATATCTTCCAAAAAGCCATCCAATCTTATTTGAAGACCATCAAAAGATGGAAAATCAATCACTTCCCTTGGAAGTTTGTTACAGTGGTGAATCACCTGCACTGTTAGAAATAAACACCTATTGCTAATTTGAATTTGTCTGGCTTCAGCTTCTAGTTATTGTTCTTGATATGTCTTTTTTTGCTCAGTTAAAGAGCCCTTCAGCACTGAGTATTAAAAATATATATTAACACATAAAGTAGATTAAGGGTATAAATATAGGCAATGAGGAACAAGGTCTAAGCCCCTAATCAGTTCAGTGAACATTCCCTCATTGCAGGGATTTTACTATGCCAAGATCATCCTTGTGTGGAAGCTAGAGCTCTGCAAAATGTTTGCAATAAAATCTGAAAATATGTTGTAAGAAAGCGTGGTCATGCCTCCTGGTCTATCTGTAAGGGAAGCCATACCTCCTTGCTGTCGTGCCCTTAGCACTGCAAACAACTGGAGGAGGAGGGGAATTAGCAGTCTATAAAGCTCAGGCCACTTGATCCAGGCACAGTCAGGGCTCTCGCCTGCAGTCAGGGCAGAGCTGCAAAGCATCTATGCCCCAGGCCCTCAATCAGGGCAGAGCAACAAAGTGTCTATGAGTCCCAGCCCTTAGTAAGGTTGGGGCAGCAAAATGTTAGGGGCTGTGGCCTGTGGTCAGGGCAGAGCTACAAGATCTATAAGCCTGGGCCCTCAGGCAGGGCAGGGCAGCAAATAGATTGGGGCTGTGGCCTGAAGTCAGCGCAGAGTGGTAAGGCAGTCTAGGGGCTCAGGCAGGGGTGAGCACCAAACAGTCTAGCCTCCTAGCTCAGCAGACAGTAGACTACAGCAGGCCTCCTGGCCTAAGATGGGGAGGCTGCCATCCCAGAGGTGGGATGGTAGGCGATAGGGAGATCTTCACCCACCCGACTCCACCAGTCCCAGCCCAGTGCCCTAACAGTGGCAAAGTAGTCCACCACTGGGTCAGCAGGGATCCATCCACAACACACTGACCTAGTGTTAGGCCAACACTCAACTAGACGGTAGTCTAGTTTCCTTGGGCTATTTCCTTGGGGTACTTGGGTGTGGTACCTCCGTGCAGCTGATATCTTCCATCTGCCCACGTCTCTGTCAGGGGCAGCCTTGGGAGCTTTGGCCAGTCCTCAGGTGGCAGCCCCAGCAGCTCCTTGGCATCTTGGTCGGGTGGCGGCCCTGGAAGCTCTGGCCAGTCCCCAGGGCAGCAGTGCTCCTCCTCCACTTCTGGCTCCAGCAGCGGGAGAGAGGTGTCTATCTCCCTTGCCCAAATGAGCTGTAGGGCCCGCCTTTTATACTTCCACTTCCTGTCCTACCCTTCAGCTTCTGGTGGGGTGGGCATGGCTTTCCTGGCTTTGCAGCCCAAGGGGCAGGGTTGTAGTTTCTCCTGGTCTATCTCTGAGGGAGGCTATGCCTCCTCGCTACACATGCCAAAATTGCCTGGTTTCAGGCTACGCTGATAACTCATATCTGAGGCCAGGTAACCAATCCCTCAAGTGAACCTGAGTCCAACCTGTTGTCAAGTGAAAAAATGGTCTAATGTATAGTTTCATGTTAAAAAAAAAAAGGCATGCAGACCAGTGGCTTCACATGATATTATCATTATTATTTAATTTGCAGTAGTGTTCTTGGCCTTCCCCATGGATTAAGTCTTGATGTGACAGGAATGCTTGTGGGACCATAATTTCTTGTAGGGTCACCTATGCCAGACAAATTGAAGGGTAGGTGCATACTAAAGGCAGACCACCTTGATAGTGGGTTGGGATAGCTAGGAAGCTGCTTCCGTAAATAACAAAGTTGTTATAGAAACTGCAATACTGCTCAATTCAAAACGCTCAATCCAACTCAAATCTATTCAAGTAGACCTGGATGAGCGATGACGATGAAAAGTGGCCAAACTCCCAAGAAAGCTACTCTGCTGATGAATTGGCTGTTTCCTAAATCGATTACCAAAATTGTTACATGGAATGTGCAGAAATTATGTTAGCCTGGTAAAACAGTCCAAATAACAACAGAAATAAGAATTTTCTGACCTAGTATGACCAATGGTAGATCTAGCACAGTGTCCCATCTTGTGCAGGGGCTGGTGCCAGATTTCTCAAAGTGAATGAACAGAACAGGGCAATATATTGAGTGATCCATCCCCTGTTGTCCAGTCCCAGCTTCTGGCAGTCAGATGCTTAGGGTCACGCAAAGCATCGGGTTGCATCCGTGACCATCTTGGCTAATAGCCATTGATGGAGCTATCTTCCATTTACCTATCTAATTCTTTTTTTAACCCAGTTATACTTTTAGCCTTCACAACTTCCCCTGGCAATGAGTTCCACAGGTTGACTGTGCATTGTGTGAAGAAGTACTCCCTTTTGTTCGTTTTAAACCTGCTATCTATTAATTTCAATGGATGACTCGTGGTTCTTGTGTTATAGGATAGGGCAAATAACACTTTGTCTCCACACCACTCATAATATTAGAGACATCTATCACATCCCCCTTAGTCGTCTCTTTTCTAAACTGAACATTCTCAGTCTTTTTAGTCTCTTCTCAAATGGAAGCTGTTCCACACCACTAATCATGTTGTTGTCCTTCTCTGTCTTTTTCCCAATTCTAATATATCTCTTTTGAGATGGGTCAACGAGAACTGCACAGAGTGTTCAAGATGTAGCTGTAGTATGGATTTATATAGTGATACTATGATATTTTCTGTCTGTTATCTATCCCTTTCCTAATGGTTCCTAACATTGTTAGTATTTTTTTTTTACTGCTGCTGCACATTGAGCACATTTCAAAGAACTATCCAGCATGTCTCCAAAATATTTTTCTTGAGTGGTAACAGCTAATTTAGACCCCATCATTTTATATGTATATTTGTGATTATGTTTTCTAATGTTCATTACTTTTCATTTATCAGCATTGAATGTCATATGCCATTTTGTTGCCCAGTCACCTGTTTTGTGAGATCCCTTTGCAGTCTGCTATGAACTTAACTATCTTGAGTAATTTTATATCATCTGCAAACTTTGTCACCTCACTGTTTACCCCTTTTCCAGATCATTTATGAATATGCTGAACAGCACTGGTCCCAGTACAGATCCTTAGAGAACCCCGCTATTTACCTCTCTCCACCATGAAAACTGACAATTTATTCCTACCCTTTGTTTCCTATCTTTTAACCAGTTACTAATCCATGAGAGGACCTTCCCTCTTTTATATCATGACTGCTTACTGTGCTGAAGAGCCTTTCATGAGGGATCTTGTCAAAAGCTTTCTGAAAGTCCATGTATGCTATATCTACTGGATTATCTGTGGCCACATGTTTGTTGACCCCCTCAAAGAATTCTAATAAATTGGTGAGGCATGATTTCCCTTTACAAAAGCTGTGTTGACTCTTCCCCAACATATCATGTTTGTCTGTATGTCTGGTAATTCAGTTGTTTGCTACAGTTTCAATCAATTTGCCTCATACTGATGTTAGGTTTACTGGTCTCCAATTGCCAGGATCATCTCTGGAGCCTTTTTAAAAAATGATGCTACATTAGCTATCTGCCAACCATCTGTACAGAGACTGATTTAAGTGATAGGTTAGAATACCATTAGTAGATCTACAGTTTAATATCTGAGTTGCTTCAGAACATTTTGGTGAATATTGTGGTCCTGATGACTTATTACTGTTTAATTTACAAATTTGTTCCAAAACCTCCTCTATTGACACCTCAATCTGGGACAGAGCCTCTGACTTGTCTCCTAAAAAGAATAACTCAGGTGTGGGAATCTCCCTCACATCCTTTGCAGTGAAGACTGATGCAAAGAATTCATTTAGCTTCTCCACAATGGCCTCATCTTCCTTGAATGTTCCATTCAGTAGCCCCACTGAAGCAGGCTTTTTAGCAGGCTTCCTTTTTCTGTTGTAAAATGGACAGATATAAACTAGATATACTAGGTCTAAGTGAAATGAGATGGGTAACATCGGAACAAATAACTTTGTCAACTGAACATATCCTTCAAATATTCCCGGGGTATCAAATGCCTAGGATACATAGGCATGGCATGTGTCTGATACTACCAAAAAGGGCAACCAAAAGCCTGATAGAATGGACACAAGTTTCATAAAGGAGTCTAACCATACAATTTACACTCAAGTTCTAGAAAGTGTTCATAATTCAATGTAGTGCTACAACAAATCAAGCTAGCGAAGAGGAAAAAGAAAACACTTACAAGCAGCTAGAGAACATAATAGACAAGGTACCGAAATGTCCTACTAGTAATGGGGGATATGAATTCTAAAGTAGGGAGCAACAATGCTGGCAGGAAAGTAATAATGGGGAAACAAAGACTCAGTGAAATGAAAAAAAAATGTGAAATGTTTGTTGATTTTTGTGGAATAAATGACCTGGTCATTGGAGGAACTAACTTCCCTCACTGTACTATTCATAAGGTAACTTGGAGGTCACCAGATCACAAAACAGGGAACCAAACTGATCACCTAACAACTGGGCACAAATGGAGAAGAACTTTAGAAGATATATACAGCAGAAACAAGGCAGAGGTGAGAACTGACCACGCACTAAAGTGAGAATAAAAATAAGAACAAAGAAGAGATCTGAATAACAGAGATGCCCATGTTATAACATCATCAAACTAAAACAAATGACTAAACAGACTGACTAAACAGACTAAATCAAGTAAGAAAAAGAACACAGACCCAATGACTCCAGGAGAAATATACTGTAAAGAACAATGAGGTCAAAAAGAGTGCTAGGAAAGACAAATGAGACATTATAGACAAAATTGCAAGAGATGCACAGACCACAGCAGTACAAAATGACATCAAGACACTATACAACATCATTAGACGGTTGTCAGGAAGAAAAACAGAATAGTGCAAGACAACAAGGACAACTTAACAATGAAGATATCAGAACAATTACATTTATGGACTGTGTGACTAATACACTTGACTTAATTACTGAATGGTGAGCCAGTGTCCAATCTCCTAGATATAGCAAAAGTGGAAGATCTGGACATCGAACTAAGACCTATCACCAGAGTAGAAGTAGAGATGTCTCATGTCGCCCATGATCTTTTTACTGGTAGTGAATTGAACAAAGTGAGAGAGCACAGAACAACCAAGGGGTATACAGCGGGTTTTAACACAGCAATTAGAGGACCTTCACTTTGCTGATGACATCAACTTGCTATCCCATAGCCATAGAGATATGCAAGCCAAAACCAATGATTTCCAGATCTATGCACAATTAATAGGGTTGAAAATCAACACAGAGAAAACTAAAACCATGAGAATCAATACACAACAAGAAACACCAATATCACTTTCTGGGACTGACCTAGAAGAGGTCTGATATTTCATACAGTTTGGCAGCATTGTAAAGCACAAGAAATGGAACAGACAAAGACGTTAAAGCCAGCATAGCAAAAGCCAGACCTGCCTTTGTAACTCTAAAGCCAATCTGGAGAATCCAAAATCCAAACTAATCTTCAAATATTTGTGAAGTCGGTTTTACTATATGGCACTGAAACTTGGAATCTTATCAAGACCTTAATATCTAAACTCCATATTTTCATAAACAGCTGCCATAAATAAATCCTCAATATCAGATAGCCAGAAAAAAAATCACAAAATAATTATATGGAGGAGGATGAAACAGAAACTGATAGGACAGGTAATTAAGGAATGAAATGGAAATGGCTAGGACATACATGGAGGCAAGATCCGAACAACACAACAAGACCGGTGTTGGACTGGATTCTGCAGGCAAGAGGTGGTGAGGTAGGCTGAGGATAACATAGAAATGCACTATAGAAGCAGAATTAAAAGGCATCAAAATGACATGGGAAGAAACAGTGTGCAGCAGGAGTCCAGTAAAGATGGAAGGCAGTGGTTAAGACCCTCATGGAACAGAGAGTCATAAGAGAAAGACAGAGCATTGTTGGAGCCCCATCTGAAACTGGGACTTCTTACTAGTTGCTGCACATATAATAAGATATAGTTCCACCCAGAAAAGTTCACAATTTAAATAGATACGTAAGATAAAAGGAAAGATAAAGAAAGTGTTATTATCATCACTCCCATTAACAATCCTATGAATCCCTGTCCAATGCCTTAACCACAAGAAGAAACTTCTTATCTGAGGGGAAATGTATTAGGTTAGTGTTTGTTTTTTATTGGTTTTGTTAGAACCTGAACCTCAAAGTGAAACCCATGAGAATAAAAAATGAAGCAGAGATTAGCCTCCAATTTTTGTACAACTCCACTGCTACCTTCTTTCCTTGCTGGACACGCTTACACAGGATATGACGTTAGGAAACTCACCCATTTTAAATTCATGTCCCAGATAATGATTTAGGGCTTTCTCCTCCTCCCATTGAAGCCAGTCAGAGTTTTGCCATTAACTCCCATGGGAGCAGGATTAAGGTTGTAAAATATACTTCTGCACCAGGAGAACCAGCATAGCATGGTGGGATCACATTGTCTTGGGAAAGTGGGATGACAACCAGAGGCTGCAGATTGAAGGCTAGTCTACACTAGAAGTGGTACAGCGGCACTGATGCAGCTGCCCCATTCTAGCGCATCTGGTGAAGATGCTGTATGCTTATGGGAGAGCTCTGTCCAATCATCATAATTACTCCACTTCCTCAAGAGATGGAAGCTATGTCAGCAGGAGAGTCTTTCAGCAATGTAGCGCTGATGTGGACAATGCTTAGGTCACTGTAACTTGCATCACTTATGGGATAGCTTTTTCACATCGCTGAGCAATGTAAGTTAGCAATAGTGTAGACCTGTCCTGAGGAAACAGACATACATGGAGCTCTGTGTGGAGTGGCTCCAACCCTACAGCAATAGAACACTCAGTTCCAGAGACCCATATTGGTGCAGAAGTGGGTGGCTATCACCCTCTGGAAGTTGGCAATGCTGGACAGCACCTGATCAGTAACAAACTACTTCAGGGCTAGGAAGTCCACTGGTGGGGTTGAGGTGATGCAGCTTTGCAAAACTGTCAGCACTCTATCTATGGGAGGGTGCCATCACCAAAGTTTCAGAAACTATAGCTGTATTTCAGGGAATGAGGTGTCCAAAATGTGTGGGTGGCATTGATGGCACCTACATCCCCATACTTTGCCCACCAAAACGCTCAAGTGAATATATGTCAATAGAAAAGATTACTACTCCCTTGTTCTTCAAGGCGGAGTGGACCACAAAGGCAGGTTTATGATCAAAAACGTTGGACACATATGAAAGATTCATAACATCAGGGTGCCGAGGAGAATCAAGACTGCACTTGAAGTGGGAGGAAGGGACTTTATTCTGGTTCTGTACAGCATCTCCATGCCAAAGGGAGATCCTGCATACCTGCTCCTACCCTGGCTAATGACAGGTTTCAGAGTAACAGCCGTGTTAGTCTGTATTCACAAAAAGAAAAGGAGTACTTGTGGCACCTTAGAGACTAACCAATTTATTTGAGCATGAGCTTTCGTGAGCTACAGCTCACTTCATCGGATGCATACTGTGGAAACTGCAGCAGACTTTATATACACACAGAGAATATGAAACAATGGGGGGTGGAGGGTGAGAAAACCTGGATTTGTGCTGGAAATGGCCCAACCTGATGATCACTTTAGATAAGCTATTACCAGCAGGATAGTGGGGTGGGAGGAGGTATTGTTTCATATTCTCTGTGTGTATATAAAGTCTGCTGCAGTTTCCACGGTATGCATCTGATGAAGTGAGCTGTAGCTCACGAAAGCTCATGCTCAAATAAATTGGTTAGTCTCTAAGGTGCCACAAGTACTCCTTTTCTTTTTACCCTGGCTAATGAAACCCAATCCCAACATCAACAACGTGGCAAAATGGGAATTCAGTTTCAAACTAAGCAGCTGCACGATGGTAGTGGAGTGCACCTTTGGATGGCTGAAGGATCTTTGGCAATGTCTACACACTTGGTTGGATGCTGAAACCATTCATGTTATTGTGGCATGCTGTGCCTTTCATAACGTTTGTGAGATTAAAGGAGAGTACTTTAGAACAGAGTGGGCACAAGACAAGACTGCTTACAAAGCCTTTATAGTCAGCCTGATCCAGCGAACTTCATACTTGTGCTGGATCACCATAGGTCAGGGAAATCCATGATGCAATTTGTTCCTATATCTTGAAACAGGAGTTTACCTTAGCCTGGTCCCAAACAAAGCACCACACCTCCTGCAGCTGCTGTAAAAACTTGAGGGAACATTCCCACTCATTTGTGTTTCAATGCACAGTTTAGTTCCCCTCCCACCGACTGTCACAAGCTGGTCACTGAGGTAATTACTCTTTATGGGTATTTGGGGCAGGATGCGTCCACGTGTATAACACCTTCTGGTTTGTGATTGTTCTGCAGAGGGTGTCTTCTCAGTTAAATTTCACTTTCTTTTTGGGTTAATGTCCACAACTGTTAGCCAGACTGCAGTTTGGGGAGATTATTCAGTGTCTGAAGGACCTTGAGAACAGTTGATAGAAGGGTTAAGAGGGATTTTTACAACTGGTTTCTGGCCACTGTGATTCTATGCTGGGATAAGGACACTTACCGGCTCTTAACTGTGAATTCTCCCATGGTTCAAAGCAGTCATGATTTTGGGGTGGTAGGGATGGGGGTCAAGAAGGGGCCATTTTAGAGCTGTTCGGTATGTGATGGCACAGTTCACTTTGTTTTTCCTGTTCTCTGTGTTGTCAAACCCATAGGGAAGTTTGTTCACCTTTTCCATTTTTTCCCCAGTTAATAAAGTTACCTGTTATTTTGTGCACACTGTCTCTGGCTTACTTTCATTCACGTATACCTGGATGGGGGGTGGGGGGGGGAGGTGAAGGAGATGGCTTCTGGAAGAGACAGAAAGGACCTTGCAGTTCTCTGCCCCTGGAGTTACATGACTCAAGGCATCAATTGGTGGAGCCTAAAACGAAAGGGGGGAAAATGTATCCTTTCACCACAGTCGATGAGCAGCTCCAGTAGGCTGGCTGGAAGTGCAGGACAGAAGAGCGGTGCAACCGCCTGGGAGCAGCAGGCAGCCCCACTGGCAAGCTTGGATGTGGCCCTCCTTCATGGCTGCCCCCTGCCTCCCTCTGCACTGCCTACCCAGCAGCTATATTCCCCGCCCGCTCAAGTCCTCCCTATAGCAGACCTACCTGAGAGCATGGCTGGGGAAGCACCACTGGTGGGGCGGCTTGCATTCCTTCCCTCCCAGGGAATGTTCCATGCCCTCTGGGAGCCCTTTATCC
This sequence comes from Lepidochelys olivacea, assembly GCF_965140295.1. Classification (NCBI taxonomy): domain Eukaryota; kingdom Metazoa; phylum Chordata; order Testudines; family Cheloniidae; genus Lepidochelys; species Lepidochelys olivacea. Next base: position 104,113,016 of record NC_140412.1, on the reverse strand, counting down.
TATTTGCCATGGTCCCCTGCACTCTGTCCTCTCCTGCAGCCCTGAAAACCATGTTCCTCAAAGGGGCCACCCACAGCCCGAGGAGGTACATGCATACTGCTGCAGGAGCCACCACTTTAGGGCCAGGCAACAGGCTGCCACTTCTTCTGTGCCCGCCCTCCTCTCCCCGATGGAAACTGGACTGTTAGTGTCCAGTCAGTACATCTGACCAGACACTGCCAGGATTCTATTTACAATTGAGTCTTGGTCAAGGATTATTAGGGTGGGGAGGGAGGAAGTGTGTCCTGCATGCAGCCCTGGAGAAGGAGGGAAGGGATGTTCATAGGGATGTGGGGGTTTTAACTCACCAGCCTCAGGTTCCTATTCCCGTTGAGTCTTGGGGTCCACATCTGGCTCCTTAGGAGGGGCTTGATGAACCAGCTCCTCAGGTAGTAGTGCAGGATAACATGCTCCTCATCCTCTGGAGCCTCCTCCTTCGAGTCTTCTGGGGTCACCTCCTCCCTGATCCAGCCTGTTCCAGACCCTGGCTGTCATCAGCATCCCATCAGCCTCACCTGTGGTTATGTGTCACCTCAGGCTCAGTACTGGAAGCCCTGGAGAGCACCTGTTCCAGATCCTTGAAGACTGGATATGGTGCAAGACCACTCCCAGAGTGACTGCTGGCATTTTTTGCCCTCTGGTACCAAAGCCTCAAGTACGTTATCTGTTCCTGACACTGGGCCAGAGTACCATGAATGCTCACTTGTGCCAGCCCCCCAAAAACTTCCTGGTGCAAGTTCCTGGTGTTGTGGCAGAAGTCATGGAGGATAGTACATTACAACCATACATTTATCAAAACTCAGCTGACCAGGAGACTGCTCATGGAGCACATTCCATGTTCAATGTACTGTTGAAAAGAGTACACTGGAAAACTGTTGTGAAGTGGTCAGTGCAACTCGCTGTTATGGGTGAGAACAGGGAAACACGGACCATTATAGATTTGGGCAAGAGTCAGGTAGGAAGGGTTCAGAGCATTGTGAGAATGGGTCTGGAGGACTATTGAATGCAGGACAAAGAACAGGTCCCTTATCCCTGTCCACATAACAAACTGCCATGGGTACAGGGTCATGCCACAGCTTGAGATGTGTTCTTGCCTCATGTACACCTTGAAACCATGTTTCTGGGGTTTATATAAGGATGGGTTGGGAGTTCTGGCACAAGAAGTGCTTGGACCCGTGTTCAGTCACCAGTGTAGACATATGGAGAGGAAAGACCAGATGAATTCAGTGTCAAAACAGCATGTAATGCCCAACAGGTCTCAAACAGAGGTCTACAGAGCTTCTAGGAAATGAACACCTCAACACTGCCACCCAGAAGCAGCTGTAACCAGCTCCTGCACCATTACCCGTGACCCACTGTTGACACAAACCCTGAGAAGTCCCACCTCAAGTGTTTGACAGGCAACAGCCTCATGGCTCCTTATTGGTTCCCTGCCCTATGTAAACCCAAGGGGAATTCCAGGAAGTGTCCAGGCAACAGTGTGGATCTGCTGTAGCTGCCATGGCCATTCCTGCTTTCTGCTCGTGAATTCCTGGCTTGGACCTTGCCTCCTGACCTGGACCTTGAAACCTGACTCAGATTCTGATCCTTGGTATCAACCCTGGCCTGGAACTTGGCTATGAACTCCTCTGCTACTATCAGCCTCAGGCTTGACCCTGCTCTGATTTTTAGTTCCAGCTGTCCTTATCAGGATCATAACAGTTTGCCTGGACCACCCTAGCCTGTGGTGAAGGCCTACCTTGGGGAAGCATGGAGGCAAACCTTGGTATTAAAGTGCAACCAAAGATGGTCCCTGACCTAGAGGAAACCATAGATCACTCGTTCCTGTTGTCAGGGTTAGTGACAAAGGAGATGGTCCTGAATGGCAAATTCCAGAAGCACCATCAGGAAGTCCTTTGGTTCAGAAAGATCTTGCCATACTACCCCATAATACTCATTATTTCATGGCCAGCAGCTTATGATCTGCACATCTTTTGGCATGAGCACCAAGTTAGCTGCCACTCTGAGTTCTGCCAGAGAGTCTCCCTGCGTGCATCATCTGACAAACCCCGGAACAAAGATGCCCTGCTCCCAGTCCCGGGTCATCGGTCAGGTGGGGCCACCACTAGAGCTGACTTCAGCACTGCCCCTCGAGTACAGTGCCTATGGTGATGTCTTCAAGAAGAAGAATGCCAAAATCCCATCACACCAGAATAATGACTGCCCAATTGAGCTGCAACCAGGATCCAAGGCACCAGTTGGCCATATCTGCTCTAAGTCAGAACCTGAGCTGTTTTTTTTTAATGTGCAATCTGAAAAACCTTTGTGGGAAATAGTCTTTGATTTTTTTTAAAAAAATAGGCCACCTACTTTAGAAAAGATTTAAGGTTGGCTGTTCACAGCTATAATGATTCAAACTATTCAGATAATACAGTCTTTCTACAGATGGTGGATATTTTCTCACTTGCCACAGAGAAATGAAGAGCAGATAAATACACTATTGCAGAGGCAGCACATCCCTACTATATGTACAGAATCTCTCCACTATGTGTATGAAATACCACAGTCCCTGTCTTTACTGAAAAATCAATTTCAGTGTAACTGGCACAGATTTAAGACCCTCCCAGAATGCATGATGAGCAACAGAACTGCACACCCATGAGTAACTTGCTGGAGAAAATTCTAACTTCAAATAGGCTCAAGACCAAGGAAAACATATACTAAGTCTTAAGAACTTTATCTCTAAGTGTGAGAATTCAACAAGGACTCAAGTGGAGCAATGAGGTCATGGTACATCCCCCCTCAGCTGCTGTATGTAAATACTTGACCTCTGTGGCAACCAGTCAGTCATGTATTCCTCTATCCTAACACACTGCAATGAATGCTTCAGAATATTTTGTTCAAGTTCAGCTCTCAGGCTCATTGAAGATGAACTCATCCTTCAGCAAATGTCATCAATAGCTCAACCAAAGAGTTTCCTCATGATGTGTGCCTCTGTGTCCTGCAGTAGCAATAACTTTTTGCATGATCTCAACACTGACATTAATAGCATGTGCTGTAATGAAGATGTGATGCAATGCAATAGGGTATTTGTCTATGTCCTCTTTAAAGTCTCCTTAGGCTTTAATGCAAGTTTCTCAGGGAACACAAAGACCAGGAGGCTGAACACTGCAAAGGTTTCAAGAAATAGAGGCTTGTGTAGTGCTCAGCATCCTCAGCTTCCATTAATTTAAGTTGGTGCTCAGCACCTAGCAGGATCAGGTCTCAGTGCAAGAGGTGCTGGGAAGCAGTTGCTTGACTAACATCCCTTTAGGCCAATTTACCATCGCAATTGTAGCAATGTAATTCAGTGGAGTTACTTTGGGTTTACCCCAGTTTAAATAAGATCAGAATCTGGTCCTCTAAGCCCAGTCATGTGGCAGGAGCCTGGGGGAGAAGAGAAAGTGTCAGCAAATTAACCATTTCCAGAATACAAAAAGCTAGCTTGTAATACCAATGCTAAAGTATTACTTTCTGAAATACCACATGTAGACAATGACATTTAAGATGTATTAAAATTATTTAATCAAGTTGAAAGAGATTTCTAAGAAGGAGGAAACGAGGTACTTTATCAATTCGAGCCTCTCTAGCTTTGCTCTTCATATTTTTAAAAGAGCTCAGAAGCTGATGCAACAAAAGTAGGTTCTAGTTTGACTAAAGAGAAAAGCAGGTAGTATAGGACCAGCCAGGACAAAGATCTAAAGAAAGACAGAAAAATGATGAGACTTTAAACCAAACAAGTGCCTAAAACAAGTAACTCCTTCTCTGCCCAACACTCACCCACACCATTACATGTAATAATTGGTTACTGCTGGTTCTAGCCACTGACACTGGTAACTTCAGGTATTTGTTTAATATTCTATAATGGGTTAGATGTTTATCATAGTGCTCATTCCTAAAAAGGTCACTATCACTTTACATGAATGCATCAATACATGTTATTAGGGTTCTAAAACTAACTGTCTGCTTTCCTTATAATTATTATTTGCCTTAATGTTTCCAACAGTATTATTTCAGTCATGTCTTCATTACAGACAAGCTACCACAGCTTGAAAGTGTGGAAGTCAATATTATTCATTGTCTGAGAATATGCCAAATACACCAAAATGAACTCACAGGAAATGTATGATTCTCATGAATTGACTCATCTGCCCATCCAAGACATGAGGGGGCAGTGCTACATTTTCCAGTTGGCCCATGTGGCACCCCTACTTTCCACCTTGAAAATTTTCCTCTGCATGTCTCAAAAGGATTTGATATGGATCTCCAAGAGGATAACCCAGGGGCAAACATACTGTGCTTCATGCAGCATGCTAAACCGGAATGATGAATTGTGTAACACAACCACACCTACCTCACAAGCCCTCACCTCTTCGCTGACTTGCTCAACTTGTATAATCAGCAGTTTTCTTTATTTAAATTCATATTATTATTTTCAAATGATCTCCCCACATTTTAAATTGTCACGGTGTTGTAGATGTATTGACAATGAAAATGAGCCCTTACTGTGCACAAGTTGTTAGGGAAAAGCTGGAGATCTCACTGAATTCAAACCCTGAACCAATCTATCCATCCCTGGTTTAGTATCAACCTATCCTGTTGAAAAATCATATAAAATTTAATGAGGATTTAATAGGCATTAAACTTGTTGGGTGCTATAGAAATGCAATAGGATTAGTTCTTTGTAAATTACTCTAAAAACCCAAGAACAAATTAAAAAAGGCCAATCTTTTAAAATATTTTGTGCCATCCAATTAAATTAATGAGATATAAAAAGATAATACTTTTTATTAATGGCTAGAGAGATTTTCCAAGAAGGAGAAACCTAACCTTACCCTGGTCCAGTTGGAACACTGCCTCTTTGGCCATTCCCTAACAGGAATTTAAGTTTGCCATAATGGATTAGACTAATTGTCAGTCTATTCTAGTATTCTGTGACCACCAGTGGAAAGTACCTAGTATTTCAGAAAAAGGGAAAAACCTCCATAAGGCATCCAGTTAGTTGCACAATGCTGTAAATGGACACAAATTCCTCTCTTGACCCCCACAGGCAATCAGCTGATCCCCTGAAGCATAAGATTTGACGACAATATCATTAGCTTTGATTACATAGCCACAAACGTTATTAGTGGTCACAAAAGTATCCAGTCCTTTTCTACCGCCAGCTCCAGTAATTGTCTCAATGGCCTCCAGTGACAATGAATTCCACAGTGACTCTACTCTGCGTAAAAAAACATTTCCTTTCATTGGTATTAAATATAGTGTTCTTTAATGTCACTGAATGTCATCTAGGCCTCCTATGATGTGAGAGGGTGAAAAACACGAAACAGGTGAACTTGATCAGATGAAATAAGAACCAAGCCAGTCAAACATCAGAAACACAAAACAAAGATTTTTGAGGTTTGCTAAACTGTTCCCCCCATTGTTTTTAATTCTTGCATGCTGTTGCCTTTCCCGGATCCTGAGAGAATCACAAACAAAAATGTGAAAGTACTGGAAGAAGGCCAGTTCTTGTGAGATTCCCAGACTTGTTTGCAGATCAGAGAGTTTGGATAAAGTCTGTAGCCTCCAAACCTCTTGATCTTCATTCATCCTCACTAATAAAAATGATACTACATTGTTCTCATTGTTCCTTTCCTAATAGCCAACTATATAATAAATACTATTTGATTATACAAAACATATTTGAGGTTTAACAGTTAAGTATCAAGATGTGCATCTGCCACATGCTTGTTAAACCTAAATAAACATGTCATGAATAATCAGCTGTTGTTCATTTAAAGGGAAACTGTCAATGTAAAAATTATATATTTTAAAAGTATATATTTTAAGTATTTTAAAAGTTTCATCACAATTGTTAGTTATAATGCCTTTAGATTATTAATAGTGAAAAAATGTACACGTCTGATGTACTTTTAAACATTTATCATGCCAATTTTCCTCCCCTGTGAATTGAATAGGGCTCCATTTCACTAAAGCTGTACTTACGTAGGTCCTGAGCAGCAACACCAGCACTAGAATGGCTATTTTTCCATTTTCTGTTTACAGGCAGCTTCACTTTCCAATTTGCATATACAATACCCAGTGTACAAATACAATGTTGTTGTGTTTTGGTTACTCACACTGTGAGGAAACATTCAAGCCCCCAAATCCTATTTTTGTTGCAATTAAAAGAAGCCATACATAGAACCATTCTTATTTATCTTAGGTGTTGTCAATCCTTTATTTTAAACAAAGCCTAAATCTGGGGCCTCAACCACTTCTCAATATCCCTTTAACACACAAAATTAGTTTAATAATACTTACTGTAACTTCTGGTTATAGTAAATGTCTTTAGGATAGCTCGTTTTAAGTGTTACCATTAGCTCTTTATCCCTTTAATAAATGTACTGACCTTTTTCCAATTTCTGAGAAAAAAAAAACACTGGAAGTTTCAAAGTTATTTTAAGATTAAATAGTTAGGCAACCACTGCTACCAAGGGTATTAATTTTGACATGCCAAAGAGTAACAGCTAGGTGCAGCTATGGGGTACCCCAAAGGAAGAGAAGTTTTATTGCTATCTGAAGTCTTTTCTTGTATGACTTGAAGCACCGATTAAGATTCCTTCCCCTGCCCCTCTTCTTTTTTTTGTTTAAATCACGTTTTTAGGAAACAAGTCTCTGGGCCTCAGTGAAGCTCACATATGTTTGCCAGTAAAATGTTGTTGACTGGTTTTATTTATTTTTTATTTCCATAGAGAATCTAGTTGAGGGCTGCACAAATTAAAAACATAGAGGGAACACTGTTCAGTTTTAAACAGAAGGGAAGCTGGGAGGGCGAAGTAGAGTTTACTGTATAGGATTTTTTTTTTTTAATTTGCCTTGATGGAAGTTGACAGCTCAGCCTGTATTTCAGTTCTGTCCACGGGCAGTGAAATGTGTGAGAAACCAATACTCTGAAAATTCTCATATGCATATGAAAAATCATGGTATGAAAAGGGGCCAAGGGATTAGGACAAGATAAATTTATACTAAGCTTTACACATTCCATTGACAAATTTGCTGTTTTTGCGTTGTTGCCTCCGACCTCTTGGTTACCGAGGGGATGACATTAAACTGGGAGAAAATGGCTTATTATGTGTGATAAATTCAAACAAAGATGACGCACTTTACCCACCAAGTATATCTAAGAAATTGTGAGGAAATGTCAAGCATTTCAAAAGAAAGCTGCCGTAAATTCTGATGCCGGAGACTTTAACGAATTTCTGCCAGAGTAGAATGGTCTCTTTGTTTGGACTCAGCTGACACTCAGCGTGTGGAATATTATGAGCTAGGGGGTCACATAAAAGCTTAAGGAAAAGAAAGAAAACTGTAGATGTGACAAAACTCAGGCACTAGAGGGCTGAGAGCTGGCAGGAAGACTTTGCTTTGACAGAGTTCAGATTGCTGATGGAAAATAGGCACTCACATTCCAAAAGATTCAGAATACAAATATTAGTTCTTTTAGTCTTCCTCCCTCACTCTCCGTCCAACTGTAAATCCTTCCTTTCTGGATGAGATTGTTGGGTTTTGTTTTTTAAATTGTACTTGGTTTGCTTTATGATTATAGTTTAAAAAATTAGAAAAGAAAGAATAGGAAAACAAAACCACACAAAACCCAAAAACCCTGTCCCGCTGATGTTACATAATTGATGAACAAATGATCACATGTTGTGTCCCTGATTTAGGTCAGGAGGTGGCAGGAGGAGGAAGTGCTGTCAAATGTTTGAAAGAAAAAGGAGGTAGAGGAGTAGCAATGAGACCCCCTGCCACTGTGGCAAATTAGCTATTTCACAGTGATGTTTACACTATATAGTGCTTTTCACATTTTGACCTCTTGGGTGCAGGGGAAGACAGAAAGGGCAAAAATGACTAAAATGATAAGCTAATGCTGCCTAGCTGAAGTGAAACAAATCTGCAGCCCTGGTCCTGCCTCTGCCTATCAGCACTTATAGATATTGAGGGGTGGAGGTGGTGGCAGCTTCTGTGCACAGTAGCACCTAGATTAGAACCTTCTGCATACTCCCTTTTTTATTTTTAAATGTTACCTTTGAGCTGGGGAACAGCATGACAAGATGCACTTATCTGAAATGTTTACAGAATGTGTAGCTAAATAAATCAATAAGTAACTGACAATTCATTACTGAGAGAGGTTGCTTTAAATTTATAACTTTGTTTTAAATCTAAAATATCTTCCTACTTATTTATTTGAAGGAAAAACAACAAAAATACCCTCTGAATGCTTTTCATTCCAAGGCAGGAGGTCATAAAACCCTGTACCTGATACGAAAGGTCACTTATACTATTTGCAGGTGGCATGATTTTTATTGGTTCCTCTGAGCAGATAGTGTTCTGATCCTGGTCTAAAGAGAGGACATGCACACTGTCTACAATCCAAACATCCATTCCCTGGGGTTTGGCATTGTTAACAAAGTAAATGACAACAGCAGGATGTAAATAACAACTCAAGATTCGCTGTTCTTAGGAATCCTTCTGTAGGGTCCCAGAGCATAGATCCCTCTGCCCAGGGAACCACATGGGTTCCTTACATTCACATAAGTCAATAAGAGACACTCAGTAGCTTAATGCAGGGTTCTAACACCTGCCAGTGGAGTGGCTCAACAGAACAGCCCAAGATTTTGGAGTATGCAAAATTCAGATCCAGAACTGAATTTTACAGCGTGCGCCCCTCTGAAAAATCAAAGAAAAGTTAAATCCAAAACAGCACATTGCAACGATGGGCAAATTTTTAAAGTTGCCTCAACCCTGTCTCTAACGTTGTGCCTATATGTTTTTCACACACTATTGTTTGCCTTTGCCAAACCTGCGTTTGTACTTGTATAGAGGCATTTAGTCATCTACTCAGTCTTTGTGCTCCAGTGCCCATTTACTCATACAAATGTATGTTTTGCACATAAATGGGAGTGCATTCCAGAAGCACTGTTTGAAAATTCATACTCATTTCAAATCCAAAAGAACCTGCAACCCGATTAAAATAATATGGACCAGAACCACATCTCACTCTACAAAAACAAAGTAGTTCCGAGTCTGGCCAAAATGCCACTCTGTCTGACAGTCATTGATGACAATGGGAGCAGTTAGGCCAAGGCTGAGAGGGCTTTTGAAAATCCCACCTACAATGACCGACAGCAATCCTGCCAAGAGTCATCCAATTAAATTATAATTTTCCTTTGCTGCTATATCAATCTACCATTTACAGTAATAATGATCATAACATATTCATAATCATGTTTGCCCATTTGAGTGTTTGGCTTTTATGCACTATTTCAACATAGTCTCTTCCTCTGCTCAAGAAAATTCAATTAGCCCCTTTATTACTTTACAGATTCTAGAAATCTGTCTGTACCTGAAGGTGAGTGAGTGTAGAAGGAAGGATAGCTGAGTGATATTTGAATGTTAGGTTAAATAAGCCAATAATCACCTGATTTGTACAAATCCTCAGTCCATGTTGACAGGAAACAGTTCTTGTTCAAATTCTATGTTAGCCAAAGAAACTTCTTTGTCCGCCTCTAAAGGAGGACTTTATATAATGACCACAGTTTGCCAGCCTCTTTAAGCACTTGAATATTATTTTCAATTCTTTAAATTGAAACCTACTCCACAATTGCAAGAGCAGAAACATCTGTCATTTCTCTCTCAATCCAACAATCTCTAAAGAGGCTTGTCCTATAAGAAAGAGACACAAAGGCTGATTCTTATCAACATGTACAGCAAGACTGTGACCAGAGTGTTTTATGCAAGTCAGAAACCATGGCATTCTTTCAGTAAATCCCTGTTGATCCACAAATTGCTCCACTGCAGTTATGTAGAGTAGGTTTCACTTTGGAATCAACAACGTGTGTTATTTGCAAAGTCTCAGACAATTTCTTGAACCAAGATTAGGTGGTTTCTCTAAACCAAACAACGTTTGTCATTCATTTATTTTATTTTTTGTAATGAATAAGAAACATATTGAGATTTTCTGGGTACCTAGTTCAGAGAGTTACGATGACCGCTGTAATGCTAATGCTACAGAAGCTTCTGGAAATATGCTGGGTATGTTGAGCAGTGTGGTATAATACCATTTTTATCATCCAAAATCTTTGCTTTCCTAAATATCAATTACAATTATAGGACTGTCTGCAAGAGCAAAGGGACAAAATTTGTACTCCTTCCCTGTACGCATGGAAAGAGAGCTGTGCCCATGCTCAGGTGGTGGTATTATCACCATAGTCTGCTGAATAGGTGAGAGGGAAGCTGAATCTTACCTATGTGGTATGAGTGTTCAGCCACAAAATATCAGGGAGATCATTGGACAGGTGTGGAATTTGTATGGTAGTGTGAGGAAAATGGAGAGAAAAATTCTTTACATAACTTGCTGATAAATAGAAGTGGGCTACTCTCTTCTGTGACTGCTTTTCTGGAGAAAATACACACATGTATATTTTTATTTAATTTCTTCACCTTTCTAAAATGTAACTATAGGAGCTCATCTTGTGCTCTGGGTGCCTAGCCAATAAATTAAGAAATCACAAAATGAACAAAGGAGTGCCCACAAATGTACCCAACCCAAACCAGCTCCACCTCATCCTCTTACAGAAGACAGAAAAAAGATAGGCTTTGCAGTGGGTCTGGAAGGTTAAGAAATCCTGGCTCTGCTAGACTAATGCAAAGAGTGAGTTTCAAAACTGAGGATGCCTCACAGATAACACCCTTCCTACAGCTCTTTGATCTCAACTGTAGCTGTATATCACAGGGACAGGGGTAAACTGATTTCAAACCACTTAAGGCTTTATAGATTAAAATCAACATCTTGAATTCTATCCAGAAACTTATTGGAAGGCAATGCAGACCATGTAGTACTTGTCTAATGTGCTCCCTACTTGCAACCTCTCTCAGTAAGTGGGCTAAAGCATTCTGCACTAGCTTCAACTTCCTAGTGGTCTCAAGATGTAGCCCCATGTGGAGTGCTTCATAGGTGACAAAGGCACAGATAATTGTGCCAGGTAGAACTGGGCACATTTTTTTTTTATCAAATAGTAACATTACCACCACCAAAAAAAAAACCAAAAAAAAAAAAACAGTTTCAGATAAATAAGAAATGAGAGGAAAACAATTCAAAACAGTAAAAACAGTTCATTTCAACATTTTTGAAAGAAACCATTTTGACATTTCAGTTTGAAACAAACTGTTTAGTTGCAAAATCTTGTTTTCAATCAATATTTTGAAACACAATGACAATTTGAAATGATATTTTGCATCTTGATTTCATTTTGAAATAACATTTCATATTGGCATGTTGTTTCAAATCAACATTTCATTTCAATTCTTCTCTCACACCAGAGTAACTTCCTTGATTTCAGTGTGGTTATTCCAGGTTTATTCTAGTGGCAATCAAAGAAGAATCAGACCCTTGATGTGAGTGCAAAGTGCATCTGAGAATTTTCCAATAATGGGAAAAATATATTCATACCTTTCTTGAATGCTGTTATTAAAAATGATAAAAAGGGATTTTACTCACATTTACCAAAATATTCACTTCTGGCCTAATATCTTGTGTATTGGTTTGTGGGTACACACACACACACACAGAACTGTACACCTCAAAAGTTGAGGAACATTGCTTCATTTCTAATAATCATGAAATATTAAGATGCTTAATTGAACCACCTCTGAAATATCTGAACTTGTTGGGTCAGCATGTCTGTGACAGAAATTTCACAATGACAGGTTCTTGTGAACTTTCCAATCCATCATAGTGTATATCCAGCATGAATACCAGAGTAGCCTTTTGTATTATTTTGGCATTTTTGGTACCAGGCACATCAGGAAGTGGAAACGCCAAAGTCATCGTAAATGAATAAGCATTGTGGCGAAGAATTATAATTTAACTTCTCCAAATTACAAAATGTTTTGGGTTAGTTCAGTATGCACTATTCAGGATGTAGTTCACTGCATGCAAACTAATTTTCTCAAATCCATTACATACAATATAAAGAACTTCTCATCACAGCCACCTATCTTTCTAAATTAACAGCAATGCATACCAATTACATTAATCATTGGAACTATTTTGTATTACGTACATGTCTGCACACACACATACACAAAAACTATGTTAAAATAACTTTAAGCTGGCAAACTCAAGCACTTAGAAGTTAGGAAATGCCAGAATTAAGGTTGCTTGTGTAACCTTAATTCCCCTCTTTATGAGACAGTGTTTAATACATGACCATATGTTAGTTTTTCAAAAGTATCCCTGCCTCATTCAGTGCACAGGATGGACAGTGCTCACTTAATGAAAAGGTATTCAATATTTTGTTTTCTCCTCATTTTTAAGTGTTTGGCCTCATGCTTTATTCACTGAACACTATTCATAACTTGCTCTGTAAACAAGATTCTTAATTTCCTCATGGTCTTTTCTATGGTGCCCATCACTATAGTATTCTGAATGCTTCACAGAGTGTGGAGAGAGAATAAATGAAAAACTGGAAATGGATAGCCAGGACAGGAGACAGGGGCAGGAGTGGATAATAAAGGGTCAGTAGTGGATGATAAAGCTCATGGAGGACCAATCAGAGATACTCAGGTCCTTGATTGCACTGCAGTCAGAACACATGCATGGTCTACTCTCCCTGAAATCCAGAGAACTGCCTTCCATGCCCTCCCCAAACTCCCCCTGCCACATTCATTGCATGTTCCCAGCCCATCGCAGTACACATTGCACTCTACCCTAGGGACATTTTCCATAACGACAGCTGGACTTACAGACAGCTGTGATAACCTCATTTCAGAGAGTGCTGCTCACTGTCATTTTCCTTGTAATAAATGTTAATCATTGTATCGCTATGTAATAAAAAGTTAGTCTTACAAAGACAATGATTCTTTATTTGTGACAATGATTCTTTATACACGGTGGTTGTAGCAGAAATCATACACAGTGGCAATCAGCACATTTGCAGACAACAATTAACACTCAGGCAGGAATCATTGCAGGGATCATTCAAGGTGGCAATGCCTGGCTGAATGAATTATATAAAGCCACATTACTGGGGCTCATAGTCAAAATACTGCTTCAAAAGCCACCCTGATTTGAATAGCCTCCCTTGATTCCCTCTAATAGCCCTGGTGTCTGGCTGCTCCAAATCACCAGCCAGGTAATCCACCTTAATATTCCACCTGAGGAGAAACTGTTCCCCTTTTGCCTTCACAAATGTAATGCAGAGCACAGTACGTTGCTGTGACCATCCAAATATTTTTGTCATTGAGGTCTAACTTGCCAAAAAGGCAGCACCAGCAACCCTTTAATCTGCCATTCATATTCTACGGTCATTCTGCACCTAATGAGCGTGTTGTTGAAGTGCTCCTTGCTGCTGCCTAGGTTTCCAGTGTAAGGCTTCATGAACCACAGGAGTAAGGGGTAGACTGGTTCTCTCAGGATCACTGTGGGCATTTCCACGTCCCCTGTTGGAATCTTCTGGTCTGGAAAGAAAATCCCTGCATGATACTTTCTATACAGGCCAGCATTCCTGAAGATGTGTGTGTCATACACCTTCTCTGACCACCCTGCACTAATGTCAGAGAAATGATCCCAGTAATCCACAACCATCCTGCAATACCATGGATGTACTCCATCACAAGATGATCTGGGGCCAAAATTGGGATAGGTGCGCCATCTATCACCCTGTTGTAGTTAGGGAATCCCATTGCCACAAAGCCATCCACTATTTTACACACATTGACCAGAGACACAGTCCTTCATAGCAGGCAGCAATTAACGGCCCTGAACGCTTGCATCGCCGCAACCCCCATGATAGACTTACCAACTCCAAACTGATTTGCAACTGACCGCTGGAGTTGCCAGCTTCCACACAGCTATCACCACATGCTTTTCCACCCATCTCTCATTTTGGTGTCCTTGCATTGCAGTGCAGGGGCAAGCTCTGCACACAGTTCAATGAAGGTGGCTTTGCAAATACAAAAGTTCTGCAGCCACTTATCATCATCCCAGCCCTGCATCTCAGTCCGATCCCACCACTCAGCACTTGCTTCCTGAGCCCAATAGCGATGGTCCACTGTGTGCAACTGCTCTGTGAATGCCAACATCAATCTTGAATTGTTTCTTTCCATGGCACCGAGCAGGACAGGCAGCATGGATTCCTGCTCAGATTAACATCTCATGAAATACCGCAGGATCAGCCACATTGTGTTCATAACGCTAATCACAAGACTGGTGATCAGTGAAGGATCCATGCTTTCTGGCAGAGTTGGTGGGTGCAAAGTTTACAGGGGCAGTTGAAAAATGATGCAAAACTCAGTCAGAATCCCTTGGAATTATGGGACAAAGAAAACTGCATTATGGGGTGACAATCCACCCCCATAATGCACTGCAATCCATTCCCAGAACTCCTAGTGGGAGAAGGTGGCAATTGGCACAGTGGAATAGCTACCCATGGTGCACTACTTTCTGTCAGTGCTAGAGCACCAACTGAGGACGTGCTCCGCTGATGTAAGGAACATTGTGTGAAGATTCACAAGTGATGTAATTACAGTGGTTTATGATAATCAATGTAACTTCAGATTTCAGAGTGTGAGTCTGTATTCGCAAAAAGAAGAGGAGGACTTGTGGCACCTTAGAGACTAACCAATTTATTTGAGCATAAGCTGCAGCTCTATCGCAGAGGCAGGGATAGAATTCAATTGTACAGGACAGCATTCTACTACTTTAACCATAAACACTCCTTTCTCTTCCCGCAATCCTCTGCCTCATTCACTACACACCTTCCAACTTATGCAACACATGAGGCAGAAGTGGTACAGACAACAGGCTCCTCCACTACACAATTCTAGTCTATCCAGTGCACTGAATTTATGGAAAAATAGTATGTGATTATATAATTAAAGACTGTAGCATAATGCATATGCACAAGGGAGCCTCATTTCTAGAAACAGCTAAATCATTTTGGCTGAAACTTTCCAAAATCATTCAAGCATCAGGCATGGAGAATTTCAGCCCAAATGGTTAAAGTTTGGCAAAGTTATAGGCAATTAAAAACATGATCTTATAATGGGAAGCTTCAGAATACCTTAATAATTGGCAGTGTTATCAGACCATTGAGATTACAAAACTATGTTCTATTTTAAACAAAAGGGGTGTGTTTTTCTATTACACTATTTTTTAAAACCGAGACTTTCATTCTAATTTTCTATATTTTCAGTATCCTATTGACTTCCCAGTTGAGTGGTGGGAGACTCAGAAGAGATACAGAATGGGATTTCCTCATACAACAGGAGGACGGCTCTCCTGAACAGGGGATCAGCTTCTAAAATGAGAGCTTGCCCCAAACTTCATATGCAGTAGAAGATCCAGATGACGTACCCTTATTGCAGAGAAGAGTAATTTATACTTTAGTTCACAACTGAATTAAAAAAGGGCCTCAGCTTACTGGACTCTCAGTTCACTGTATGTGTGAGAGTTAATTTAGAACAGAGAAAGAAAAGACAAAAACAGTGCAATAATTATACTAAGGCAACAAGGATGTGCCAGGTTTTAATTTTAACCCTGTCCTGGAGGGAACTGGGGAGAGTAGGGTAGGAAACTGAGAGTCTCATGTTTGCCCACTTATAGTTTATTAAACAAAAGTCCCTGATGTTGCAAAACACCGACTCATCGTTTTTGTTAAATGATTAAGACTGTTTAGGAATCTGTTTCACAGGCCAGGTGCAGAATTAAAAAGTTCCAGGCAGGAAACAGGAGATCATTGTACTACTGAAAGCAAGTAGATACCAAGTAAAGATTATATAGCAGCACTTACTAATTTTTTAACATCTTCCAGACAAAGCTAAAGGAGAAACAAGCCAATTACACACTAGCAACACAATGCAGGAATTGCCAGTAGTTATGCCCTAACATTAATGTTCTGAGGATGAACTAGAGGAATCTTATTTCTAGAAATGGACAAATAACTTTTTAAAAATTGCACATATATATGTGCAATTTTTAATTAATTCTCTCCAGCCAATCTCACACTCTTTTGTGTTCATCTTCCCAGCTGGGCGTGTGATGAAAATGTACTGTCACAAATGTTTGAAGAAAACAAATTTCAAAGTCATATGCATGAGCAATCACAGAAATTCAATTTTAACTTGGCACATGCAAGTATTTTTTGCTAGAATTCCACTGGCTCTTTACATTAAGAAATGTAGCTTGGATTTCAGATGTTTCAGATCAATCCATACAGTAAAAAATTTGAAAAGACATGAGATTATTATGCTCAGACAACAAATGCCTTTGAGGAAATCTCCATTTGCTCCTGGATATTCCATGAGGAAAAATGATACTAAATGCACAATAAAAACTGTTCACTAGGAATTATTTAACCATCCATCTACTTACTACTAGAACCATTACCATTTTATTTTACATTTTACAGATGGGACCAAACCATTTAGTTTGGATGTGGATCTGAATTTCCCTAGCACTTGGGGATGTTTGTAGGCAGGGATTTGGCTTCACCTGTTATGGGTCCCAGACCCATTGTTGTCAATGGGAGTGAGTGATCACTGGATTGGGCCCATAGTAACTGTCCTTGATCTTTATCCAGATTTGTTCATTTCTTCACTTTTTTGAGTGCATTCTCCTGCCACTTAAGGAGTCTCATATAGAAGTTTGTTAAGGTGGATGGCTCTTTATTGCCTTTAATGCTGAGCACATTTTGCCTTAGAATTAGGATGTACCAATTTAAGGTCTAAAATATGCCTTAGAGGTATAGGCTTGCATATGAGTGGTGAATGGGATGGAGACACTATGTTGCAGATCGAACCCAAGCAGCAGATGATGATTTTCCATAATTCACCCCTTAAATGGGTTCAGTGTCCACTCTTCCCTGAGGATCCCTGCAGTGTATGGCGGGATAGAGCCATGGTTCTATCATCATCTCGCCCCACTGATGAAGGCAGGGACACCAGTGGCACTTGCATGGACAGCGGCTTTGGTCACCAGCCACAATATGATTGATCTTCGCATACAGCCAAAAAGAGGAGGCTATTTGCTCCCCCACTTTCTCCTTTCACACATATGCTGAGACAGCTGCAATCTGCTTGTAGAAATGATAATATTAGAAGTAGCTGAATTTTTTTCTAGCAAAACTTTTTCCTAATGACATATTGCAATTTTGTTGACATCAAAGTTTGGTTGGTGGGATTTTTCTGATAAGAATATTTGAAACAAGATGATTAAAAGTGACATTTTGAAATGTCAAAAAGAGTCAACATTTTCCATTTTGCCATTCCATTTGCAATAGATTTTTTTCAGACCTTTTTGTTTCATGAACATTTCTGACATTTTGGGTTTTCACCCCATTTTGGTGCAAAAACAAATGCAAAATATCAGAATTTCCTGCAGGATGGAAATTCCATTATCTAAACTGCTCTAGATTGTATTAACTTTGTAGTTGCACACTGACTCACTCTGCATTTAAAAAAAAACCCATCTCAAAATCTATGGTGTGACCTTTATAAAATTATTGTTTACTGAATTTTCCTGTCATTTACATCAAAGTAAGGGCATTATACTTGATTTACCACATGATCTCTAAAATCCTGCTGTGAAAAACACCACTTAAATTTCAGAATAGCAGCCGTGTTAGTCTGTATTCGCAAAAAGAAAAGGAGGACTTGTGGCACCTTAGAGACTAACAAATTTATTTGAGCATAAGCTTTCGTGAGCTACAGCTCACTTCATCGGATGAGATGTAGCTCACGAAAGCTTATGCTCAAATAAATTTGTTAAAGCTTATGCTCAAATAAATTTGTTAGTCTCTAAGATGCCACAAGTACTCCTTTTCTTTTTACCACTTAAATTGTTGCCAATATGTACACCTAAAGTTCTCCAATACAAGTTTTAGATTTTACCTCAGACTTTTAAACTCTTCCAGTCAATCTCACCCACAAAGATGAGATTTAGAACTCATTAGTTTGACTAACGTGCTTACTGCTCTATAAAAATAAATACATAAATACATTGAAATAGTGTACCTATCTTTAAGTGTATTTGCAGATCATGAATTGATTACAAATCATAAAACAGATAAATAAATCCTGAAATATATTTGCAAATCAAGCCTATAAAATAAAATGTTCAATCTTACTGTTGTCTCTGTAGTAGAGGGAACTGATTTATAAAATACTAAAATTGTTACCATAATGCTAATGAATATGAATTTTACAACTTAACTGAAAGTTCTGAGTTCAGGTCTATTTAATTTTCTTTTTACTATTTATATATAAGTTTTTCTCTGTAACATTTAAATTTAGTAATGAGTTTCATAAAGAGTGTACAATTTGTACACTACTATCTGATTAGAAGTTGAAACATGACTCCTCATTTGGCATGTAAATAATGTTATCCAGTCAGATCATACCATGCATACTGAAGGATATCTAAATGTACCAAGAGCAATGTTTTCAAAAGCAGGTTGTGAGTCACCCTGAAACATGATATTGCAATATAAACAGAATTTCACATACAAATTGAAGATTTAGCTGTACAGAATTTGGGTGTGCAGTTTTGTGTTAAGAAATTTGTAGACCAGGTGTCATAGACTCATAGAATATCAGGGTTGGAAGGGACCTCAGGTGGTCATCTAGTCCTGCTTTGAGCAGCGGGACACTTTGAAAGTGTTACATATGTGAGGATTCTAAATATGTAAATTAAACAAAAATAGTTTTCCTGATAAAAGTTAAAACAATGTTAATAAAAAAATCTGGTAGCTAAATCTCAAGTTCAATGTAAGGGGTGAGATTTTCAATGAACTGGAGAAGATGTGGCTAAATCCACTCCATTGCCTTGGATAGATCAGCCAAAAGTGTGTAACTCAGAATGAAAGGACTCTAGTCTGTGACCCATTGAACCTGATGAAAAAGTGCCACAGGTATGCACCGTGCTTTACAGTTAAATGAAACATACAAAGAGGGATAGTCAAGTGACTTAAAAGTGTATTGAAAGTCGATAGGATTTGGGCTCCAAAGTGATTTAGGTGTTTTTGAAAATCCCATCCACAGTTAATTCTATATTTAATCTGAATTGGGCACTGATAATTAGGGCTGTCAATTAATCTCAGTTAACTCACGCAATTAACTCAAAAATAATCGTGATTAATCGCAGTTTTAATTGCACTGTTAAACAATGGAATACCAATTGAAATTTATTAAATATTTTGGATGTTTTTCTACATTTTCAAATATATTGATTTCAGTTACAACACAGAATACAAAGTGTCCAATACTCAATTGTATTATTTTTATTTCAAATATTTGCACTGTAAACATGATAAAAGAAAGTAGTTTTCAATTCACCTCATACAAGCACCATAGTGCAATCTCTTTAGCATGAAAGCGCAACTTATAAATGTAGATTTTTTTGTTACATAACTGCAATCAGAAACAAAACAATGTAAAACTTTAGAGTCTACAAGTCTACTCACTACTTCTTGTTCAGCCAATTGTTGAGAGAAACAAGTTTGTTTATATTTATGGGATATAATGCTGTCCACTTATTTACAATGTCATCTGAAAGTGAGAATAGACATTCACATGGCACTTTTGTAGCCAGCATTGCAACATATTTACATGCCACATATGCTACATGCCTCTTCATGCTTTGGCCACCATTCCAGAGGACATGCTTCCATGCTGATGATGCTTGTTTAAAAAAAAAGGATTTTAATTAAATTTGCGACTGAACTCCTGAGAGGAGAAATGTATGTTCCCTGCTCCGTGTTTTACTGGCATTCTGCCATATATTTCATGTTATAGCATTCTCTGATGATGACCCAGAACATGTTCATTTTAAGAACACTTTCACTGCAGATTTGACAAAATGCAAAGAAGGTACCAATCTGAGATTTACAAAGATAGCTACAGCACTCGATCCAAGAGTTAAGAATCTGATTGGGATGGGGTGTGGATCATGCTTTCAGAAGTCTTAAAAGAGCAACACTCCGATGCTGAAACTACAGAACCCGAACCACCAAAAAAGAAAATCAACCTTCTGCTGGTGGCATCTGACTCAGATGATGAAAATGAACATGCATTGGTCTGTACTGCTTTGGATCTTTATCGAGCAGAATCCATTATCAGCATGGACGCATGTCCTCTGGAATGATGGTTGAAGCATGAAGGGACATATGAATCTTTAGCACATCTGGCACATAAATATCTTGCAATGCCAGCTACAACAGTGCCATGCGAATGCCTGTTGTCACTTTCAGATGACATTGTAAACAAAAAGCGGGCAGCATTATCTCTCGTAAATATAAACAAACTTGTTTCTCTTAGCAATTGGCTGAACAAGAAGTAGGACTGAGTGGACTTGTAGGCTGTAAAGTTTTACATTCATGATAAAGAGATTGCATTGCAGTACTTGTATTAAGAGAAAGTAAATAATCTGCATTCAAGAAGAAGTTGGAGTAGGCTTGGCCTGGTGAAGGAACTTCAGGTACAGCCTGGTCCCACTGCTCAGCTGGACCATTTGGGGAGATTAGTGATTTTTTCTTCTCACTTACCATGGAAAACTCTCACTCACGGAGTTGCACAAAACTTGGCAGTTGTGATCTAGGGAAAGTTTGGATCTAAACTGTCTGGCTTGGGCCCATCTTTTCATCTTCTGTATCTAAAAATAGATAGCTTAACAAAGCAATAATATACTTTAAATTATTAATGTTAATATCAATATCAATACTCAGATTCTGACTGCCAAATTTATTTTATTAAAAAAAGCTGTTCTGCAATGTTACAGGAAAGTACAGTAGTTTCTCCTGTCAACATTTTGTGAAATATTAATTCCACAGTCAAGACCCTTGTGTGCCTAGTTTCAACTTGGGAGGAATTTTTATCATATCCATTAGCTCCTGAAAATAAGGGATTTCAGTGGAATTGCTATCTTTAAATTAATTATAGTAGTGCTAGCAGGCACCATTACATTGCAATAGTTTATGAAAATTCCCATATAGATTACATCAATTGTAATATGACTGTTTATGTTATGCTCTACCAATACTCATAATTTTTAATGGTGTCAATGTGACTTACATAAGAATCACTGTGGAGGACCCAGGGAGGCAGCTGCGGAAGAGGCATCAGCACAATTATGAACACCATTTTCAAACTGCACTTTGGTTTGAGTTCTATGCAGCAATCTAAAACCTGCTGCATTCAGGCATGTTACAGGTCCCCAGCCACACCTCTGTTAAACATTCCTGGCTCTGTAAAATCCATTCTGTCCTGCAGAGAGTGCCACTACTGCAGGGTGAATGACAGCGTGTTCCTACATAAATGGCAGGTTTCAGAGTAACAGCCGTGTTAGTCTGTATCCGCAAAAAGAACAGGAGGACTTGTGGCCCCTTAGAGACTAACCGATTTATTTGAGCATCAGCTTTCGTGAGCTACAGCTCACTTCATCGGATGCATCCCTTTCCACTGCATAGGTGGAATTTTAAAGGGCCGGGAGGACTGCACTGTCCAGTTTCCAGCATCCTCCATTGCAACACATCTTTCGTGAATCCAGCATTTCTATCTGTCTCATGTCTAAGGTGCCCTATCAACTTGTGTCTAAGCAAGCAAGATTCTGCCGGCCTCCTTACACATATAGAGAAATGCAACTTCTTTGTCACATCTTCAAACAACTCTAGTGACTGTCTATTAATATTAGTAAACAGTGAATGATTACCCTTCTCATGCCAAATTCACAATTGGCAAAACCCCTATGACTCCACAAGTGTTTGAGGGGAGCACACACAGCAGCAGCCATGGCTACACCTTTTAATGGGGGAAGTGTGCCCTCCCCTTGTGTCACATCAGCTTCATTAGCTGGTGCAGAAGGGGATGGAGGCCTCTGGGACTTTTTATGCAACTGGCTGTACTAGACTCCCAAGGTGAAATCCTGGTCCCAGTGAAGTCAGTGGCAAAACTCTCATTGACTTCAGTAGGGGCAGGATTTCACCCTCAGCACATGCCCCAGGGGGAGCACAAAGACTGAAACCATACAAGGGCAGAGAGGGAGGCTTTTACATCTTCCTCCTCCCTCACCATGTGCACACGTAACACTGGCAGACCTCAGTTGTTGGCAGGCAGGATTGAACCTGGGGCCTCTGGAGCTAAATGCATGAGCCTCTACTGCATGACCAAAAGCCACATGGCTCTTAGCTAAGGCTGTAGCAGATTCATTAATCTCTAAGGGTATGTCTATACTGCCCACTGGATTGGTGGGCAGCGATCGATCCAGCGGGGGTCGATTTACAGACTCCTGTACTCCATCTGCGTGAGAGGTGCAGTTGGAGTCGATGGGGAAGTGTCAGCAGTCAACTCATTGCAGTCAAGACACTGCGGTGAGTAGATCTAAGTACGTCAACTTCAGCTACATTATTCACGTAGCTGAAGTTGCGTAACTTAGATTGATCCCTCCCCCACAGTGTAGACCAGGCCTAAGTGGTCTCGGTGCCACTAGAGGGGACAGAACACCAGACCCAAGAGGTGTGTGGGTTACACACACACACACACACACACACACACTCACAGAGCTAGCAACAATCTACCTCTTTATTGTTCCCCAACAGGCCCAAGACAGGAGACTTTAAAAGCCTTGTTTGTACTTCAGCTCAAGTGACTGATCCTGACTCCTTGCTTAGCCCAGTTCTCTCACAGGACTTGTCTACATTATCTGCTGGATCAATGGGCAGCGATCGATCCAGCGAGGGGGTCGATTTATCGCGTCTAGTCTAGACATAATAAATCAACCGCCGAGTGCTCTCCCATTGACTCCGGTACTCCACCAAGACACCGTGGTAAGTAGATCTAAGTATGTCGACTTCAGTTACGTTATTCACGTAGCTGAGGTTGTGTAATTTAGATCGATCCCACCCCCTAGTGTAGACCAGGCCATAGTTGGTCTTCCAGTTTCAGTTCCACACAAGGCTTCAAAACTCACATGATATTATGTTTAACACACAAAGAGTACCGCCCCAACACATAAACCAGTAATCTGCCACATCTGTGATATGAGCTCATTAGAAAAGACTGTGACATTATATCTGCATATATCTTTATTTTTCTTTTCTCCTTAAAAAAAAATAAAGATATTCAGAAGATGGCTTCAGTATTTTTTAAACCAAAACATCAGCCGACGTCCTACATGTGGATGGAAATGTTCAACTAAACACTCAGAAAAAAACTTTAAAAATACACATTTTTGGATTTTTCCCCTCTAATGCATTAGTGTATTAAATTGGTTTAGAGCATTGTGCCATTATTTTAGAGTTAAACAGTTAAATGCTTTATACAGGAACATCAAAACTATATATGCTTCAAACACCAAACATTTTTAATGGCGTTCAGATAAAACAATTTATTTATGCAATTAACAAGAACATGCAATTTCTAATAATTAGCAGATAATAGTTATCCACAAAGTACTTTATAAAATTGCCTTCTGAGCTGCATTCTTTCTGTAGGGAACCACTGAAAATTAGACTATAAAATTACCAGAAAATGTACTGCATTAACAAGAATTTTCTGTATTCAGTTTCCACTTCAAATTTATGGGCTTGAATATTTGTAAATATTTGGTTTCAGGGAGAAACACTAGGCCCTATGACCTTACTTTTACACAAAGAAATTAAAACTGCAGCAGTTTGCTCTACAAGATTATATTTATACCATTTTTTCAGCAAAAATATGTGAAAAAGTATCTTCATATTACAGTTTTGCTAACCAAGGACATTGAAAATTCATGAGCTTGACTTAAACATTAGAATAAATTTGGAGTCTATTTGGCTTATGGTCTTTGAGCATTTAGGGTTCATGTTTTCAGCTTTTCTCCACAACTCTGAAACTTTAATTTCATCTGAAAATCTCAGTTTTCATTATACACATAACTCCAGGAGCTGGGGCTTCAAGGGAAAAACACCAAATATCATGAGACTCACAATGCAATCAGAGTTTGCATCAGTGATTATGTGGGGTGGATTTTGTCCCTATAGGCCCATTTACACAGCTCCTGTGGAGTATGTGGTCTGTGAAAGGG
Source organism: Lepidochelys olivacea (assembly GCF_965140295.1). NCBI lineage: Eukaryota > Metazoa > Chordata > Testudines > Cheloniidae > Lepidochelys > Lepidochelys olivacea. Next base: position 104,088,862 of record NC_140412.1, on the reverse strand, counting down.
ATGAACCGCTGCAGCATTAGAGATGTAGTCTAGGGCCCTCGTACACAGTCCTTGACTTAGAGGCAGGCTAGGGGCCAGACAGAGTGAGATGGTGAGTGGCCAAAGTGCTCTGTAATTTAAGTTTATGACAGTATTAATTATTTGGCATTATTAAAGCATATAAAATTTTAAAAATAATAATTTACATTCATGGCTGGATAAGGAGGTTTAGATTTCTGCATCCTCAGATACCCTGGTTCACTAACACGTCTGGATTGTTGGGCATATCTCTTCTTGCAATACTGTGTGTTGCATATTGTACAATTGGATCTATTGTAAACCATTCACCCCATATAGAGTGAGTGACAGAATTCATTCTGAAACATGTTTTCCTGGCATTCAAGAGAACACTAATCCAAAACGGTTTCAGACTTCGAAGGGTATACTTTATTTATTTATTGTATTACCACAAAAGAAAATATTCTTCTAGGGTCAGCATTGCTGTATGCCTGCCAACACAGGAAGGTGCTGAAATACCATCCTTTCCTAGAAAGGAAGGTCTAAGAAAGCCAACAAAAGCAGGTTAAAAATGAAACATTTAAAACAAAACAAAACTTTTCTTTGAAGATGGGCAACAGTGATGAGCCCGTGGTGCTGTTTGGAATCGAGGCATTTACTGGTTCTAATGACCCTGGACCTTCCCTGCCTTAAAAACTGTGGCTTCTGTCGAGCAACAGGTTTGATCCAAAGCACAATGTGGTGCTTAATGGCTGTTTACACTCATGGGAGCTGTCTTTGCACAGAGACTATGCCGCTACTTGATGAAAACACCACCAAAAATACTGTTTCCAGAGCATGTAACGTTGAAGATCATGGCAGCAACTGAGAGATTTCCTGTCTTGGCAGATGGGAAAAGCAGCATGAGTTATCATCTGGGGGGGAAAAGGGATGGGAAAGAGATGCAATGAGAAAAATATATATACACACACAAAAAAAGCAAAGAAGAAAAATGTGAAATTAAGGCCATGGAAAAAAAGAGAAAAGGGAAACAAAGTTAAGTTGGAAAACTTGAAGAAAGAAAGTTGCATGACAAAATATCACCGCAATTGGGCAATATTTTTGTGATTAAAATTATATTTGATAGAAAATAACTGTATTAATACCATACTGTATTTATTTTTAAGATATTTTCCTTCTTCATTGATGATGGCTCTTGAATTGCTCCATCACTAATCAGAACTAATCTGGCTCTGGGAAAAGGGAATAAAAGTCAGGGTATTCAGGGGGAGGAAGTTCTCCCACTAATATAGGGATCTGTCATCATTTCCTTGCTCTTGAACCGTACAAACATGCATTGCTTGATAACCTTTACATTCTTCCAGCAACTGCTATATTTTCTCAGTTGATACTGCATCTGGGAAAGTCAAAGTGTTTGAGAATTCTTGGAGCCACACAGAGACTGAGTGATTCTTTCTAGAAGTACTTCTGAACTATCTGTGTCCTACTCTACTCTGTCAAGGTTCCTCCCCCACTCTGAACTCTAGGGTACAGATGTGGGGACCTGCATGAAAAACCTCCTAAGCTTATCTTTACCAGCTTAGGTCAAAACTTCCCCAAGGTACAAAATATTACACCTTGGACAGGCCGCTACCACCACCAAACTAATACTGGTTACTGGGGAAGAGCTGTTTGGACGCGTCCTTCCCCCCAAAATACTTCCCAAAACCTTGCGCCCCACTTCCTGGACAAGGTTTGGTAAAAAGCCTCACCAATTTGTCTAGGTGACTACAGACCCAGACCCTTGGATCTTAAGAACAATGAACAATCCTCCCAACACTTGCACCCCCCCTTTCCTGGGAAATGTTGGATAAAAAGCCTCACCAATTTGCATAGGTGACCACAAACCCAAACCCTTGGATCTGAGAACAATGAAAAAGCATTCAGTGTTTTACAAGAAGACTTTTAATAAAAAATAGAAGTAAATAGAAATAAAGAAATCCCCCCTGTAAAATCAGGATGGTATATATCTTACAGGGTAATTAGATTCAAAAACATAGAGAACCCCTCTAGGCAAAACCTTAAGTTACAAAAAAGATACACAGACAGAAATAGTTATTCTATTCAGCACAATTCTTTTCTCAGCCATTTAAAGAAATCATAATCTAACACATACCTAGCTAGATTACTTACTAAAAGTTCTAAGACTCCATTCCTGTTCTGTCCCCGGCCAAGACGACTACAGACAGACCCTTTGTTACTCTCCCTCCTCCCAGCTTTTGAAAGTATCTTGTCTCCTCATTGGTCATTTTGGTCAGGTGCCAGCGAGGTTACCTTTAGCTTCTTAACCCTTTACAGGTGAGAGGAGCTTTCCCCTGGCCAGGAGGGATTTCAAAGGGGTTTACCCTTCCCTTTATATTTATGACATACTCTCTTAATTTTTTTCATCTTCTGGAAATAAATGGCAACTACAATATAAAATAATAGTATTAGGCTTTTGTATAGGCTTGGCTAAGCTTGTATCATACAAGGAAAATAAGAGGTCATGGAGTCAGAAACCTCTTTGTCGCCTGTACCATATTTTGTTTCATGTCAATGTACAACTTCTATTGTTGCCATAGGGAGTTTCATATGCAGTGAACCAAATGTTCATGCCCCTCCCTTGGATAGTAAATGAATATTGTGCATGTAATTCCAAGATAGGGTGGGGAAAAAAATCCTCCCGTAATCTGATGGTTTGGCATAGAGTGCTTGCACAAAGCTAATGCTGACACCATTACAGCACACTTGCTGTAGTAGCAGGGTTCCTGCTCTCACGTGCACAGGGGGTTCAGGCCTATGGATGCCTGTAGTGACAAGGTGGGTGAGGTAATACCTTTTATTGGACCCATCTTCTGCTGGTGAGAGAGACAAGCTTTTGAGCTTACACAGAGCTCTTCTTCAGCTTGTCTCTCTCACCAACAGAAGTTGGTTCAATAAAAGATATTATTTCACCCATCTTGTCTCTCTAATGTCCTATGACCGACACAGCTACAACAACACTGCGATCCCTGTAATGGCAGATCAACTAATCAGTATTGCTGAACGTCCCACAACTCACCATCACTGTTTCCAACCCCCCTGCAGTGCCACTGAGAGACAGACTCTGGAACAGAGCTCTGCAGTGCTCAGACATGCACAGTCCACTTGGGTGGGCTTTCTGTGGCTTTTCATGCCCACAGATGTGGGGTTGGGGTGAAGGTACCGAGGGTAACATTTGGCTTAGACTAAGGCCACAATAGAGTTCTTAGTGCTTATGACATCAAAAGCACCTTCTGATTAGTCAATAATTGGTTTAAACATTCCAGAAGTGTGGGAAGCTAAAGACATCCCAGTCTCTCTCTCCTTCTACCCCCCCAAGTGCATGGTGTATGTGTTCTCAGACATAATTCAGGGTAGAGATACTTTGATAAAGGCAGAAGCAGTTCAATAAACTATCTTTACTTTATTGGAAGATCTTCAAAAGTTTTCTCTTTCCTTTTGCAGACTTATGAGCCAGTATCCAGTACTCAAATTGGGGAAAAACATAGTGGAATCATTCACATACCATCCATCTTCTTCATTGTTTCCCTTATTTTCTGAAAGGAGCAATGGGGGTATACCATACTCATGATTATAGATAAATTCTGGGCCATAGCCTTTCAGACACTTTCCTAGTAACAACTCTTAGAAGCAGTGACCTATTTCATATTTTTTTTCAATTTCACTTTTATGCACAAAAAGCTTTTGTTTTTTTTCCTGTTCTCTTTGAAAAATAAATAACATAACTGACCCAATGTAAATAGACTGAACAGCCAAATATGCTATCCTTTCTGGCACCTGCAGTAAATGCATGACAGAGAATTTGACTTATACATATATTCTTTTCTTCTTCTGAGATAAGTTTTTCAGACTTTTCTTATGTTCCCATATTCATACTGGCATTCCTACAGCAAAGACTAAAGAATCCCCCCCACCCCCATTCTATCTTTCAGCAGGAAGAATTGGTTGATTAAGGTAAAAATATCTTTCATAATGGAGCTATCATTGCACAGTGACATTTTTACCATTCCAAGTTATGCTTGGCCCAGTGACAGATCAAGAAGTCAAACAACTAACGGATACAGCTTATCTCTATAGAAAAAGTCACCAGAATCCAAGACATAATGTAAAAGCATTCATTTCCAGCAAGTTCAGCAACAGCATCTTTAAGTAGGATGAGTACTACAGTTAATCATATAACAGTTTCTAGTAGAATAGCATAAGTAAAAAAAAAATACACAGCTTTATCTACAGCCACCCCACCTTTTACCCTTTTATACATGATATCATTCTAATGTGGTAATGACATCCCCCAAAGTTATGATTTTAGACAGATGCTGGACACAGTGTGACACTGCAATAACAAAATAACTGGCTTATCATTGGGTTACTGATTGTGTGAATCATGCAGAAATTACAGGAACTCTCTCCCTGCTCCTACAACTCTTCCTTTATCCTCAAGTTGATGTTACTTTCCTTCAGTGTCCCCCATTTGTTCCCAAACCTTAGATCTTTCTGCAAGCCATCACCGAAATACTTGCAAGCCCAGAAGGTGGTCTCACCACACAACTTGATAACATGATTTTGGCAATTAATTGATCTTTAAATATTCATGGTAAATAGGCCTAATGGCCTTTGATGGGATGGGATCTGAGTTACTACAGAGAATTCTTGCCTGGGTATCTGACTGGTGAATCTTGCCCATATGCTCAGGGTTTAGCTGATCGCCATATTTGGGGTGGGGAAGGAATTTTCCTCCAGGGCAGATTGGAAGAGGCCCTGGAGGTTTTTTGCCTTCATCTATAGCATGGGGCACAGGTCACTTGCTGGAGGATTCTCTGCTTCTTGAAGTCTTTAAACCACCATTTGAGGACTTCAATAGCTCAGACATAGGTGAGAGGTTTTTCACAGGAGTGGGTGGGTGAGATTCTGTGGCCTGCGTTGTGCAGGAGGTCAGACTAGATGATCATAATGGTCCCTTCTGACCTTAATATCTATGAATCTATAACTTCTTTAATGCGAATTGTTTACCTGCCTTACCTCAAGTCTTGACACAATAAGTATTGATATATGTTAGTTCTAGCCACTAGATCTAGTTCTAGTGGCTAGAACTAGTTCCAAAGCTTACTTCTATATCCAAGTCAGGACCATATTGGTTTTCATTAAGACTTTTTACAAACCCACCTACTCTTTTAAAAATGGTCATTGAATCTTTAATGACCAGTAGAGAGAGCTTTAGCTTTTCATTAAAAAAAAAAAGAAAAAAAAAGACTCCACCATGAGATTTGCTAAGAAGAGGGAACAAATCATACATACGGTCCGCCATCTCTGAACTCCTCCGTTCCCAACTTGCACAGTGTAATTGTAGTCACCTAGTATGGTGAACACTGCAGTCCTGGACAGACGTAAGAGGCTAGCTTTGCCCCTAAATCCAGCTTGTTCCTTTGTCATCTCAGGTGAAATGTTTGTCCTCCTCCCCTTTCTTATTTTAATTCTTTTAATTCTTATGATTTTCAAGTTGTCATCAATTACAGTTTCATTGTTCTTTTGTAGTATTGTATTTCACTCTCTTTTTAGTTCTTGCCTGTTTCTATTTAGAATCTTTTCCTCCCTAGTTTTTTTGTTGTTTGTTTTTTTGTTTTGCTCTTTTCACTTGTTCTTTATCTGCCTTTGAAAGTCTAGTACATAGTTCTTTTTATTACATTCCTGATTGTTTTCTTTTAGTTTTTTAAAATGTTTACATCTAAACTGTATCTCTCTTTTCATTTACATGTATTCGATATTGATATTTCTGACCTTGGGTAAACTCTGTTTATGTGGAAATATCATATTTTATTACTGTTTTTTCTTATTTTCCTTCTCCATCATCACAGTAAACTTTTTTTTAAACTTGTCTGCTGGATCACTGTTTTTTTCTTCTTCTTCTTTATTGTAATTCACATCCCTTCAATTCTTTCCAATACTAGATTACAGGTTTAGAAAAATATTTTAAGAAACATGTAAAAACTCCAGGACAGACTCTTTTTGCAAAGACTGCAGTTCATAGACTTGGAGCAAGCACTTAATAGAAAATGAAAATGGCAAAGTTACAATCACCTTAATTGACCCATTTCTCTGAGTGAAGACAGTGACACTGGTGTACTTTATTGTATAAACATGTTCATAATTTGGCATCAGTGTATTTATATTCACTTTCTACCAATGCAGATAGCAAATAGGCTCTTCACACAATCCAGTCTGTTAACGTTAATTTGCCTGGAGACAAAACTCATTACTGGAGGCAGATTGTTGGGGTTGTAGCTCCAAAGACCGGGAATAAGCTCATAATTTCCATTAAAACAAAAACCATAACATGGTACAAATGGTAATCTTGCTCAGAGGGTGCAGAAACTTGTGGGATGTGAGCCAAGTCAATGCCACCCTGCTCCATAGCCCAGGGAAGACTGCATAAACACCACCATGTGGTTTGAGCTCCTAGGGGGATCAATTCTGGGTGCTTCTCTTTAGGAAAAATGTGGACAAAATGGAGAGAGAGTACAAAGGAGAACAACAAAAATGATAAATGGTTCAGAAAACCTGACTTATGAGGAAAAGTTTAAAAAACAAGAGCTATTAAGCCTTGAGAAAAGAAGATGGAGGAAGGGAATGTGATAACAGTATTCAGATATGCTAAGGGACGTTACAAAGAGGACAGTGATCAATTGTTCTCCATGTCTGCTGAAGGTAGAAGAAGAAGTAATGGGCTTAATCTGCAGCAAGGGAGATTTAGGTTAGATATTAGGAAAAGCTTTCTACCTATAAAGGTAACCAAGCTCTGGAATAGGCTTCCAAGGGAAGTTATGGAATCCTTGTTATTGGAGATTTTTGAAAGCAAGTCAGACAAATACCTGTCAGGGATGGTTCTAGGTTTACTTGGCCTTGCCTCAATGCAGGAGGCAGTACTTGATGACCTCTTGAAGTCCCTTCCAGCCCTAAATTTCTAAGATTCTCTGACTAATGACTCCACTACCAGTCAGCCAGCCACAGTACTATGGGTTGAGGAGTTTCAGAGTGGATGCCCCAAGATGCATGAGTGCTCCCAGGTATCCTTGGGCTCTGTTCAGTTAGGAAGCCATGCTAATTACCTTCTCTGCACATTCAGTAATACTCCCCCTCCAGAGAGGAGACTGCCATTGGTAACCTACAGCTTCAAAATCGAGGACATTTTGAATTATGGACATTTTTGCCTGGAATGGAATGATAGCACCTACTGCCTAATTCAAGAATATTTGATCTCTTGAAGTTTTCAAAGCCTGGTAAATGTGAAACAACTAAATTATGACTATTCAATGGAACATAGGATGTGTCACACTGAATCAGACTATTGATGTATTAAATCTTTTATCTGCCTTTTTAGACTGAGTGTTATAAATTATATTATTTGTTTTGGCTTGAAGTACTCTTAGTAACACTTCTGTGCTCCAGAAGGATACTCATGAAAATAGAATCTGGATCTTACAAGGCTAAACTCAAGATCAAAATATAAAATAACCAAATTCTGGTCTAATATATACAAAGAAATTTGCACTCACTCCACTGAAATCAATGGAGTAGTACCACTGTAAATATGGTAAATATGGCCCTTAGATTTAGAATCACTAAATAATTTGAAAATTTGGACTGGATTTTAACTTCAGCTCCATTGCAAAAATCACTAGATAGCAGCAGATTCTTACATACGAAATTCAATGTTCACTATGAATTGAAGATAAAAATCTGGCTCTTACTGTCCCTTCATTATTTATTACTATTGCATCCATTGAAAAAGCCAGTAAATAATTTTCTGACTGCAATTACTTCCTTGATCGGGTCATCTTTGAAGTTAGAAAAATGAGTTAGATGGCTTTGTTCTTTATCTTCTACCACAGCTGTTTCTGTTTGTGTCTAGTAATGTCACTGGGTACTTAAGGGTCCAGCACTTTTGGTGCTGATGTGTAGAGGAAGAAATCAAATATAATATGCTATGGTTACTTTAACGACTGTGCTTTGTATCACTTTTCTTTTAGAAATGGACATTCACCTACATAAATTCACGAGGATAAGAAAGAACTTCTCATCTTCCTTTCACAAAAATTCATACAGCCAAAAAGAAAATGTTCCTAAATTGTGTGGTATTTCCCAAAACAACATATCCATACCAGTAGAAAATGATATGCAATTCTATAAAATAATATTTCCAAAATGTACAGCTAGCCTATAAAAGCAGCTGGTATTTAAAGCCCCAGTCCTGCTATTGACTCCACAGAGGTGATCTCCATGCCTGTGCAAAACCCCATTGGCAGTGGTAGGAGTCTATCATGTGCAGCCAGTTGCAGGATTGGGGCCTTATATGCTGAGGGCAGGACAGGGATTCTGGAAACTTTGGTAGAGCTGTGAATATAACCTCAGAATATCCTTGTATTTACAGTATCTTTTAACCTCTGCCTCAGTTAACCAATCTGGATAAAAACAATGGGGAAAATATTGCTTACAATAATGGGTGAAGTGCTTTGAGATTTCTGTGGGAAAAGAACCCTATACATACAAAGTATGATATAGAGGGCTTGATCTTCCACCCTGCCTGTGCTCTGTGGTAAGTGGAGGGTAGAGGGCGCTTGCAGAGAGCCAGCTGAATCGGGGCAGAATATCAGGAAATTGGGGATGCTATTCTCACACTAGCTTTCCTTCCCCTTTCCTTACACCAGGGCAGGGAATGTTGTCGGAAGAGGAGGTGGTGGAGTGTCCTACATCAGATTTTGAGAGATCTCCTGTGTAGTCATAGTGCTATATGTTCACCTGGCCTGTACTCTTAATGCCAGATATTTCCTACTATCTACACATCCAGTATGTCGACTGAATTTGTTTTTATTTGTAATCAGCTGTCATTACAGTACCTCTACTCACTACTTCCTAAACAAAACACAAATGATTGATAATTATTATAAAAGTTAATTTACAAGAATAGTTTCTATACAAAGAAGAGGATTTTCCTGTTATTTGCAGGAACAAAGGTAAACTGAAAAATAAGGGATTTGCATTTAACCATTTTTCTAATGCAGGGAGGATAGAGAAGAGATGACTTGGGAACAACTAATAGTATTTTGATGTATATATTGTCAAGTAGTTCAGTTACATGTCCACCCCACTTTACAATTGGTCAACATGTCAGAATAGAATTATTGACTAGCAGCGCTTACAGTCTAAATGCATCAGTGAGTACAATATATGAAGGACGTGGGTTTTTAGAAACAGCCCTGAATAGGGGGAGGTCTGGAGCTGTGTAGCCCCAGGACGACCACTGAAGAGACTGTTCATCCCCATGCTTTAGGAGCAGCACTGTTTGCTCCGTTAGAATAGAACAGTGTGCTCCTCCCTATGTGCTGGCCCCTCTCCATCCTGTTTTTGCTGGCTTGCTCCTTGGGAGAAGTGGGAAAAAGGGGTAAGCTATCTCTGCACTCACCAAAAAGCAGGTAGCACTGACGCTATTATCATGAGAGGTCTTTATGTAGTGGTGGAGTGGCTTCATGTTTGTCCCTTAATGACTGAGCAAGAATGCTGTACAATCTAGAACAAATATTACAATACAAAAAAGCACCATTCAGGCAACCACAGACTGGTGTGTGTGGTCACTGAAGTTGGAATAGCATCATCTTACTCGAGCCATATCCTGTGTGCAATAGTTAGGGGAAGACAAAAACCCAGATATCTAATGACACAATTATACCAGCCATATAGTCCTTCTGCTGTTGCTATTTAGTTTTATCCCTTTGCCAGCTCACTGTGTGGAAATACTTAGTTCTGGGGGTAAGAGATGATGGACATCATGAGTCAATGGTCTTGGTCTTTGTTCTTCACACAGTTCAAATACTTGCCAGGATGAAGATCTGTTGCTGCTGCTATTTCTTCTCTTGTGTCTTCCACATTTCCAGGTCATGGTGATAGCATTGGGTAGTTTTGAATATTTTCCTTCCTCCTGTGACTGGTTTTCTTTCCTTCTTTCAATTCCTTTTCTCCATTTTGGGAGATGAAGATGTATACATTCCTTCTCAGTCACTGTGACCAAAATTTTCCCTCTCTCACTGTCACCACTTAAGGAGAAGAGAAAGAAAAAGAAAAACAATGCTTGTGAAATAATTTTTTTTTGAAAAAAAAACACCCAGCAGTAAAGAGGGAGACTACGATATGCAGGAGGCTCAAATGATCTTTTAAACTCATGCTCTTTCTATGACGCATAATACTTGCTTTCATGAAGCATAATGAAATAAACAAAAGACAAAAAAGTATGAATATATGAGCTCACTAGAAAAGAAAATGTGTCCTTTCACAAACCAAACAAGAATGGCTCAGATTTGGCTAGAAGTATTTAATGTTGCTTATTTCCCCGCCATTTCATCTATTATATTTCAGACTTCACAAGAGTACAGTAGTATTTGCATCCAAATCCTTTATGGCTTCGCTAAAACTGGAAAATGAAACTGACAATCTAAGTACACCATTATATTGCCTAAGGGGGAAAAAATCCCTGCTATAATTAGTCAATCAAAATATTGAAAGTCAAATATTGAAACAAGACACTACCACCTACAGTTAGTAATGGAGCTTGTACGTATAAAGTGGAGCGTGGGCTAGCTCTGATTTCTTTATTATGTACAACGTATCCATTAGGCACTCACACAAGGCCAAGTCCTGAAACAATGAGTGAAGCTGGAGTAAAAGGGATTTCCTTACATGTAAAAGCAAGCGGGGGGAGAGGGGGAGTAAGTTTAATAAAAGTATCAAGAAGAGCAATAAAACTGAGTAATCCTGTGATTTATTTACCATAACCCATTTCCTTTGTGACCTCATCCCACACTGATTGCACTCTTACTCACTACATCACTAGATTGCAATCAATTGTGGGAAGGGCCAAGCGATTTATTTATATATTTACTCCAGGATTTTGAGCATATATCATAATAAATATACAAATAACAATAAATTAACAATAATTAAAAAAATAAACCCAATATATTAATAGTAAAGAATGACTGTGGTTACTGTTGCTGGATCTGCAAAGTAGTAGGTACAGCTTGCTTTTGTACTCCCCATGCAAGGTTTTGGCTAAATAGACATGGTTGAAATGCACCTTTTTGCAGAGAGCCTTATGAACCACTTAAGTCTCACATAAACCTTGTTTTGCAAGCTTATGGGGACATCAGTGCTCCATTTCACTGTGTGAGGACCCACTTGACTATACTATTATGTAGTGGCCAGCACATGAGGCCAAATCCTGCTCTCATTTACATTAGTTTAAATCAGTAGTAAATCCAAAAAAGTTAAGAAATTGACTTTATTAAAAGAACAGAATTTGCCCCAATCATTTCCTCCCCTTCCCAATGCAAGGTAGAGATATTCACAAAGTCCTTCTGTAGTGCATAGATGAGGAGACTTCTCTTTCATAGGTTTTTTTTCTCATTTCACCCCGGTCATAGCAGACATGCTTTGTTGCTCCACTCTAGACCTTTGAACCCATGTGTAAATGGTCTGAAGGTTGGGTCCAGAACCAATAACTTGGATCTACAATTTCCATAACTACAAAATGGTCACAGAGGATTCTAAAGGGCTCAAAAGTTTCAAAGGCTTAATGGAAATGGAAGTCTTGAATACAGTTCTACTCTGAAACGTGACTGTAAAAATGGCATCCTGGAATTCCATGTTTATCTATCAAGAATTTACCAATCATATATGATTAGTTTACAAGTACAGAGATATATTGTCTGACCATTATCCCTGAAAACTCAACGTGGGGTATAAGATGACTTCTTTCATATTTGTGCTTCAATCACTAGCAATAAAGCTTCTAGAGGCCAAATTAGGACTTCCGTTCCACGTGTACAAACCCCTGAGTTACACTTGTGCAGCCTGAATTGCCTTCAAGATATAACTAATTGGAACATAGGAAACAAGTTTGTTGATGATGAACAAGGAGGAACAGAATCCAGCTGACTTTCACTTAGCTATGGTGGCTTGGTAGTTTTAAAGAGGAGTCAAATGCTGTAAAAACTAGTTTTTCCAATGGAGCTAGCAGAAATGACTCTGAATACAGGAAGCAGATCTGTTGACTAAGAATATGCCATTTTTATACAGCCACTTTTCAGAGCACAACCAAACTAATATGGAAGTGAACTACCTAGTACTTTGTTGAAAATTCTTGAGTATTCACTCGTTCTTCCATGTGTACTTACTATGTAATGTAGCAAACTAGCTATATGTATTGTGGGTGAAATTTGCCCATCTACAAAGTATATTATGTCAACATATGCTATTGTATATCAAGAGGGTTCTTCCCTCCCCACCCCAAGTAGATTAAATGCTGTGCATTTTAGATAGTATTTAACAATATGTGGTAAATTATTATTATACTGGGTTTGTTGTAATAACATTATTTATGTTTAACTCTCTTGTTTTTTCTGTGTTAATGGATTGAGTTTTGTATATACAATAGAATATTCCATTGTGACTTAATGTTAGCGTAATAAACAGTGTTACTGTATAAGTAAAACAAAGAACTCATTACTCTGATTCTAATGCTAATAAATGCAGTGTGTGTAGGCATGTTGTATGGAGGTGGAAATGACAGGGACTTTGACCCTGCTGTGTCACCTTGGTGCCTATAGATGTTACTGGACTCATGATGTCTGGCACTTCTGATGTCCGAAGTTGGGACCCATGTACCTTAACTCTTATAGTAGATATCATTTACCACCTGGGGGACAAGAGGTGGGAATCAGCAAAAGTATCCACATTATCTATAAGCAGATATTTAACCAGATATGTTGTGTTTCATTCATTCTGAGGTATATTCCTTGGTTATTTTGTGTGTGCGTGGTTATATGTTCATTTTTTCTAACAATTTGCAGTGCGCTATGCTTTACATTGAAATACAGTTCAATAACTGAACTACAACTGTAAGCCATTTTTCTTACTTTAATAGGTAAATAGTTTGTATAAACAATCTAAATATAATCACTAGCATTTATGACTATATTATTTGTACTCCTTTTTATAGTGTACGCCTTTTAGTAGTATAGTATAGCTACTTTTAACTTTTGTCCATTACTACCATAATACAGAGTTAAGTTTTATTATATAACTATATATAAACAGTTTACTTGTGAAGGTAACAAATAGAGTTCTTTGCTTTCTTGTAAAGTTTTATGCTAAGATAAAATTCCAGTGTCTAAATATTGGGGTCAAATTATTTCCTGACTCCACTCAAGCCAGTGTATCAAAATATAGCATAATTTGAAAATGCAAATGCTAAAACTATTTATATAAATACAGATTCTCTCCAAATAGCCCAAGATCATCATGGTAAATTCTTTTGTGCCCTGTCTAGTAAGAAGAAATTAACACCATCAAACAGTAATGCCGGTACTGGCCCAATATACAACATAAACATCAGCTTGAAAAGTGTGGTGTGATAGTTTGACACAGTTGGAAGTTTCCTTTCACTGATAAGTTCTTAAAATAAACATGAGAAAAGAAGCAGGTTTTTACTGTGACTGATAATGCATTTTTTTCTGGATGCACTGCTAAACATAGCAATTGGAGTTAATAGGTAACTCATACCCATCCCCTCCAGTGCTAATTATCAATGAAGGAAAGGAAATAACTAATTTAGGCTAGTGTATTTGTCTTACTAACAACATTAGTAGTAGAACAAAGAAGATAATTCAAGCATTTATGAAATATCTCATACTAGCCTCATCACTAAGTCTCCTACACACAATGGTAGTGAAACGTAGTATTTATAAATATGTACACGTGTAAATAATATTATTGTAACGATAATTATTGATTATATGATTCCACACAACAGCAATAAAAGTGCCTCAGAGGCTATTGTAGCAAAATGTTACAAATAAATAATTGAATCAGTTGCAATGGGATTGATTTTAAGGTGAGACCTGTATATGAGATATTAATTAAGATAAAGCCTTATGTACCCGCTGAGATTCTTGTTTTGCCCACAGATACAAAATGTAAGCAATACAAAGCCTAATTCTGTGACCTTCTACATGCACATGTTACTCAGTAATTATTGCCTTTCCTGGTGTCTTAAAGTAGCAGCTAAGAATACCTTAGTAATTCTGCAAACATTTTAAATGAGGAAAAGTCAATTAATTTAATGCTTTCAAGTAGGCACTTAATTGAGCCCTGAAAAAGGTAGATCCTTACATTTTCACTGTCTCACATGTTAGCAGGTTCTCTGTGCCATGTAACTGTTAAGTTAGGTAAGGCTGGGTATCAGACAGCAAGGGAGAGTGCTGGCTAATACTTGCTGGTTTTCCCAGAGCTATTGTAATCACCAGCCACATGCCCCTTTCCTGCACATGCTTTGGGAGCTGGTTTGTCCTTGACCAGCCAAAGTAGGATCATCAGCCACTTGTCAAGTCTACTGAGGCTCATCATTGGGACTGTGATGTTATTTAGACTTGTCATGATATACTGAGCTTAACAGAGTTCTTGGCGGTGGCTGTGTAGGCTCCCACAGAAGTAACTAAAGCTTGAAAGAGATGTAAGAGGCCTTCTATCAGCATACTCTCAGGCTGTTGGTAGCATGAGGAGGGGCCTGATGATTCTCCTAAGGTTCAAAGAGCGGACATAACCAGCGCTGTTATGGTCTTCAGGACAGGTGGAATGCTTCCTGTTGCACTGCTCCTTATTCAGCCTTCTTTACTACCCTCTCCTTTACTGCCACTCCACTCTCCCCTGCTCCACTCTCGCCCTTTATACTGGCTCCTTTCCTGCTGCCCCACAAATCTCTCTTCTCCATTGTTTGCGATCTATATACTTTCCCCAGCCCTCGTACTTCCCATTCCACTTGTGGACCTATTGTGGCCTGCAGGAAGCAAGCATGAGGTTTGCAGAATGGGGGTAAAGGAGCTAATGGGAAGTTTGGGGAGGGACAGCAAGCGTAGGAAGACGTCCACTAATCCAACAAATTTAATTGTTTTCAACTTTCTGTTCTCAAGCCAGGTTCTGATTAAAAAAGGAAGGTTAGAAGTTTCTAACTGCGGTGACCCCAACTTTAAAAAATATGTTTTATTTTACAGGCAGCTTGCTGATTAACTTCAGTTTTGGTGGGAACGTTTTACTTTTCTCCATAGCTAAGCCTCCCGCTGGGGTTTCAAAACTGGGCTGGTCAGGCTTTCTTGCACTATTTTATCACTCCTAGGTTTTGACCCATTTGGAATCTGGAAGTGCAGAGTTTGGCAAAAAATGAAGAAAAAAAAAGTAACTGGAAGTAATCCAGTTCAATGTGTCTGATTTCTTACTACAATTCTCATCAGAATCCTGAGTGTGTGGTCTGTGAAAACTATTATATCCAAATGGTAAATTTCTTTGGCTAAGGACTTCAGGACTCCATCATTCAATATACTGAGTTAAAAACATATATCCCAACTGTTTAAAATGCTCCATTTGGACTTACTAAAGCATGATTTTTAAAAAAAATTTCTGACAATAATACACACTGGAACTGTTGCTGTGACTCACTTAGTCTGAGCTACAACTCTGGAAGACTTCCGAGCTGAAATGATGATTTCTATGAAAGTATGTCAATGATCAGCAATGTTACTCATCTGCTACTCACACTAATGACAATGAAAGGGATTTCATTTTATTTGGCTTGTAAAGAATAAAGATTTCAGCACATTCTACTATGTATTATACTTTGCTGATGTTACATATTGATTAGAGAGAATGTTTAAACCAAGGGGCAATTCAGGACTATCATTAGTATCGTAATAATATCCTCAGGGTAGAAGAAGAGGGTTGTTCTTTATTATTTGAATTTTGCATACAAGCCATAGCATTTTATGCTAAAGACATTATTATGGTACTATTACTCATTTTTGTCTTTGATAGAACTATAAAACAGGTTGTTGTTTTTTGTATGGAGGACTGGCTGAGTTTTTTTTTCACAAAGAACTTACATTTTCATAAGAAGATGAAACTTGTTTTCCTTTTTAAGCTTTGCCATATTTTAAATTGATGTGAGTCTGTCCATAGTCAGACTTTCTAAACTATATCAATAATGATAATCATTGGTATCTAACACTTCATAAATATCCCTTTAAGATACTATTTGATAAGTCCTGTCGCCTTGTAGGAAACAATCTGTATACTACTGCTTCAAAAGCAGCTAAATGTATTACAATAAATTTGCTTTCTCTGGGATGCGAATTGGAAACCTATGAGATGTTGAATAAGAAAACTGATACCACTGCTTATCTGTACAAAAGCTAGTGGTGTTAGGAAGCCCAGTAATTGAAAAATGGATAGTACTGATATTTGAACCTTTTTATATAACCTTTGAAGTGTAAGCCTTTTGGGGAATAAATTGCTTTTTGTAACAAGAACAATGTCAGATCCCATATTTAGAAACCACACACTTAATTCATTTTCAGACAGAGAAACTCATGTTGTCTTGTTGGGAAAAACATTGCAAAATGGATTAAGCTTCACCCTGGAGAGATGATAACCTAATATAAATAACTGCAGGCTGATCTTTATTAGTTACTGAGCAAATATTGCCAAATAGGACAGGCGACCTTCAATGATGATTGATCTAGGATAAGTCATCAACAGCCTTGTCTCCAGAGAGTAACTTTGGGGCATTTTGGAATTGTAAGGCTCTTCTTATTTAAGGATAGACATTATAGCTAACATTGAGTAAGAATAAGTACACCTTGTTTAATGGTAAGGATTAAAGCTAATATGCTGGCAGAGTAATGACATCTGTTTCTAAGGTGGGCAAACTGTTAAGTGTTTGAACTGATCAGAACTGCAAGTAGTAGGGGTTCAGCTGAAAACGTGAACCTGTCAGAACTTCTCAAGTTCAGAGGAACCAGTCTGAGTGCTGGTTTTTAGAAGTACTTTAAGTACGAATAATTTACTGAAATTGACATTGGATGAGTGGAATGTCATTATCTTGTCTACAGTACATTGTAACTTGCACAGTATAGATGGGAATATTGTTCTCTTTCTTACAACTATTCCTTTGTTAATTTCTTCCCAGGGTTGGAGGATCTTATGTTTGGAAGTCAAGCTTCACATATCATAGTCACCACTTGGAGTTGAAAAAAGTCACAGGGCACATGATTAATGGAATTGTGTCCCATTCAGAAACTGCTTTAATTATATTGTTTGTATGTAATAAATATAAATTAAATTATGAGTTATATAAACATTTTAAACAAGATAACTCAAAACAACATACATACTATTTGACAATACCTGGCATACGTAATAGAAAGTAATGCTGATTACATGTGGAAATGAGTGATATCTGGGCACATGAACTGTTATCCTTAACCAGAGTATTTGGTTACATCTATACTACATACCACTGGTGGCAACGTGTAGTGTACATGTAGCTACACACTGCAGTGAAAAGCACACCACATTGTGTCCACATTGTGGTGTGCAGCTACTTGTGTCAGTGACAGGCTCTGGCAGAGGGGAAAGGCACAGAGGCCACTGTCTCCCACCTACCAAAGCCTTTCTCTACTATCAGAGTCTTTGCCTGATGTGGGGAAAGGCTCCAGCAACAGGGAGCTTGCAGAGTCTTTCCCAGCTGCCTCCCCCATGCCTTCCCGCTTTCAACAATTTTTCCTACAGTGGGGAAAATTTCCAGCAGTAGGGAGGCAACTGACACTGCATTGCTGAAAACAGTAGGGTAGATGGGGAGGCATGACTTTGGTGAATAGAGAGCCATATAGGCTATGTACTCAGATACATACCCACACCCTTCAAATGTGTCTTTACTTGCCTAAGCTGTGCCTCACTGTCTCCACAGCAACTTATACCTGTGTTAGAGGGACTATACGTATATGTGCACTAAACCACACAGAAGGAAGGGCAAAGTATAGACACACCTTAATGAAATTGTGGGGTTTGGAATTTGCTGGTACTTATATTCAAAGCCTCAAACCAAAAACTCGACAAAGATATCATGATTTTTATTGGTTTTATTCCATGTATACTTCAATAAATGCTTTCAGTGTTTACTCATATGCAGTATAGATAACTTATTGAGGTGGACGTAAGAGAAATTTTCAAATCTGCAAACTCTAATGAGCATTTATTCCATTGGTTAATATTCATTACTAAGTTCTAGTTTTTCAAATAGTGGGTATTAGTCTTCTAGCAGAACACATCATTCTTCAGACCCAACCTTGGTCATGGGATCTGAGATTGTCTCATTGGGGAAAAGTCTGTTAGAATTGGTTGTTCAAATTCTAGTTGAAGTGCCTGTTGTAATACAAATGAATCATGATATTCTTATTAAACTATTTGTTATTTATGTAACATTGTGAATGTTCATAGTACTGTACAGTTGGAGAGCAGTGGCAAACAAATAACTTTGTCCCTATCTGGAAGGAAACAAACTATTAAAATGGAAGCATGCCTCCTTCAATCTGTACGCTACTTTCTCTCCTGATTTGAATATTTTTTTTATTTCAGCTGGTAAAGATCAGTTTGAGCTTCTTTTGAATTGACACCTGCTCAATTAATTTGGAGTTTCCTTTTTGTGACTTATCTTTAGATATTTTTATTTTTTGTTCGGGTGATGAAACGTTTTGGTTTGTCCTTTTTTTTCACCTGTGAAATAAAAAATTATTATCCCTTTTCCCCCTTATGTATGTTCTAAAAGTTACACTTTTCAGAATCATGCATTGAATGTTCACTCATAATTTTACATATTTAAGGTTCAGGACACACAACAATCAATATTTGTGCATGCACCTGGGGAGTTTGTGAATTCCAAATGGATAGACAACCATTCATTTGGCATGAGAAAATGCCATTTACTATCAAAAATTTAATTGTGTGTCTACCCTAAAACTTGACAGGTTTCAGAGTAACAGCCGTGTTAGTCTGTATTCGCAAAAAGAAAAGGAGTACTTGTGGCACCTTAGAGACTAACCAATTTATTAGAGCATAAGCTTTCGTGAGCTACAGCTCACTTCCTCAGATGCATATCGTGGAAACTGCAGCAGGCTTTATATATACACAGAGAACATGAAACAATACCTCCTCCCACCCCACTGTCCTGCTGGTAATAGCTTATCTAAAGTGATCATCAGGTGGGCCATTTCCAGCACAAATCCAGGTTTTCTCACCCTCCACCCCCCCACACAAATTCACTCTCCTGCTGGTGATAGCCCATCCAAAGTGACAACTCTTTACACAATGTGCATGACAATCAAGTTGGGCTATTTCCTGCACAAATCCAGGTTTTCTCACATCCCCCCCACCCCCATACACACACAAACTCACTCTCCTGCTGGTAATAGCTCATCCAAACTGACCACTCTTCAAGTTTAAATCCAAGTTAAACCAGAACATCTGGGGGGGGGTAGGGAAAAACAAGAGGAAACAGGCTACCTTGCATAATGACTTAGCCACTCCCAGTCTCTATTTAAGCCTAAATTAATAGTATCCAATTTGCAAATGAATTCCAATTCAGCAGTTTCTCGTTGGAGTCTGGATTTGAAGTTTTTTTGTTTTAAGATAGCGACCTTCATGTCTGTGATTGCGTGACCAGAGAGATTGAAGTGTTCTCCGACTGGTTTATGAATGTTATAATTCTTGACATCTGATTTGTGTCCATTTATTCTTTTACATAGAGACTGTCCAGTTTGACCAATGTACATGGCAGAGGGGCATTGCTGGCACATGATGGCATATATCACATTGGTGGATGTGCAGGTGAACGAGCCTCTGATAGTGTGGCTGATGTTATTAGGCCCTGTGATGGTGTCCCCTGAATAGATATGTGGGCACAATTGGCAACGGGCTTTGTTGCAAGGATAAGTTCCTGGGTTAGTGGTTCTGTTGTGTGGTATGTGGTTGTTGGTGAGTATTTGCTTCAGGTTGCGGGGCTGTCTGTAGGCAAGGACTGGCCTGTCTCCCAAGATTTGTGAGAGTGTTGGGTCATCCTTTAGGATAGGTTGTAGATCCTTAATAATGCGTTGGAGGGGTTTTAGTTGGGGGCTGAAGGTGACGGCTAGTGGCGTTCTGTTATTTTCTTTGTTAGGCCTGTCCTGTAGTAGGTAACTTCTGGGAACTCTTCTGGCTCTATCAATCTGTTTCTTTACTTCTGCAGGTGGGTATTGTAGTTGTAAGAAAGCTTGACAGAGATCTTGTAGGTGTTTGTCTCTGTCTGAGGGGTTGGAGCAAATGCGGTTGTATCGCAGAGCTTGGCTGTAGACGATGGATCGTGTGGTGTGGTCAGGGTGAAAGCTGGAGGCATGCAGGTAGGAATAGCGGTCAGTAGGTTTCCGGTATAGGGTGGTGTTTATGTGACCATTGTTTATTAGCACTGTAGTGTCCAGGAAGTGGATCTCTTGTGTGGACTGGACCAGGCTGAGGTTGGTGGTGGGATGGAAATTGTTGAAATCATGGTGGAATTCCTCAAGGGCTTCTTTTCCATGGGTCCAGATGATGAAGATGTCATCAATATAGCGCAAGTAGAGTAGGGGCTTTAGGGGACGAGAGCTGAGGAAGCGTTGTTCTAAATCAGCCATAAAAATGTTGGCATACTGTGGGGCCATGCGGGTACCCATAGCAGTGCCGCTGATCTGAAGGTATACATTGTCCCCAAATGTGAAGTAGTTATGGGTAAGGACAAAGTCACAAAGTTCAGCTACCAGGTTAGCTGTGACATTATCGGGGATAGTGTTCTTGACGGCTTGTAGTCCATCTTTGTGTGGAATGTTGGTGTAGAGGGCTTCTACATCCATAGTGGCCAGGATGGTGTTTAGTGTCCTTTTTCTTTTGTAGAGAAGCAAAGTGTGCGTTGTGAGAAAACCTGGATTTGTGCAGGAAATAGCCCAACTTGATTGTCATGCACATTGTGTAAAGAGTTGTCACTTTGGATGGGCTATCACCAGCAGGAGAGTGAATTTGTGTGGGGGGGTGGAGGGTGAGAAAACCTGGATTTGTGCTGGAAATGGCCCACCTGATGATCACTTTAGATAAGCTATTACCAGCAGGACAGTGGGGTGGGAGGAGGTATTGTTTCATATTCTCTGTGTATATATAAAGCCTGCTGCAGTTTCCACGATATGCATCTGAGGAATTGAGCTGTAGCTCATGAAAGCTTATGCTCTAATAAATTGGTTAGTCTCTAAGGTGCCACAAGTACTCCTTTTCTTTTTTCCTAAAACTTGAGTTCACAAAACTGCACCTACAAATTCCAGGGCTGTGTGGAGGCTGCTTTGAAGATTTGATCCTCAATATTTCTTCATAATATGGCCTCAGTGCATTTGAAGAAAGGTGCATTAGGAGCAGAATGGAGAATGGAGCAGCAAACAGGGGAGTTTTGAGTGAGAGTTCTCCAGGTGAAGGAGAAGTGACTATGTGACCCTGGGGATGAGTTTGTTGTCTGTTAGTTTTTTGTTGTTGTATGCTTGCTTGCCGTGTATCTGCTTGATTGACATTTATAGTGTGGTTTGTTTGGGGGGCTGTGTGCTGAGCCTAGCAGCCCGTGAGGCAAGGCTGAAAGCTTCCTAAGGAGGCTCTAGCCTGCCATCCGTTTGATCCCTAGTTCCTTTAGGATTCCTTGACAAAGTAGAGGGTCTAACTGAAAGACAACAGGGGTGGGGTTTAAAAAATCAGCTCCTAAGCATTCAGAGGAGCTAGCCAACAAGAGCAGCAAATGGGAGTTTAGAGAGGTAATGTGAGAGTGTGACGGGGTGCGACTCACCACACTAACACCCCCTGTTGGTCATCTTGCAGATCATCTCCATAGGTCAATATGCTGCTTCTCGGTGGTGTTTGGCCGGCTGTCACTTCTGTTCTTGGACCCATGTTGCTCCAAGGACTGTGGCGTCCTCTTTATGACATAGCCCTCTGTCTGTGTTGCACTCTGTGCTCCCCCCTTTTGGGAGAAGGTACAGCAGTCCAATGGTGGGGGGAGGGGGAACCTGGGCCCGCCCCTGCCCACTACTCCAGGTCCCAGCCCAGGGACCCCGTAGATGGCAGCCATGTGCTACATCGCCTCCAACCTCTCAGTCTACTTTCCTGGACCAATTCCCCGCACCTTCTCAGCCCTTATCTCCGGGCGTCAGCATGTCACTCTTAGCAGTCAGCCAGGAGCTCACTCTCACCTCCCCTGATCCTGCCCAACACTGCTCTGTCCAAGGTGCTAGCATTCTTCCTCCTGCAAGGCAACCTCTTCTCCCTCCTTGAGCTCCAGGAAGCAACTGAAACTGCTCTTTTCTGCAGCACTTCTTCTATGGGCCTGCCCAGCCCTGATTGGCTGCTTCTTGCAGCCCCTCTCTAATTGGATGCAGCCCTTCTGTGCAACCTCCCGAGGGCTATACTAACCCCTTATGGGCCAGTGTGGGGCAAAGACACCATCACAGGGAGCCAGATATGTCTAATGCAATTTTCTAGATTTAGGCCAATAACCACCACCTGCTTCCCCCTCCCCAAAAAAACACACATGCACACACACACAGAGAACAAACAAAAAACCCTGCAAGTGTAAAATTAATGTAGGGAGAAGTTCAGCAGCAGAGTGGGGGCTATCCAGTTTATTGCACTGAATGCAGCATGTATGATTTCCTGCGTTATGGGCAAGTGGCATATGCATGCATTTGATAAAAGCAGTTCATGGCCCTCAGAGACCATGTACAGACTCTTGAACTAGAGGAGCTAAGGGAGACAAAGGCATAGAGATTAAACTTTCTGGGACAACCCCCCAGGCTGACAGCCTCTGTACTGTTGAGGAGGATGAAAGTCTCAAGGAAAGAGAACATCAAGCTGGAACAGCGGGAAATGATCCCAGTTAAGATGTTCCTTCCAGATGATGCCATGGTATCCTCTTATACTGAACGATACCTCTCCAAGGGAGAGGATCCCTGTTATTAGGAAGAGTCAGGTAGTAGTAATGGGGATTCATTATTAGAAATATAGATAGCTGGATTTGTGATAATCAGGAGAAACACATTGTGAATTGCCTGCTGGGTATGAAGGTCGAAGACCTCTCAATACATCTAGACAGGCTTACGTAAAGTCCTGGAGAGGAGTTGTTGGTCATGGTACATATAAGTAGTAAGTACCGATAACATTGGGAAAGGTAGAGCAGAGGTCCTGGAAGTCAAATTTAGGCTGATAGATAAGAGATTAAACTTCAGGACCTCCATGGTAGCTTCTCTCAAATGCTTCCAGTTTCATGCCTAGAGACAGTTAGACAGGCATAACTGCAGGGTGTCAATGAATGGATGAGACAATGGTGCTCAGAGGAGAAATTTAGGTTTATTATGTACTGGGGACCTTTTAGGAAAGAAGGAGCCTATACAAGCAGGATGGGCTCCATCTAAATCAAAATTGAACCAGATTGCTGGCATGTAAAATTAAAAAGATCATAGAGGAGTTTTTAAACTAAGGGCTGGAGAAAATCTGACAGGTGAGGTGCACATGGTTCACACAGAGACATCCCTTAGGGGAAGATTTATTAAAGGGGTGTCATGGTGACCCAGCAACCAAGGGGTCGACACAGGCACTGCTAGCCATTGCTGATTGGCAGCCTCAACACAGCAGAGAGGATAAAAGGACTGGGAAGTAGAGGCAGGGTGGCTGCCAGAACAGTAAGCAGGCCTGGAGGAGGGAACTCCTGTCAGCAAGTTGCTGAAGGGCCACTTAGGGACCATACCCTAGAAGGAGACTGCCATACCAGCAGATTGAAGAGCCTTCAGAAACTCAGGGGAGGTAGGAAGGAGTTCAGAACACAGCTGGAGATGATGAACCTCGATTCAGTTTATCTAATTTGAGGGTCCTGAGCTGTAACCAGTGGACAAGCGGAGAGGCAATTCGTGATTTAGTCCTAAGCAGCACACAGGATCTTGTCCAAGACATGAATATAGTTGAACAGCTTGGTAATAGCAACCATAATGTATAAAATTTAATATGCTTGTGGTGTGGGGGAAGGGATACCAAAGAAACCCACCACTGTAGCATTCAACTTCAAAAAGGGGAAAATTCAAAAAGGAAATGACATAAAAATGAGGATGTTAGTTGAATGGAAATTAGAAGGAACAGTTAAAAGAGTGAAATACCTACAAGCTGCATGGAAATGTTTAAAGATGTAAAAACACCATAGTAGAGGCTCAAACTATATATGTATACCTCAAATAAACAAAAAAAGTAAGAGGACCAGTAAAATGCCACTATGGCTAAACAGAGTAAAATAGGTAGTTAGAGACAAAAAGACATCTTTAAAAATTAGAAGTCAAATCCTACTGAGGAAAATAGAAGGAACATTAACCTTGACAAGTCTAGTGCAAAAAGTGTAATTAGGCAGACCAAAAAGGAATGTGAAGAGCAAGTAGCAAAAAATATAATAATTAACAGCAATTTTTTAAAGGACCATCAGAAGTAGGAAGCCTGACAGACAGTTAGTGGGGCCACTGGATGATCAAGGTGCTACAGGAGCAATCAAAGAAGACAAGACGGTTGCAGAGAAGCTAAATGAATTCTTTGCATTGGTCTTCTCTGCAGAGGATGTGAGAGATTCCCAAGCATGAGCCATTCTTTTTAGATGACAGATCTGAGGATCTGTTCCAGATTAAGGTATCAGTAGAGGAAGTTTGGGAACAAACTAATACATTAAAAATAAATCATCAGGAACTCAAATATGAAATTGCAGATATACTTACTGTGCTATGTAACATAACACTTAAATTCAGCCTCTGTACCAGATGACTGGTACATAGCTAATGTCACACCGATTTTTTTAATAGGCTCCAGAAGCGATCCTAGCAATTACAGGCTGGTAAGCCTAACTTCAGTACCAGGCAAATTGGTTGAAACTACAGTAAAGAACAGAATTATCAGAAACATAGATAAGCATAATATGTTGGGGAAGAGTCAACACGGCTTTTGGAAAAGGGAATCTTTGCCTCACTAATGGACTTTCAGAAAGCTTTTGACAAGGTCCCTCACCAAAGGATATGTTAGATGTTAATAAAATCATGAATGCTGTGGAGAAAGTGAATAGGGAAGTGTTATTTACCCCTTCGCATAATACCAGAACCAGGGGTCACTCAATTAAATTAACGAACTAAAGGAAGTATTTTTTTCATACAATGCACAGTCAACCTGTGGAACTTGTTACCAGGGGACATTATGAAGGCCAAAATTATAACTGGGTTCAAAAAGGAATTAGATAAATTAATGGAGGTTAGGTTCAACAATGGCTATTAGCCAAGATGGTCAGGGATGTAACCCCATGCTCTAGGTGTCAATAAATCTCTGATAGCCAGAGGCTAGGACAGGATGACAAGGGATAGATCACTAAAAATCCCTATTCTGATCATTCCCTTTTAAGCATCTGGCACTGGCCACTGTCTGAAGACAGGATACTGGGCTAGATGAACCATTGGCCTGACTCTGTATGGCCATTCTTGTGTTCCTATCTAAGGCTTGTTGATTTAAGTCCAAAGTGTAGTGTACTTCTTTTCTGTGTTTTTCATTTTTATGCTGCAATGTGTTAACTCATCAACTGGAGGAGCTAGGTAAATCCTAATCTAGTGAAACAACTAGCATGACTGGAATGTGGTCAGACAGGACAATACTCCTGTCACGGTTCCTCCCCCACTCTGAACTCTAGGGTACAGATGTGGGGACCTGCATGAAAAACCTCCTAAGCTTATCTTTACCAGCTTAGGTCAAAACTTCCCCAAGGTACAAAATATTACCCCCGTTATCCTTGGACTGGCCGCTACCACCACCAAACTAATACTGGTTACTGGGGAAGAGCTGTTTGGACGCGTCTTTCCCCGCAAAATACTTCCCAAAACCCTGCACCCCACTTCCTGGACAAGGTTTGGTAAAAAGCCTCACCAATTTGCCTAGGTGACTACAGACCCAGACCCTTGGATCTTAAGAACAATGAACAATCCTCCCAACACTTGCACCCCCCCCTTTCCTGGGAAATGTTGGATAAAAAGCCTCACCAATTTGCATAGGTGACCACAGACCCAAACCCTTGGATCTGAGAACAATGAAAAAGCATTCAGTTTTTTACAAGAAGACTTTTAATAAAAAATAGAAGTAAATAGAAATAAAGAAATCCCCCCTGTAAAATCAGGATGGTAGATATCTTACAGGGTAATTAGATTCAAAAACATAGAGAACCCCTCTAGGCAAATCCTTAAGTTACAAAAAAGATACACAGACAGAAATAGTTATTCTATTCAGCACAATTCCTTTCTCAGCCATTTAAAGAAATCATAATCTAACACATACCTAGCTAGATTACTTACTAAAAGTTCTAAGACTCCATTCCTGTCTATCCCCGGCCAAGACGACTACAGACAGACACAGACCCTTTGTTTCTCTCCCTCCTCCCAGCTTTTGAAAGTATCTTGTCTCCTCATTGGTCATTTTGGTCAGGTGCCAGCGAGGTTACCTTTAGCTTCTTAACCCTTTACAGGTGAGAGGAGCTTTCCCCTGGCCAGGAGGGACTTCAAAGGGGTTTACCCTTCCCTTTATATTTATGACAACTCCCAATAGTAGAAGTTATTAATTCAGAAAAAAATGGTGAGATATAAAGAAAATGTCCAAGATTAAATATGTGGATTGAACTCCAGATCATATAGATTAATAATCTCTCTTCTGTGGCCAAATTTATCTCTGGTGTTATTCCAATGAATTGTTTAGTAGCCTTCATATGTCAATCATGACCAAACCTATTTGAATGAGTTAACAAGCTATTTGTCATTTCCTGTTTGTCTTGTATACTTTATCCCATGGAGAATGGGATTACTTCAAAATCTCCACCTCTTGTACACTTTGGTTTCTTTCCACCAGTAATTCTGGTGATGTTTTCTTGAACAATTTAGGGCTTCTTTTATTGTAGTGAATATGTTGACTATTATATTGTGACTACTCTGCTTGTTGATTTTCATCAGCATCTATCTTCCTTCAGTACCTACTTCTTCATATTTCATGTTACCTCTCAAACATTTTTGTTTGAGTAACATGGTTGCTCCTCTATATTATTTTTTAGAGCTTGAGAAGTAGGTGTGCTTTATTCACCCCTTACTGAGTTTGTCTGCTTCTTCAGGAACTGTTCTTGTGAAGTTACTGGAAAAGGCCAGGGTGATTATTTAGTAGGAAAAATTGAATCTGTTGGAACTTTATTGCTTTCCTCTCAGAAATCTGACTTATTTACGACATGAAGAATTTTAGGGCACTTGATAGGACTCACTTCTTTTTTTTATGATACTTCTGCCTTTGTGTAAAATTGTGCTATAAATGATATTGACAGTGTCATACAGTAATACTGTATTGGTTTTAAGTTCCATTGTTTCAGCAATTTATAGTAAAACAAACCAAAGATGTGCCTGTCTGCTGAAGTTGTAAAGTTGCAAAGGCCTTGTCTTAAATTTTGCAATGTATATAAGGGAGACTTCCAGGTTGACTAAGCTAGAGGGAAGGTGCACCTTTTGCTTCTCTGATGGAGCGTATACTACAGGGGGTTCTATTTTCAATCGTGAACTCATAGGTTATATTACATCCATACACCATTTGGTTCAGCCACAAAATGAAGGATTTCACTATTGCTGACACTGTTGAAACAGTCAAACAAGTTGTTTGTGACAGTCGTATAGATGGAACATGCCTTTGTTTAATACATTATACCCATACCTTTCATACAGAGATATGGAGACTGTAACACATTCATGACGCGTGAAGTTCCTAACATACAAAGCTAGTCCCCTTCTCACTTATACATTCTTATTAAAAATGAGAAAATTGGTTTGGGCAAAATACTAGCCACCTTCCAACTCCTAAACCTTCTCCCATTTTTATAACCCAAACTGAGAGCCTGCTCAGGGTTGGCTCCTGCACAGGTACATGAAGGAAAGAAGTTCAAGGAGCCCTCTCTCAGACTTCATAGAAGAACAACTGAAAGTATATAACCTGCTACTGACTGGTGCTTTCCTGGAGCTATAGCAACATTGGCTACCCAAAAGGGGCAGTGGGGAGGAGTCAATGAGAGCAGCATTTGCTAGGGGAGAAGGGGAGCTCACTCAATATTTCCTTGGAGATCATGAATAACATTGTGTCTCTCATGGGATACAGTGGCACCAGGAGAGTTCACTGAGTTAGTGTGGGTCTGTACCAACCCAAATGGGGGCTATGTTTGAATGCCACAATACTTATCTCTCTATCTCCCAGGCAGGAGATTCAGCCACTGTTAGGGTGACCATATTTGACAAAGAGAAAATGGGACACCCCCAGCCACTTGCCCAAGGCCCCCTCCCCAGCTTAGTACTGTTGCCCATCATTGGAACTCTGCGGGGGCCCCTCAGGAGACTGTTGTCCATCACTAGGGTTGCCAGGCATCCAGTTTTCTACTGGAACACCCGGTCGAAAAGGGACCCTGGGGGCTTCAATTGGCACTGCCGACTGGCAGTGCAGCAGGAGCCTGGGGCTCCCTGCCCTAGTGCCATGTGGCTCCTGGAAGAGGCTGCCAGGTTCCTGTGGCCCCTAGACGTCTGGGCAGCCAGGGAGGCTCAGCGTGCTGCCCCACCCCAAGGGCCGACTCTGCAGCTCCCCTTGGCCAGGAACCATGACCAATGGGAGCTGTGGGGCCATGCCAGCAGATGCAAGGTAGTGCGTGGAGCCTCCCTGGCCACCCATGCACCTGGTAGCCATGGTAAGCACCACCAGGACCCTGCACTCCAACCCCCCTGCCTCAGTCTGGAGTCTCCTCCCGCACCTAAACTCCATCCCAGAGCTTGCACCCTGCAACCTCCTGACACCCCAACCCGCAGTCCCAGCCCTGAGCCCCTGCCCCACTGCAGAGCCCACACCCCCAGCTGGAGCCCCTCACCCCTGTATCAACCCCCTGCCTGAGCCTGGAGCCCTCTCCTGCACCCCAACCCCTTCATCCCCAGCCCCACCCCAGAGCCCACACTCCCAGATGGAGTCCTCACCCCCTGCCCCAGCCTGGAGCCCTCTCCCCTCACCCCAAACCCCGTCTTCCCTGGCCTCACCCCAGAGCTTGCACACCCAGCCAGAGCCCTCACCCCCCCTCCCACACCTCAACCCCCTGCTCCGGTGAAATTAAGTGAGGGTGCAGGAGAGTGAGTGATGGAGGGAGAAGGGATGGAATGAGCAGGGGCGGGGCCTCAGAGAAGGGGCAGGGCAGGGGACGAGGCAGGGGTGTGCAGTTTTGTGCTATTAGAAAGTGGGCAACCCTACCCATTGCTGGAGCCCTGTCAACCCCCCCTCCTACTGGAATGCCCCCCCAGCCCTGCCTCCCTCCACTCGCCCTCCGCCCATTCCTCTGCACCTCCCCTTTTTGACAAAAGTGAGCATCTGTCCCATTTACTCTTGCCAACTGATCAAGACGGCAAGAGCAAATGAAACAAATGCCTCCTTTTGAAAAAAAAAAGTGGGATGGCCAGGACAGGGCTTAAAAAAGGCACTGTCCCAGCCAAAACTGAATGTATGGTCACCCTAGCCATTGTGCACAGCTATGATCTGAAGCTGTATTAAGGTGTAGGCCCATTGTCTTAACTCCCTCTTGTTTTTTTCAAAGGCCAATAATCTGGATTCTTTTTTTCTCAGATGCAGGATCTGCAAATGCTCCACCCCTATTGCTGACCTTTTGATAACTTAAATCCCAGCAGTACTTGAGAATAAAGATGCCCTGTGTGGTATCTTAACCTTGGAGCTCTGTCAAGTCATTAAAGCGTCAGCAGAAGCCTGATCTGGTGAAGCATTTGTAAGGTGTACTGATGGAGAATGGGAGAGAGGCAAACGGGCCTCTTCCCCTGAGAAGTCACCTAACATTTGGGACATATGAAATGCTCTTCTGAAGAAATGGGAGAGGGGAGCAAGTTAGTTGCCAGCCACCTAAAGAGTCAGGTGTGGAATAAAAAGCAACCGAGACCCTCTATAAACTTTTGGTAAAAAGAAGAACCCTTAAACTATGTCACTTCCCTTAAACAGTGTCACATAAAGAATTTTCCCACTTGCCAATCTTCTGCTCAAATTCAAGTGAATCCTGCGTCTTGGTTTGAACTGGGAGTTATGTCAATGAGTCAATGATAGGAGTGTCTGGAAAACAAGAATTCCATTTTGCAATACATTTGGAAGTTTTGAGATTTCTTTCTGATCTACATCAGAGCAAACCCAAGACCTTTTGAACATGTTCATGAAAAAAACAGAGACCATGCCCGGAATAGTCAATAGCCCAGGAGCAGGGGCACTCACCTGCGATGTAGGAAACTCAGGCTCAAGTCCCTACAGTGCCTATTTCAGAGCAGGGACTTGGTCCTGGGTCTCCCACATCCATAACAACTATGCTATTGGTTATTCTGGGGTTTCAGTTTCTACAAATCAGGATTTCTGGACCAAAAAAACCCATTTAATCAAAAAATACCTGGCCAGCTCTAGTCAATGGTAATGCATCTGGCATATGTGAAATGCGAATAAGATCCCTGAAGCATGCTTGAAAAGGGATTGTAAAAATACATTATGGAGTTCCATGTTTGTTGTGGATCAGTGGTGTCCAGATCAAATTAGCTCAGTTTACGGTAAACAATTTCATTTTTTTTTAAATTGCCAGCCCTGGAGATTCAGCCTGTGATCTGAGAGCCAAGCTGTTTTTTTCTTTTTCATGCATACTTACTGCTAATGAACATTCTGCAAGTTGAACTCAGACCCCTGTTACACCTGTGCAGTGGTATTATTGCATAGGTATAACAAAAGCCTAAATTGTCTAAAAACTTCCCTTTGCTGCACTAGTGTAAGCAACAATGGAAGTCCTAGTTTAAACAAGATCTGTACAGCCACTGGTGTCTTTAACACTGTGTTAGTTAGACTTCCTCTGAGCATATTTCATTGACACAGTGTTAAAAAGGGCTATGTTGATAGTAATGGTGGGAAAAATTTAGAAAATAACCCTATTATATCCCTCCTTCTGTGTAAGAGGGCATAATTTGTCTCTGCAACTGATGTATGTTTATACATGTATGTTTATATTGTTTATAAGTGATGTGTAAGAGAACCTATCTCTGTCTTCCAAAGCCATTTTCAGACTCTTTTCAAAGTAGTACTACATTTTGACACCTGATCCTGAGAATTGCTGAGCACCCTGAAGTTATGTGGGAATTGAGGACATTCAGCACCTTGCAGGATCAAGCCTTATAATTTAGCTGTGCTATTTCACAACAGGCTAGAGTTTTGAATATAGGCTTTTACCTGGATATTTTGTTTTTGTAAAAAAACAAATATGCTGGTTTCAACTATTTTTAGGCTTTTTAATGAGTACCTGTCTCTGTTTCCCTTTTTACATGAAGAGACTGAGTTATTTAACATTAAAAAGCATGTTCTCTGCATGCTAAGCTTAATCGACTCAGTACTCATTATTATAACTGGATTATCATTGGCTCAATGATAATTTTTGAAGGGGTAGCTACATAAATGCTCTGTCACCTTTTCAAGCAATTAAACACTCTGGGCACCAGCCTCTTAACAGTAATTCTGACTTGTTTATCTCAATTGGTCTTGCAATCCTTCTCTTCTACAGGACTTATTATCGTATGTACAGTAGATTTGAGGAAACCCTGACATTACATTCCTTCATGAAATTATCCACAGCAATATTTAGTGTGGTGTAGGAAAAAAAGCATATTAACAGATGGGGTATTTCCATCACAAGGTAGTGCACCTCAGCCCTTGACAAATAAAATATTCTCCTTAAAAAGCAATTATGCTTTTGACCATTAAATCTGGACACCTGGAAGAAATGTTTGTTTCAGATTTACTAGCACTCCATTTTATTTATTTTAAAAGGGCAGGATGGGATGCTCTTCTTGGTTACCCCCAATTATAATTGTCCTTATTGCAATTCCTTCTTTGCAATACTCAAAATACTTGCACCCACCTTATGGAAAATTCCAGTTTAATAAGCACTAATAATCTTTCTACTGAATCTTTAAAACAACTAGTAGAATTCTATGGCAAGGATATAATTCTCTTTTCAATTCTGTAGCTTGGACTGAAAATTCTGAACGAAGAATCAGCACTATGTATTAAAGTCTATAGCTTTTTAGAATAATTATACAGAAGCCTATTTAATGGCTATTGATTTCACCCCTAGAAAATTCTCCATAAATTGGTAATTAATTTAGAATTTGATAATTTATGTCAAAAAAACACCAGGAGTAATTCATTTAAAGCTTTTCCATTACCCCATGCAATAAAATAAAATAAAATAAAATGAAAAAAAAAAGAGATGTTGTACCTCTATCAATGGGAAAATAAGAGAGAAATATTTTTAAGGCAGTGAGAAGTATTGGTTCTAGAACCTGGCTTGTTCTCCCCTGAGGAAAAAAAGTTCAACTTTTCTTTTCAACTATTTTGTTTCCCCCTTTCTTTCCTTTCATTTATGGTGCCCTAGACAGTATCCACACATAGCCCGCAGTTCTGGAATGCCAGCCTGGCACTCCAGCACAAAGCAGAGCCAGCAGTGGTATAATCTACTAATGGCTTCTTTTCATTTCAGCCCTCCCTGAGAGACTCAGTGGCAGATTGTAGACTCAATTACTCTCATGTCAGGTGATTATCCTAGGTCTTAATGTAATCTTCCATTCACACATACCATATTTCAATTACGGCAGCTATGAAACAAGCTGTGTATTCAAATCACCAATCACCTTATCACTGCTGAACAATGTCAACTGTAAAAAACGCCAGCTGAAGGCAATTACACATGTGTTGAGAACCGATTATGATTACTCTCTGTGGTATTTGTGATGAGCTGGGGAATGTTCTGAAAATTTAATTTAATGACAATATGCTTGCTGTACAATCCATAATACCTCCTGAATCCAGCATGGGGCTATTAAAACTGATAGGAGCATATTATCACCGAACTGAAAAGCTGGGTTGGGATGGTTGCTGGATGTCTCTACAGGGAATGATAGGTAATTTCTCCACATATTTCTAACGGCTGAGGCAGACAGCTTCCAATTCCAGCGGCACTCTGAAGGTGGTCTCTTCCTCTCCCTCATTCTTTCGCAGAGCTGAGTTAAGGTGTTTTACTGTAACCATTGCAGAATAATATGCTGGGGGGGGGGATAAAATGGGGGGGTCTGTTCTTTTACTGACTACATGACAAAGAGAGCTGTTTTCAGTTTGGAACTTTCTTGACCTTATTAAATACCTTTCCTCTTGTTTGGTCACTCTTTCCTCTTTGGGGACTTCATAGTACAAAGGAGATTTAATCACAGGAGTAATAGATTGTTTCTAGAGGGAAAGGGATCAACAGCCACTTATGTCGTGCCCTGCCTAAGTGCCTGGGGTACTTGAGCTCCCTCAGGGCACTCGATACACCCCTGCAGCCCCTCCTGCTATTGTTTCTACTGTTGCTATGCAACAGCCACTGGCAGCACAGCCTAGAAGGCTTGTCCTACAAACCCCACTACTGCCAGTGGGTAGCCATTGAGGTTTTTATCTGAAATAAATGATCTAAAGTGCAATAAAATAAACAAAAATAAAATTTAAATGATTTTATAATGGTCTGACTTGTCTCACATTACCCCTTCTTTCCAGCAAGTAGCCAGCCTGTGTCATATTTCTCATCCATCCTTCAACTATAAAGAGGAGCACAACTCTCCTCTTGGCTAATCTTTAACAATGCTACTAGCCAGACTAAAGAGAGAGGTGGGGGGAGGAGGCAGTAAAGCTAAAGCCATTTATTGATTTTAGTCTGTAAGATTTTAGATTATGTCTGCAATTCATTTTAGAAAAGCCTGCAAACTCCTCTGCATGGATGAGACACAAAGGTCTCTTGTTTGTTGTCAGGCTATGGATGATAATACTATGCCCAGAAAGACTGCTTTGAGCTGTTTGGCTTCAATGCACTATACATCCCCCTTTTAAGGGGCCTTTAAACACTTATTCCTTGAAACAAAACACATCATCTATGGGTACAAAAATGAAAAATCTAATCAAACCAAAACTGTGATGCCATGAAACTGGATGTAGGAAAAGATGATTCTTTTAATAGGTGTGCACAGAAGAGATTTATCTATCTGTAGTTCCATTTCAGATGCAGAGCATTTATTCTGTAAATGGGTTTATTCTTTCAACAGGTTAACCCATTCTGGTAATTTGCCCTTTAGTGTACAGGAAGTTTGTAGTAGATTTATTACTTTAAAAGGTATTTGTTTAACTGGACTGCTCCACTATACAAGCATTTTAAACCTTGAAATTGAATAGCCCCCAGATAGCCCACAACTTGAATGTTGTAGAAATTAGACTTGGCTGACCTTTGATTTCAGCTGTTATGCCATACAATGTTGACTGTCTCAGCTCCATCTCAGCTAAGGTTGCTGTAAAGTCACCAGAATGAAGGTGTATGACTGAATGAATGGTGTTGGGGAAAAGGTATTGTGATTCACAATCCACAGTGTCTCTCTCTTCTTGGGTCCTGCAACACTTTCTCAGGGAGAGCCAAATATCACAGAATTACAAAACGTGAGGCAGAAAATGAAGAATCAAGGATGAGGAAAATGTCAAAGTGAAAAACAATGAAAACCACAGTATAACAAAATTATCAAGATCTTATATAAAAACAAATGCAAAATAATGAAGTAATGTATAATTAGGATAATTAGGAGACAAGAGTAAATAGTAGGAGAAGAATATACATACAGAATATTCAGGTTCAGGAAAACCAAGTTAGACCAATTTTACTGTGGTTCTCAAAATGTGATAGGAGAATATCTATGAGCATTTTTCAGTCATTTATCTTGATTTACAATATTTACATGATGTTTGTGTAAGGCAACATAGTGATGAGTACTTTTTACAAGTGTATAATATTTTAGCAGCAACTATAGTAATAAATAATAGGGAGGAAAATGGTAAAAAAAAACCAAAAGAAAAATACAGTAAATGTATAAGGATTCTGCAGCGTGAGGTGAGAACAACTGCTTAACAAAAGAAATACAATGGTTTCTTTTGGCTCTGGATTAGTGCACATCATAGAAACCACTGAGCTGTAAGGGGTTTGAATCTGAACTCAAACTAAAGCTAAAGATTTCAGGGCTCATCTGCTCTTTGCTTCCGGTATCTAACATCCACATTGTAGAACACGTATGAAGCTCACAAAATGTTTTGCTCACAGGAGAGTGTCCTTGTTACATGAGCCAGAAAGACAGTATGTATGCTGATTCATTATATTTATCCCTATTATCCTGAACTCATGGGAAAGTCAAACAGCAAGGCAAAAATCATGAGTCTCCTGATAATCATGAATGTTGACATCAGTGATATTAACATGTATCTTACATGAGGGATCAACAGTGTAGGGGCTTTGGGAGCTCCAGCACTGTTGCCTGATTCTAAAATACTGCCCACTATTGAATGACTCACTTGTGTAACTCAGTAGGGCTACCATTTGATGCAGAGAGCAACAAAAACATAATGCACCGGGGCGGGAGGGAAATGACTAATGTTTTGCTCCAAGTTCCGGTTCTTTTTCTATGAATCGCTTCCTCCAAGAAGCCAGTGAGAAGGTTCCCACACCAACCTCCCTCCCTTTCCCACCACTGAACACTCACAGAGCATGAATTACCATGTGTTAACAGCAGGACCATAGAAACAACAGCTCAAAAGTGAATAATTCTGGGTCAAATACTGCTGTTATTATTCAGGAAAATTTCCACTGATGCAAGTATTGACTGAGCAAAGATGCCATAAAATGGTTCACTGAAGTTAAAATTGGCCTCATGATTCAAAGCAAAGCATTTTTGGAAAGGTCTTTTCTAGCAATATCACATCCATTTTTTGTTTTAATAATTTGAGAGTTAATGGATAAACAATTAAGTAAATGCCCAAGAGAATGTAAGACTTTTATTTACTGTCCTGCAAAATAAAGTCACTTTACTTATTTCCTTGGTGTAGGGATCAATTTTACCCCTGAGCTCAAACACTGTGCATAGTCATTTTGGACTCTAAACAAACAGAGTTACAGAGTAGTCTCTCTTAACCTCCTCTATGACCCCAAACTACCACACAATCAAAGGCCAAGCTATTTTCTTGGCTGAATTATATTTCTCCATTCCCCCTTTTGTCCTTCCTCGTGTATAATTCTTAGCCCCAAAATTAAGCTATCTGATTACAAATTGTGTTACTTTTATTGCCCAAAGCAGCTGTTAATTTTTGCCACAGGTCATACAGGATAAAGCCCTAAAGATCCAGCAGCTTCTTAATTGCACGGTGTACCACTAGTTGTTGCCATATCTCAGAGGAGTTATTGCACCTTGCAGATAATGCCCTTTTCCCCTGCAAGCCATGAAATAGATTTTCCTACACCGTTGTATTAATTAGACTTCAAGACTCTTTCAAAAATTATAGCTTAAGCCAGCCTTCAAATATTTCAGGAGGTATTAGAAAGATTTTGTTAAAATTGAAAGGGGAAAGGAAATAAGCTTTAGAGGTTTGGTTTGGGGTTTTTGTTTTGTTTTTTAAAGAAAGCAAAAAGAGAAGGAACAAAACGAACAACAAAACCCCAACTCGTACACCTTGTCACATTACAACAATATACAAGTTTTGATAGAATTCCAAGTTAAGTTTGTCAATTCTGATGTTGTAAAAAGTGAGTGAATTGGCACAACCTGTAGAAATCTCAGGAAACGTTTGAAATTTCTTTAGGTGGCTGTATATCAAGCATAGAGTGAAAAAAGGAAAGGGAAGGAAACTAGAAAAGAAGGGCAAAAGGCGAAATGGTTTGTGTCCATTTAAGAAAAAATCAATAATAGCATAAAATTGATTTAGTGCTTGTCATAAAACATAAGTAAGTGCTGGAAAATAGAGAAAATTGAGTCTCAATTTAATCTGCACAAAAGCCACACTGTACTGATGAAGTGATCTGAGGAGAGAGCTACATAAAACCTAAAGACAGATACTTAATTGTCATATTAAAGACTCTCTTTTCTGCCTGCTGGAGTTGAGGGGTAGCAGCCATTAATCATGTGGATAAGGGGCATTGAAATCAAATCTCAATTAAAATCTGTTCAATAATGTCTCTAATATGTTTTTCAAGCATTAATTTTTCCCCATCGATTCCATATCCCATAAATCAGATATGTTGCAGTGCATGTAATGGTTTATGGAGGAGAGGATTATGGTTTTATGAAGTTAATGCAGCAGAACCATTTAATTTACACAGGCTAAAGTTTTATGACTGTTGCTCATTTCTATTATTTTCTTCAGGTAAAAATTCTTTGGGATATAAAACTAAAACTTTTTTTTTTTTTAATTTCTGTTACATACATGCTTGACTTGACTTATTCTCAAAGGTGGCTGCTAAAGAAATTGCACTTTTGGTCTTCAGCAAAAGTGAGGTTTTGAGGGGTGGATTTCTGAATAAAATCTCCCCCCAGAAGGAAACAATTTGTGGTTCCACTGCTATGCAATATCTGGTGGCAATAGAGCATGCAGGGTCTGCACATCAGATGTCTCTCTTTTTGTTTTAAAGACACTGACATAAACATTTAAGGTTGCTTTCAGGTAGGACTAGCAACAAATTTTAGATGAGGTGTAAAACTGATGTCTGACCACTGGAGGATAATAAAGAACTCATAGTGCTTTTGCAGCAGTGGGTGTGTTAACCCTTGTGTCCGGGCCTAATTCCAGTTTCAGTAATTACATTCTTCACCTAAATTTCTCCGGGCAGTTTCATTTGGCTACATTCTTCTTCTTCATTTCCTGTCATAAGTTGTTGCACGGTGTTGATGTGCACTGTTATAAAGCTGCCATGTACTACCCTAGAGACAGCTGCATATTAGTGGTGGTGGGGAGTGATTCCTGAATATTAGATAGTGCTCAAATCTACAAGAGATGGAGGATTAGGATTGTAGTTTTTAAAGTGCTTGAGTCCACTAGCTATGTGAGGCACTATGCAAATGTAAGATATTAGTATTAATCATCTTTCTCCTTCTTGTTGGTAAACTGTTTGCTTCAGCCAAGTGCTATGGCTATGTACTAAGTTAACCAGTTAGCTAAAGTCCTGCCATCTGCAGGCTGGAGTTTCTGTGTGTGCATCCTACACCATATGACAGTGGAGACTAGGACCCTAACAGTAAAAAGTGATAGGTCTGGCAGTTGATGCCCCAGGGCGGTGGCCCCGCCAGATCTCTGCTGGCTTGTTTCAGCAAGGATAGCTCAAGAATAGCTCTCCTATCAGTAATTCCTAGTAAAGAAACTTATGGGCCTCCAGCTGTTCCTCACAAGTCCCACTGGTGTAACTTGGACTACCCATATAAATACGGGCTGCAGAACTGGCCTTGAAGCTTGTTTGGTAGCTGAATGGTTTTTCTGTGGCTAAATGAGGCAAATGTTCCTATTCAGCAGTGCTAAATACATTTTCCAGCACATTAATTTTTTTCATTGTTCCTAATTTTTAAATCTTATGTTTCTTTCTCAAAATGTGTCTTTTGGCTAATAACGAGTGGGCCTTATGCCACTCATGCCAAGGTCTACTGGAGCACTGCCATACACCTCCTGCTGAAGTCAATGACAAAAATGCTGTTGGCTGCAGTGGAACAGGTGCAAGACCATAGATTCATAACAACCAGGGGTTGATTCTTAAGAGATGTAGCCCAGAAGAGGACAAAAGTGTCATTAAGACATCTTTGTTCCTCCCAAATTCTTGACCTAGCCCTCAGAATAAGTTACAGCCCCATGGGCTACTCTTGATTTTGAAGGTCACCCAATAGGTTGCCCTTCAGAACAGCCATAGAGGAGAACACTCCAGCAGTATTGATTCCTTACCCAACATGCCAACTCCTTTCCTTGACCGTTCACGCACCAAAGCCACATGCCAGAGGCCCTGGGGAAGAGGAGGGCAATGTAAAGCCTTTCTGCCTTATACCACATGGAGAAGCTCTCTCTCTCCACACACACACACACACACACAGAGGTAAATCTCCCTGAGGTCTGTAAAGCTGGCCTCGTGAACCATTATGAAGCTGCCCCCATAACAGAGCCACAGTAAGGCTCAGAATCTGGATCAGAATGTCTAAGAAATTGATTTAAAATAAAAATCCATTTAAATAAAAATAATGACATGACTTATGTTAATTAGGCAGTGGTGGTTAAACAAGCAAACAAAAATTAGGGGAAAAAAGAACAAGAGAGAAAAAATAATACTAAAAATATGATGATGCTCTTAAATAAATCAATGGAGAAACCTCACCTGGAATAGACTGCATTCACTTCTGGTCCTCTGATCCCAAAGAAGGTATAGCAGAAATAGCAGAGGTTCAGAGACAGGCATCAAAACTGATTAGCAGCATGGACTTATTCCATTTGTAGAAAGACTAACTTGCTGGCACTGTTTAATTCAGAAAGCTGATAAATAGAAGGGACATAGAATTGGCATACAAAATAATCAATTCTATACAGAAAATCAGCTGAGTTCTCCTGTTTACTGGTTCTTATAGTACAAGAGTAAAAGTGCAACTGAAAGTCACAAATTTTAAAGTGTTTAGAAAGAATATACTTTTAATGAAATGTACAGTCAACCTGTGGAACTCATTGCCAAAAAATATCATTGAATCCAAAAGCTTAGTCGAGTCAGAAAAAAGATTAGAGATTTATCTCAATCATAAAAACGTCCACAGTTATATTAGATAGGATAAAACATTTTTCGAGGGGCTAGAGCATTAACTGACAAGGTCTAGAAGGACAAGATGGGTGAGGCGATACATTTTATTGGACCAACTTCTGTTAGTGAAAGAAACAAGTTTTCAAGCTTACACAGAGCTTGAAAAATTGCCTCTCTCACCAACAGAAGTTGTCCAATAGAAGATATTAACTTACCCACCTTGTCTCTCTAATATGCAGGGTTCAACACAGCTACAACAACACAGCAAACAAGTGCAAACTTAACCTGGAAACAGGTTATTCCACTCGGTGTTTTGTGCCGTCCTCTGGAGCATCTGGTACTGGCTGCTCTCAGAGGCAGGATAGAATCATAGAAATTTAGAGCTGAAGGGACCTTGATACTGGGTTATATGGAACACTGATCTGAGCTACTGTGCAGTTCCTCTGTCGCTATGTTATATGTCTCTTATGACATATTACACAGTTCTGATACACATGTTAAATGATAGCTCCCATTAATAATAAAAAAAATCCAATGTAAGAAAGCCAATGAATAGTTCCCATTCTAAAATAAATATTTTTTATGTTGCAATTTTTCTTCATGTCATTTAGTAGTTTTATTTTTCCTTCCATTTGATCTGACATTTTTAGATGAAGGGGGAAACAGGCAGGATTTCCAGAAAGACCAATGGCATATGACACAGGCATTTAGTATCAGTCACTGATTCTGAACAGCAGTGACAACTGCAGCCTACTTAGTAAGATGGGCCTTGGTAGCTCTGTTCTGAGTATATCCAAGATTCTAGCTCCATTTGTAAATGGCACTGCCCCTTTTCTTGACTCCCCACCCAGGCAGTGTTTAAACTGAGTAATCTGCATAAAGAAGGGAAAGCAGATTCTCCAAGAAAAAAATCAAGTCATTTGGTGCATTATCACTGTCACGGTTCCTCCCCCACTCTGAACTCTAGGGTACAGATGTGGGGACCTGCATGAAAAACCTCCTAAGCTTATCTTTACCAGCTTAGGTCAAAACTTCCCCAAGGTACAAAATATTACCCCCGTTATCCTTGGACTGGCCGCTACCACCACCAAACTAATACTGGTTACTGGGGAAGAGCTGTTTGGACGTGTCCTTCCCCCCAAAATACTTCCCAAAACCTTGCACCCCACTTCCTGGACAAGGTTTGGTAAAAAGCCTCACCAATTTGCATAGGTGACCACAGACCCAAACCCTTGGATCTGAAAACAATGAAAAAAGCATTCAGTGTTTTACAAGAAGACTTTTAATAAAAAATAGAATTAAATAGAAATAAAGAAATCCCCCCTGTAAAATCAGGATGGTAGATATCTTACAGGGTAATTAGATTCAAAAACATAGAGAACCCCTCTAGGCAAAACCTTAAGTTACAAAAAAGATACACAGACAGAAATAGTTATTCTATTCAGCACAATTCTTTTCTCAGCCATTTAAAGAAATCATAATCTAACACATACCTAGCTAGATTACTCACTAAAAGTTCTAAGACTCCATTCCTGTTCTGTCCCCGGCCAAGATGACTACAGACAGACACAGACCCTTTGTTTCTCTCCCTCCTCCCAGCTTTTGAAAGTATCTTGTCTCCTCATTGGTCATTTTGGTCAGGTGCCAGCGAGGTTACCTTTAGCTTCTTAACCCTTTACAGGTGAGAGGAGCTTTCCCCTGGCCAGGAGGGATTTCAAAGGGGTTTACCCTTCCCTTTATATTTATGACAATCACAAACACAAAATATTTGCTCTTCAGAAATATTCATGAGCCAGGGAGAAGAAAAAGCATCCTTGGCAGCAATGGATTGGCAATATCTACAGTAAAAGGAGGATGTTCTCCACCAGAGAAAAAGCATTCTCCTTGACTCCTGGTCCCGCTTTCAATTAAAACACAGCATTCTTCCTACTTGGTTGCCTGCTTTATAACTTTCCTTATCTTCCCACCATTCTCTTGGAAGACGCTTCAAATCTCCAGTGCAAGTGACCTTCTCTCTCTCTCTCACCCCAAGAGCTAGTGTTTCCTTCAATAAACGAAACACTTTGGAACACTTAGAATCTATCAAACTGGAACACCGTTTTATCAGTCTGAGACATATTCCCCAAACATAGATTGGGAAATATTCCTGGGACTGATACTAACTGTCAAAACAGAACATCTTTTTAAGTTCTCCCATTATAGCACCTCCGGTGAAGCCAGCCAAAAGAGATTCTCTAGTTTTAGTTTCTGAAACCAGGACCACTACACACTGCAACGAAGTGCAGCATGATTTTCTTTATTGCCTCCTTTCAACAAAATCTCACTGGCATTCACTGCAATAAAACCAATCACAATGGAATCATTTTATATGTCTGTGACTCTCAACTATAGTTCCCCCAGCCACTGTTCCAAATTAGCAGGAGTTAAGGACCCATTGATGGAGACTTAAAATAAAGTGTTACCCAATGGACTCCCACTATAATCACTGCATTATTCAGAATGTACAGAGATTTTCATAAGAGCTGCAACAAACTTAATACATTCCGATCTTTGACAGCAGTATTTGGGCTGTGTAGAAATTTCTGTTTTCTTGTAATGGTATCTGTTATGGTGACAGCTTAACACCAACAGATTCAAAGGTCATATATAGGCGTCCACAAAAGAGGACTTTTAAAAAACTTTTAATGAATATATTCTTTAAGTTTTTCAGATGAAGTCACAGAAGCCTTAATTAGATGCAAACTGATTCCTTCAAACCTTTCAGGTGACAATACAGGCTTGAATGGAACACATCTGAGAGCTCACACAGCCCTAGTTTTCATGCAAAAGACTCAACTCCCATGAGTGAGCCAATTATAAATTATAGTGTAGGTGAACTCGTTCTCTCCCATTCACTGGAGCTGATTCTGTGTCATTAATGTTACTGTGCTGATATCTTAGAAAGGAAGAAAAGGCTTTTCATATCTCATTAACATTACAGAGAAGTGAAACAAATTCTATGATGGATGAGTGCTACACACATGGAGCTAATTCAATTTCCTACATTTTAATAAGTCATTGCAAAAAAAAGCAAGAGCTATATCCACCACCAAAAGGCTTGCTAATCTCTGTGTTGTCTTGCATTGACCTCATTGGCACAGACTTGCTATTGGCCAAGATTCCACCACTGTTAGGATAATTTAGCTGAGTGTTAAATGTGCCAAAATCTATCTTTAGAGATCTCAACTTTTCATCACCCAAATGTTGAACAGTGGCACTAAAACAGCAGAGTGCGTCTTGCACTATGCATCT
This sequence comes from Lepidochelys olivacea, assembly GCF_965140295.1. NCBI lineage: Eukaryota > Metazoa > Chordata > Testudines > Cheloniidae > Lepidochelys > Lepidochelys olivacea. The sequence goes on along the minus strand of NC_140412.1, from coordinate 104,045,817 downwards.
ATGAAGACAGAGGCTTAGATCTCTATAAAAGGGCTATGATTTACAGGAAACATGCTGTGAAGGAAATATTAGCCTCTCATTTCTGTTTACAGTTCCTCATTCAATAAAGAATCATCTAATCTTGGCTAGGTGGGTGAGGTATGTTGGATGTTGTTATATTCAGTGCAGTCGTACTTTCTTCTTGCAAAGTGTAAAATGTCATCAAACTTGAAGGCTAACCATATCAGTCTTTGTACAGTTACTGTAGGAAACTATTGTTCCCTATATCCTACTGGCACAAACACGTATCCACAGCACATTTTCCCTCTCTATAAACAAAAACATATATATCATATACACACACTGCAGGCCAGATCCTTTGCACTGAGCAAAGTTCAGGTGAGGAGGTGGGGAATAAAGTTGTTCTTTGCCACCCCTCTAATCCTTAGCTGTCTGACAGTCAGTCCAGAGCCTCATATAAATTAGAGTAGCCTGAATGCTGCTCTAACTTACATTAGAGAGACCAGATGGGTGAGGAAATATCTTTTATTGGACCAACGTCTGCTGGTGAAAAATGCTACTTTTTGAGCCAGACAGAGCTCTTCTTCAGGTCTGAAGTTGGTTCAGTAAAAGATATTTCCTCACCCACCTCATCTCTCTAATATCCTGGGACCTTCTCAAATCGGACATTTGGTTAAATAAAACTCTTAGAGTATTATTGTTTACTCAATCTGCACAATATTCAGTCCACCCCAGTTTATGTCATTGCAAGAACCTTAATTTATGTTATATTCACATTCTTATAAGAGCATTGCATAGATACAATAGCAGGATCCAGCTATCCTTAGTTACACAAGTATTCCTTCGACATGCACATACTCCTAACTACTTCAGCTTAACTAATGGTGCGAGTAAGAATTACTCATGTGAGAAATGGTTTGCAGAACTGGGACCTTGACCTTTAATGTTGAATTAGTTAATGTATGTATATAACTAATTAAATAAAGTGTATGTTCTAAATTGTGTGTGGGTGTTTTTGTATATATTTAATATATATCTATACACACATTAACAGTTATATAACTATTAGTATGCATACATTAGAATATATAATACTGTTTGTAGGTCATGTTTGTAAAGTGCCTTGAAGATGTAAAGCGCTGTATAGATGCTACATATTATATTGTTACACTACAATTATATTTTACTATTTCGAAATAATTCTTTTATGTCTCTACAATGTAGCACTTTTGTGTAAGAGCGTAGAGTGACTTCTACTGTTTCTCAAGTATTCTCTTCAGTAGAATGGAGCACCAGGGAAATGTAGTGCAAACATCCAAAGCTTTAAGATTTAAGATTCATGTATTGATACATGTAACCATTGCTAAATGAAAAAGCATAGCAGTGGCCAGCTTGTCTCTTTAGTTTTATATCCCAGCATTGAGAAGTCGCTGTTAGACAAGAAGAGGCATAGTTTCTAATATTTTTCCCAGTCATGTGGTCATCAGGGTTCAACTGAACCTAGCAGAAACAGATCTAGGGAATTCTATATAAGCACATGTACAGAACACACTTTGTTTTATTTTATAGGAATGCTTTGTCAAGATAAGCATACCTTACAAATCCAGAAAAAACATTCTCCAGAAAACAGACTATAAAACTGTTTTTCAGAGCTTTATCCTTTTTTATAATGGTGTTTCCTTTTTGCAGGACTCAGCTCTGCTCCCTGCTACAATATCTCAGCTTGTTCTATTTGACGGCTGTTCCCCTGTCATCACTCATTTTCAGTGGGCAAGGGGGAGCAATTGCTGGGCATCAAATCATCATCAAGTAAACCAGCCTTGACACTAGTTAAAAAGGGAGATGGATGGTCAGTTGGCTTCCACAGAAAATATTCTCCTAAGTATCCTAGCAAGGTCCCTTGATACCAGACTAGTGCCTTTTTTTATTATTTTTTTTATGGGAGCAGTGCAATCACCCATATTTCTTCTGGGCCATCGTTTGATGGCAGATTTTCTCAAGGGAGGAGCAGAAGAGGTTAGGTGAGTAGGCTCCTCATTCAACAATTAAAGTAACAGAAATAAAAGCTGTGAAGAAAGCAGTTTCCTTGCACTTGTATTCTTTGCCTGTAATTGGCAGTGCAAACCTTTTCACATTCATGTAGTATTAGGAATTCAAAATTTAAGTTGAACTGCAACAACCCTCACATCCCCTCCCTCTCCACCCCACATTAAATTTATTGTACTTTGAAATCAGAGAACAAAATTCACAATAAAATAAAATACACTGAAAATTCAAATTAAACACTGACCTCTTTCATGGTTCACTTAGCATTTAGGGTCTGATCTGATGAGAAGATATGCACCCTGAGCATTTTGTAGGATTGGTCTCAGTGAGAGGGAACAGCTGCTAACATGGGTTTGAGTCCTACCAGGATCTCTACAATACGGCTCTGATCCTGTAATAGACTCCATGTGGACAGTCACATGGCTTCTGCTGAGTCAATGGGGCTCTCAAAAGGCACAGTAGCCCAATGTGTGCAGTCAATTGCAGAATTAGCACCTAGATTACCAGCAAAACAGTATCATTCAATTGGTAAGAAAGAAAACTTTCATCCAGTGAATCCTAAATTTAAAAAATAATATTGAAAAAAAAAGGTCAACAACTTAGAAATGTATTATAACAACCGACACTCGGACATCAGATACTTTTAAATTCCTGCAGAAGCTAAAAGCTGTTCACCTTACTCTGGTGAGTAGTCCCATTGAAGTTGAGTAAAGCGAGCAGAATCTGGCTCCTAGCCTGCTACACTATCTATAGGAAAATGTCATGCACATTTCATGTCTCTAGATATGTAATAAATACATAATAAGTAACAGCAGTAACTTACTTACTTAATAAGTAACTTACTTTTTAAAGTGATGTTACTGTAGGAGGAAAAGGAAAAGACATAACTTTTAGTTGCACAGCTTTTTGTAGTGTACCTAGGCAATGTACTTTCTACTGATCCAGATTCTCAACTGGTGTAAATTAGATTAGCTCCACTGAAATCCATGAAGTTGATGAGGAGCTGAGTCTAATATATTTTTTTAAAAATATTTTGTTAGAAGTACAACAATTGGGTGAATTCTTTATTATTAAAAAAGAAGCTAATTCACCGATGAATGCACATATGCATTTCTCATCACTTAATACATCTGAATGTCTAATGAAAATGATTTAAATGATATAAGAATTAAAGTTGACTGGAAAACAGAATAAAAATGGTCATGTTCATTTTTTAGTGAAGGTGTCGTTCTTGTCAAAAATATCCAACCATCTCTAATTAGAGTTTACTAAAATTTTTGTCTCAAATCTCAAAATAATCTCAACATTGATTCTGAAATTAAAAAAATATTGTTACTATTTTTGTGTTATTTTCCACTTTCATAATCTTCTGAACATCTTGATTTTGGCCAGAACCAGATCCAAAGTGACAAAACACTGTGTGAAACACTATGTGCACACAATATTTATGGCCTGACAAAAATTTGGAATTATTGGAAATCTCACAAGAAAGACAAAAAAATCCCATAAAAGGAGGCTGATTTTTGTCTGCTACTAATCACTTTTGCTCTCCTAGTCTGTTTGCTGCATCCACCTGCCTCTCATTTTATACTTAAATCGTAAGCTCTTTGAATCAACAATCATCTTGTTATATGTTTGCACAGCACCTAACGCATTCAGATCCCAATCTCTGACTAAGGCTTCTACTTATTTTTGCAATACAAAGAAATAATTAATTAACAATAATACATAAAAGTGGCTTTGATAAATTCAAAAAGCTGCAGACAGAAGCATCATCTTTCTGAGATTCATCCAGCATAATGGGCTCCTGCTAAAATAAATAGAAGTTTGGGGATTAACTCCCCTGGAGCCGGAGCAGGCCCTACAAAATGCTGTCCAGGGCGATATCCCTCATCAGGCAGATGGACATTCAATGGACATTTTGCCTGAATAAAGAGTTCAAGACTGGCCCTTGCTCTGCTTCTTCATATTAAAATGATGATAATGGTAATAAAACAACAATAATAGTTAATGTTCTTTAATCACAGTATAAAGGAATCAGTCCTTCAAGGTTATGAACTCTCCTAGGAAGGACTGAGCAGATGCAACGCCAATCAAAAGGTTGTTGCAAGTCAAGTCAACTGAATGGAGCGCAGAGTGCTCAGCATTCCACACATAGTCTCAACACCTTGCACGGTCGTATGTTTAAAAAAATGTAAAATGCAGCAAGATCCTAGCTGAGGAGGAACAAAAAGCTGAAATCAGCCAGTGACAGATTGATTGAGGAAGTGGCATACTGTAGTTGAGTGCCTTCTGATTTTAATTCACATGATGCTGTTTATTACCCTTAGGGATAAGAAGTACTATTTTAAATCCCTTTTAGCACTATTTATTTCAAGCACATTTTACTAGGATATGACCCACGTTTAAACAACTCATATAATGTGGTCTCCCAGGAGAGTCCTGTGGTTATATGCTTGTAGAAAATAGAAAAAATAAAACAGAATTCTAATAATTAATCTAATAGTATTTAGCCAGAAAATTTAAAAATAAAGCCTTTAATTTAGGAAATAATTCAAGAGAGTGCTTTATATGTTAAGTTTCAAACAAAATAGATGTGATTATCTCATTTTAATAATTAATTTAATTATTAAAATAACATTTTAAAATAAAATCACTTTGAGATGTATGCATATTCAGCATTGCATGGCATGAGATTTTCTGTAGATGTCCAGTGCGATAAGACTTCAACAAATATATTCATTGGCGATACATACAAATGTCGTGTAACTATAAGACATTTGGTATTTTACAAAAAAACATCTTTTTAATTATATCAGAGGGGGAATAATCCTGAGCTTTTAAATTGCTTGATTCAGAAATCATTTGATACTTGTGTTGCTGTCACACATACTGTAGTTTTATAGGTTTGATACTTCTTGTTCACTAAGGATTTTTCAGTCCTTTCATGGGGTGTAACTGCTATTTTTTTGAAATGCAAAAAGGAGCTTTAGCAATTTTTCTGCTCAAATTACACAGACTTTGCCCAGTTGATGTGGAGATTGTATGTGACCAAAATAAACAGAGATATCACACGGAGGAACTGAACCTTGTTCACAAGATTAATATTCATGCTTGTTTGAGGATATATGAATTGTTAACCATAATCAAATACAAATAATATGGATTTGTTCTTGAAAAATGCTTCCTTTCAGCCCCTAACACAGAGGTACACAAGAACCTGGCTTGTAATCTTCATAATTAGGTCTGTACCCTATATTAAAGAATTCAGTTAGGAAGCTTTTGCTATACTGACTGCACCTGGAAATCCCAAAATCATCCAGTGCAGCATTTTAAGGTGCTTTGCTGAATCAAAGCCTAAAACTCCAGTCTTCTACCAGTAGGCTTGGAAGGATTAGATTTTTGTTGGTAAACATTAATTTCACCATACACACAAACCACTGAAAAAATATTTCCATTGATACAAAAATGTACAGATAAGTAAAGTAAGAAAAATACCACTTGAGAACTTTAGAGTTAGATTTAAGAATATTTACGTTGCATATTTGACCTATGACATTGACCATCTGTGTTTTAATGGTTATAAAGCTCTTTTTGAATATCAACATGTATTATCATTAAATAATTGTCTGAGCCCTAATTGTCTGTTCCTCCATAATTTCCCGCAATGGTGAAAACTTTCAATCAATAAGTAACAAAATGCTTAAAATAGACATTGATATTACCCATCGAAATCATAAAGAAACCCTTGGAATTCTGCCAGGACCATCTATCAACCTCTACGGGATATTTCAGCCACAGACTTTATTTAAAAAGGAGTTATTTGAGCATGAAGTCTCTAATTGTCTATCTAGAAGTTTTAGTTTGTTTCCTTAGGTCACCATTGTAGACAAACATCAAAGAGCCTTTGGTGATCAGGTAGGACCTGTCAAATCCCCCTCTTTCTAGTTCTATTTACATTCTGTAAGTAGAAGTACAATATGCATGCATATGAACCCCCCCCCCCAAAAAAAACACTAGAATATCATCATCTACATAAATTGTAAGCTCCTTGGAGGAGGAACCATCTGTGTGTTTGCACAGCACTTAGCACACTGGTGTCCTGGTCCATGTCTGGGGCTCATAGGTGTTAGAGCAAAACCAATAGAAATAATAATTTAACATTTGAATAACCGTGGCACCCAGTGGTCTTAATCAGGATCAGGACCACAATGCATTGAAAAGACACATAATAAGGGACAGTTCAAACTACAAGAAGGACATAATTTAAGAAGAAAAGTGACATACAAAGGGAGGGGAAAGAGGGAAGGAGTCAAATATATGCATTTTATTAAATATTTTTGCTATTTTTTATTATTATAAAGAGATAAATGCAAAAGTCAGTCATTCCAAGTAGCTACTCAAACTATCCATTATTAATTAATATACATTGTCAAAATATTCTACAAGAACAATTCTGCAATACAGTATGATTTGTCAACTTCTCTTACCCTTACTGAATAAAGCTGCAAGAGTATATGCTTCTCTCAGTGAATGTGAATAGTTGTGTCATGCTTCTAGTGAATACCACTGCAATTTCATTGAGTTGGTAGGACTCTTGAAATGGCTTCCTTTTCATTTTTACTGTATGCATATTTTCTTTTTTGTCTTTACAGTAGCAAAGTAAAACAAGTGTTGAAAATCAGAAAAGAAAGCGGCATTTTCTTGGAACCTTATGAAATTATTGACAGACTGAATTATCAAGAGGAATGAATATCACTGTTGGAACATTAAGATGCTCTATTGTTTTATAGGAAAAATGTCTGAAATGGGAAACAAGGGCCTTCAGACACTAAATGATGACAAACTGACATCTTTTTAAACACGCTGAGGTGTATGTACTTCTGGGATTTATGTTCTCTGCTTTGGCTTTTATCCCTTTTTCTGACAAGTAGCTTTAACAAGATTTTGTCCCATTGTCATCCAGAAAGCTGTCTTCTTATTATCTTTGGTCTGATTCTCTTCTCACTTGCATCCTGATAAATTAGGAGTCAAGAAAGCCAAAGGAGTTAAACTAGTGTAAAAGTCTGGATGAGAGAATGAATGAGCCCCTTTATGTAGTTTGATATTTTAGCCGAAGTATTATAGGTGCTCTTTACATGAAGGCTATAGCAATTTCTACCCACTGAGCCTGATCCTGCCCTCCCTTTTACTGTTTTTTATCAAGTCTATTGAACAATGGAGTCAGTGTAATTTACACCAACATAAGTGAGTTCAGAATCAAGCCTCAAGTGCTATTTTGTTCTGTGACTGACTGTAATTCCATTGTCCTCGTATTCTTGTAGTGCTGGGCTTCTGGAACAAGAGTAGAAAAGCCTCCTCTTGCTGGAGACACAAGAGCTTAACCTGTACGTGTCTTCTAATTTGGGGGAACCCGTGCTGCTAACTAGCACACTAGCATATATTGTCTGTAGGCCTGATTCTGAAGCCATTCAAGTCAATGAGAGTTTTCCTATTAATTCAATGGGTACAAAATTGAGTCCTATGTATAAAATAGAAAAATATGTTATGATTATGTCAGTGGAACAGTAGCAACAACAAAAGTAACAGATTAAGGCCTTTAAAAATTTGCTTAACCTAGATATGTCGCTCAGGGGGCATGAAAAATTCACAACGAGAGTACCATAGTTATTATGACCTAACGCATCTAGGTTGATGGATGAATTTTTCCTTGAACTTCACTACTGTCGTTTGGAGATGAGGATTAACTACAGTCACAGACAATGCCCTTCTGTTGCTGGAGGAAGCATCTACACTTCAGTCACACTGCAGTGCCCAGAGTTGGCTTAGAATTGCTATACAACTAAAATGTAGAATTACTTTGAAAGTCTTTGTCCCTTTCCATGCATTTGTCTGCTTGGCAGGTCTTCCATAATCACAGATAATGAGTGTAATCTCCTTCTTCTTGAACTCAGTGGAATGTTTGATATTGGTTCAATGGGAGCAGGACAGTAAGAATAAGGGCAAAACAGTTCTTAGCACTAAATATGGCTGCTCAGGAGATTAAAGGGAGCAGAGAACATCCTCAGCACACCACCAGCATGACTGCACTGCCCAGATTGCAGTTCTGAGTGCAGAGGATAGCAGGGGTCATGCATTTGATACTCACTACTATGAGCGAATGGGTGGAGATTGGTGGAGCCAAAGATCCTTCCCCACATTCCAATGTGCTGGCCAGCAAGACAGGCTGGGCATGAGGAGGGCAGCAGGCAATGCCTCAAAGTAAATTACTCCCCCAGCATAACCTAGAGATCTGGGGAAGAACTGTGTGTCACTGAGCTACATTTCTTTCCCAGAACTCACCCTGGAGCAGCATAGCTATGAACAACCCTATTCCCAGGTCTGAGCCTAAATTATAGCTTTCCTTCAACAGATTTGAATGATGTGTTGACGTTAGCATGACATCCTAAACCACCTGAGCTGAGTTCAGTGATGTTCTGACTGACAGTTTGCAACTTGTGCTTAGTGTTCCATTTTGAAACATCTCTCTCTTCTTAAAATTTGAATTTCAGATTGTCAAACATCTCATTCAGATTACAGACCACCACAACATGACCAAGCATTTTAGATGAGGAGCATAATTTTGGGTGTAAGTTTTACCAAATGTTTTTCATTGGGTTCCTGTTGGATTCTGCCTTGTGCCCCTCCCCGCTCTTTTCAAGGAAACAAACAAAACTAATAAAGTCAAATATCCAAAGGAGCTTTAATTTGACCTCCATTTCATGTACACAAAGTTGCATGTCGTTTTTGAGCACTGATGCCCATGCACACATATGATAGATTCCAGCTCCTTCCTGAGCAGGTGATAGAACTAACCCAAATAAATACACCCCATTTGAACAAATATATTTGCATATATAGGAAGATTATCAAAGACAATTGGATGCCTAAATTCCCATTAACTCTCAACAGGAGTTATGTGCCTGATTACTATTTGTGCCTTTGAAAATCTCCCCCAAATATTATGCTACCCATAAATTCAGGTGTTGGAATCTGCCTACTCTGCAAGTAGGTGCTAATCATCAGAGTGCTCATACAGATGTCTGAGTTCACTAAGTTGTGAATGCACAAAATTGAAAACTTGCCTTTAAAAAGATTATGGTTTTCACTGGGAGCCACTCTTCCACATTCAAGGGCACAATTTGACCTCAAAGGTGAAATCCTGGCCCCAATGAAGTCAGTGGCAAAATTCCCATTGATTTACTTGTGGCCAGTAATTTACTCTTAGCTTTTATCTTTTCAATATATATGCACATCCTCTTTCCTATGGATCTTTTTATATGTTTGAAGGGTGTATACTCAGTATAGTTTTCTATAATTTGGATCAGGAATATACCCAGGCATAAATTTAAGAAGCACCTAAATTAGCAGGCTATCCACATATAGTCAGGGCATGGGGATAATATTTGTTTGGATTATTTAACCTAAGATAATCATGCAGTAGCCAGCCCAGTTAGCTCCTTGTGAGCATTCCACCAATAACTGTCTTTCACAGCTACATGCATGAACTGTATGTTGAGTACCAGGGACTCCAGTGTGATTTATGTCATTACAGGAACTAGCACTTCTAAAGCCATATGTTTAAGAAAGACATTAGCCAAGTTCAACACATTCAGATGATGGTGTGATCACATACATTGACGCTGTTTAGACAGAAGTGCTCTCCACAGTCATCAACTCATTTGTGAAGCTCCCAAAAATCAAGGAACCTATGGCTATGGTTTTCCTGGACCACAAAAGCAAGCCAATGGCAGCTATTATGTGAGGAAATAAACAACTTGTTACCTTTAGGAGAAATCAGTGACAAATGTTCAATTCCTCATGACGTTCTATGGCCTGGGCCAAGAATATCGCAAAGATGGCCTAAAGTTCTGGGACAAGGACTATGGCCAACCATTCAACTGCTCTGTCACGATAGAACTTTGAACAATAAGGGTGAAGCTCTCCTGTGCAGGAGACAGACCATTCTCAGGGAGACTGTGGAATGAAACCCCACAGGAACTAAGGACCATTACAAACCTCCCCACCTTCCCCTGCAATGTGCACTTTGACTTTACCTTCTGTAATATAAACAAACAGCAACATATAAAAGCATATTCTAAAAAATCCCTAACAAAACAAAACTCCCCACTTCACACACAAATCACCCCAGGGAGAGACGATTAGAGGACACAAACCACATGTGACAGATATTAGTCAAGTTGTTTAAAGGTAGGTGCTCAGATACTACGGTGATAAATATGGCTTAATAACCTATATATTGAACGCTAGCAATACTTTTAAATCAGTTTATATCAGTTTTCATTTTCAAGGTGTCGCAGAGCCAGTACACCCCATCTCCCTGGGGGTGGGACAAGGGCATGGTAGCCCATGGTTAAAGCCAACAGGACTCCCCTGGACTACTGGGAAGTGCGGCCCAATGGCCAGAGTCAGTAGGGCTCCCCTTGGCTAGGGGAAAGCATGGCCTAATGGCCAGAGTCAGTGGGGCTCCCCTTGGCTAGGGGAAAGCATGGCCTAATGGCCAGAGTCAGTGGGGCTCCCCTTGGCTAGGGGAAAGCATGGCCTAATGGCCAGAGTCAGTGGGGTGTGTGACAAAGTTCCTCCTCTGCCTTGGTGCTTGCATCTGCAAGTACCTGGGCCCCTGCCTGGGCTTCGGCATCCCCTGCTCCCGCAGTCTGGGATCCTGGCTGCTCCTTGGCTGGAGACAGCGAGGTGTGTCCTTCCTCCTCAGCAGCCATCTCAGACTGAGCTAGGCTGTTCCCTTTTATACTGCAGCAGCATTTGGAGCATGCCCAGCAGGGTCGGTGGGGTGTCGCTTCTGCTGTTAAGAGTGCTGCTTTAATCCCTTCCACTCTGGTGTGGGGCCAGTACATCCTGTCACACAAGGATACAGTGGCAAGTTAAACATTTATTTTTAATATGACTAGTTAAACATACTCGTTAAACAATATGACTAGTTAAACATTTATTTTTAATATAAAATTAGAATGGAGATTAGGCTTCCCAAATAAGGTAGGGGAGATAATATGGGGAACCCCAATGGCCAGTTTTGATGACACCAGTTCCAAGGCAATGGTAGTAAGATAAACTGTGATTCTTATGGGTTTTTGGTTTTGTTTTTATTCTTACTTTCAGGTTAGCTATTTATACGTGGAATCTTTATATCCCCGTCATCAGAGTTAATAAAATTCCTGAGATGCTGCTCTTTTTCCTGTGGAAGAAGTTCCACACAGTATTGGTAGTACAATTTCAGAAATGGAGGACAAAGGTTCAATAGGAAAGTACATTCATGCTTGACTGCACATTTACTAAAAAAAAAAAGGAGTACTTGTGGCACCTTAGAGACTAACAAATTTATTTGAGCATAAGCTTTCGTGAGCTACAGCTCACTTTTTGCGAATACAGACTAACACGGCTGCTAGTCTGAAACCTGCACATTTACTGTCATTGTACATGCAATTCTGGCAGATGCATGCACAAATAGCCACTTAGACATCTAACTCATCACTTGTGCATGCATTTTTAGTTTGTGTTTTCAGTCATGGTAATTGTGTGCAGTGTCATACATTAAATATTGCCGTAAACCTTTGAAAACGTTACTTTAACTGTGACACATACATGATGTACCATATTTCTTTAACATATAGGCTCTAGACTATCTTAAATGAGCTTATGACAGAAGCAGTAATTTCAGAATAAAGTGTGTATACGTCTTCCCAACACTGAGAATTTTCAGCCTCAAAAAACATCAATATCACCCCTTTTCCTCACAATACACTGAGCCACAGCACAACAAGATGACATTATTGTATTTTTTAAAAAAGTCAATTCTAGCACTAGCCCATTTTTCTGGCTGAGAAATGCATGGTTAGTGAGCTATAAGAAACTAGCTTTGCCTAATCAATTACAAATTAAAAACCGTTAGGCTCTTTCTATGAGTCCAGTGGTAGTTTGTTGTGTGGTTTTTCTTTTGTTAATTTGTCATATATTTCAGTTAGATGTGCAGTCATCCTATACACCAATCTGAAAAAACCTCAATACAAATGGAGAGCAAAAATATGTTTTCACCTTTATTTGGACTCTAGGGCCTGGATTTGTGGGTGCTTTTCTCTTCCTTACAAATAAAGAGTCTCTGATACAGCAACCTGCACATGACATCTCCCTAATAAATTCACATGACAGTCATGAAACGCTCCTATAATCAGTGACATGGGATGATTTTCTGCTCCTGACAAGCCCTTGTATTGAGTATGATAACAGTTACTTTGTCTTCATCCACTGCTGGAGTATAATATCAATCCGTTTGATGATCCAGCAAACGAAGCCCAACACTTCTGTATCAATCTTCATAGAGTGCTGGCTGTTGTCTAACAAAAAGCCTGAAATGAGATCATTCAATCACTTTGCCGGCGAGGCTAGGCTTCTGTTACTGAAGTGGTTTTAACTCCCTGTCACTTTCTTTCTCTTTCCTTTACACAATGAAACCCGGGAGCCTAATTGCAAAAGAAATACCTGTATCCCTTCATAGTTTTAGGACAACTTCACAAACCAAACAAGGAACAGGAAAGAAATTAACAGGGGTTTTCATGCTGATATTAGTTTTAAATGTTCTTTAAAAAATAGAGCTTTGTGCAAGCTGTGAAGCAATAAGAAATATAATGTAATATATTTTTACAGTAAGCACCTTTGATTTTTTAACAATCACTATTAATTGATAATTTCCTTTAGAAGTAACTTGATTTCTCAGTTTTAGATTTTCCAAAATTCAGAAAATATATAGTTTTGAAAATGAATAAAACATTTGGATGAAACATACTGATACTACTAGAACCCAAACAAACTCATTTTGTAGAATATTATGGCTAAATATTGGCGCTTTAGATGTTTACAGCTATTTGTACAATTCAGAAACAAAGAACCTTTTTTTTTTTTTTTTAAAAGCTAACACTGGAAGTGTATTTCACTGGAGTCCAGTTAACACCCAAAAATATTGCCCATTTTTAGAAAAATGCAGTGGCTTACACCACTACAAATTACTAGGAACAAATTCTGCCACCTTTACTCACAACGAGTAGTACCTGACTCTATGAGTAGTTCCCTCGAAGTCTACTAAGGTCCTAGCTAATACAGAAATGATTGTGTGAGCCTGAAAAGATCCGGCCCTCTGACATGTTTAGATACGGATCCTTGGAATAGGAAATAGAATTTGATAGTCTCCCTAGTTATTTTTTATTCTGTAAATATTAGGAAGCTAAGTTAACATTGGGTGTGCACTAAACACTGGTTAGGTGGGTTGGAGCAACAGAGGATTATGTGGCAGTGGGAAGTGACTGGATTTCTTAACTTTTCATTACCATGCATTCTAGTGTCTGGGTTTTTAAGAGCTGTAAAATTTCTTGAAAGAAGGGGTAACAATGTTTATGAATGTTTACTGCACTGCATTGCAACACACTTTTAGCTTTAACGCTCTCCACTCAAGATTTTTGATTATGAATTTTCCAGTTTGTAGAACAAGCACCAAAAATTCCCTGCATCCCATTCCATGCACCCAATCTCCTGAACCCCTTTCAGAACACCCCCAAAATACTGTACCCCTCTTTCTTATGATCCTAGTCTCTGCATCTCCCCCATCCATGTCCTAACCCCATGTATCTCTTACAACTACCTTTCCAGCATCCCCTAATACAAGACTGGATAGCACAGTTCCATGGCACCCAGGCCCTTGCACCCAGTCCATTTCCCTCTCAGTTTACTACTGACTCTCCGTGCCCTCTTGTGATCTCTTGCCTCTTCATAGTCTCCTCCAGTAACAGGTCAATATACATGTATATACATTTTAAATTAATTGTATACCTTGCTGTGTATACATGTGAAAACAGCTCTCTATGAAGATAGCCCATGCGATGTGGCAGGCAACAGAAAAAGGGGGTGGGAGGAGGAACATGAAAAACAACCCCAAAATTCTCCACTGGGCTAATTTAAGGCACAAACACATCTGTAAAAGCAGTTTTTAACCCAAATGAACATAGAGTCAGAAATGGAGCTTTCTTCTTTCTGAGCCAAAGAATCCAGCACAAAAAAATGTGGCTTACATGTACATCACTCTGGAAAATAAGCAGTCCCTAAAATACAAAGGCTCTTTTAGGCAGTATTATTTCTATTGCTCAGATCCTCCCTTGCATTCTGAACCTGTGTCATGGCACGGTGTGGCTCAGCTAGGCTAGCCAAGAACCTCTTTCTTTTCCCTTCACTATACTGTACTCTACCTCCCACTTGCTTCTTTTCGTAACCATACTTTAATGAGTTGCTTATTGGTCACTTCCCTGCCTACTTTTATGCAAACTGCTTTTATGCTTTTAATTATATATCTGTAATTTCCTTACTAACATCATCAAAAATACTGAAAGGCATGTCTTAATGAGGCCAACAACAAACAAGAAATTAATAGAACTTTTTAGAGACAGATTTTCAAAAAACTGATGTTAAAACACCTTGTCTTTTTTAACCAAAATTTCCCAGAAAACCTTTATCCTGGAATGAGATGTGGCATGTGAAATTTCATAAAGACAATCTTCTATTTGTGGTGTGAAGATCAGCTTGTGTCATCTTGACTTTTAATGGCAAAGCTAGGTTCATCCTAACGATGGAATACCACACCATAGTAAATCCATTTATGGGACCATGAACTCTTCCAAATGTAATCTTGGGCCAAGAGAATCTCAACAAAAATTTCCTGTTATTTTAACATTACACTGTAATGTCCTGGAAAGATCCCACAAAAATACAACTGCCAGGATTGAAATCCCAGCCACAAAGTCAATGGCAAAAATCCCATCGACTTCAATGGGGCTACCTCAGGACTTTTTAAACATTGACAATAGAGAGCATCCATTTCAGCCCTTCCTCAGGACTGGTGCCTCCGGAGACAAGATATCTAGGGCAATTTCAGGTTGATGGCTGAAAATGCAGGATGTTCAAAATAGGACCTTATTAAATTCTTTAGTTTACTACTGAGACATAGCTTGTTATTGGAAGGTTCATAGTAACCTAAATGTATCTTCAGTATAATAGATATTTATATTCTGTTTTTCATTACCCTCTTTTCTCTCTCCTTCTCCCCTTCCCTCCTTCCCCACTTGCTCTCTACATTATAAACAATAAAATCATTTCTAAAATGGGTTTGATTATTTGTCTTAAAAAGATATCGTTGTCATACAATTAGAGAAAATAATAAAACAGTGGTTTGGCTTTTATCAGGGGAGGTGTATGTGTGTGGCAGGCTTGGGGGATGGAGTGAATGCAGCAGATGTCAAAAGAGACAGAACACTTTCTTGGGGAAAAAAGAGGCTCTATTAGGACATGGGAACTAATGTATGTGTCAATCCATTAAGATTTAGCATTGGGAGCTTTTTTTTAAGGTAAGATAAAATGAATTGCAAATACATTAACAATTGATCCATAACCCATTACTGAATGCCTGTAAAAGGCATGTGAACAGCATTGGAATCTCTTCAGATCCACTGCCATTTCTGGAGCTCAGTATTGAGAAAGGGAGTTGCTTTGCTCCTGAAAATCTAACGACCACTTTTGCAATGTCACCAATTTTTTCAATCATCCAAATACCACCAATTCAATTAAGCTCATAAACTTCCTACCCATAGTTCTCCAGGATAAGCAGCTCCATTTAAAAGTGAATGCGGACGAGCTTGTGCTGTCCATGTGAAATATTGTTCAATCAACAGCCAAAGTTTTACTTGTCAGTTTTGATATATCCGATAATAGCTGTAGGTTGTTTTGCAATGTCCAATGTTCTGTGAAGATGGGCTTTTCATATTCTTTATTGTTTTTTTCTGACAAAATGTTGCCTGGACTTTTGCAGTATTGTGAAATGAAACAACAGTAAAAACAATATATAATTTAACCCTCATAGACCTAGCTGGACTGCAGATAAGCATCTTTCCCAGGCTTATAGCTAATTTTGGTCAGGATATAATGAATTCCTGTTCATTGATCCCTTATAAGCATCCTCAGTGATTGAACATAACCCCACACACAGTGGACACTAATTCATTTGTGCCCCTTTTCACTCTGTTTTAATCAGCATATGACACTCTTGAAAATCAAACCCATAATTAAACTTCACAGTCAGTCAGTTTTGGCAGATAATGCAAAAAATAAAAACATGATTTCCTGGTGTTGTAGATAGTTCTGTAGTCATGTATCTAGGTAGACTGTGCATTTATACTCAAGGTGCCTGGTGATTTATTCCTTCCTAATAGAGCTTTTTTTCTTTTTTTTTCATCCTCTGTGCAGAGATTATTACACTATGTTATCAATACACTGTTCAGATTCAAGTGTCTTTATTTTTTACTAGTGGGAATACACTTTTTAGAAACAGCTGTTTATTACTTATATAGGTAGAAAGAAAAGGTACACACATACACAAACACACATTCACAAATCAACTTAATAAGCACCTCTGATAAATAGAACAGCTACTTAATTGGGACATTTGCTAAGGAACAGATTCAATGACCCCAATCAGTGAATTAATGGCACACCTAGTTGTGAAAAGTCCATTTAAATGATATGCTTGGTGTTGTCTACAGCCTATTCACAGTAGTTAACAGGTGTGAATTGGTGTTCATAGCATAAATTTCCTGCTGCTTGGCTTTGTTCTCTTCAGGTTGCTTTTCTACTTTTATGGTTGCTAAATGAATTAGTTGCCTGATTTTACTTACCTTTATTGGAATATATGAATATTTTTGTAACATGTTTATTAACAAAGGGAAGGGATTATTTAAAAGAAGGTTCTCTTGGAGGATCCTTGTTATTTCACACTGGACTGGCAGGATGACACTCCTGTACATTATGCATAAGGATCCTTAAGCTTTTAAAGGAAGAGTTGATTTCCTAGATTAATTGATATAATGATTTTAGATACAAGTGTTACCTGTTCCCTGTAACTTGTTGTGAGTTTTATTGTTTAAATAAACTCTGCTGATACCCCTAGCCACCTCTAGAGACACCCAAAATGTGTAATGTCCAAGGTCTCTTGTACCTCTCCATAAATGGACTCTGTCTTCAAAAATCTCATTGTTTTTCATCAAAATCTCCAGAGCTGACAGATCCTCGTGTCCCTGTTCTGGTTTGTCTCTTCAGTGTTTGATTTCTACTACCCATAGGGTTCAGGTTACAAATTACATGAGGTTTCAGAGTAGCAGCCGTGTTAGTCTGTATTCGCAAAAAGAAAAGGAGGACTTGTGGCACCTTAGAGACTAACCAATTTATTAGAGCATAAGCTTTCGTGAGCTACAGCTCACTTCCTCAGATGCATATCGTGGAAACTGCAGCAGGCTTTATATATACACAGAGAATATGAAACAATACCTATTCCCACCCCACTGTCCTGCTGGTAATAGCTTATCTAAAGTGATTTCCAGCACAAATCCAGGTTTTCCAAATTACATGAGGCTGGCTTTACAAACAATATTGGCAGCTGTATTTACCTGTGGATCAGGCTGTAGTTCAAACTTTTCCCTCGTGATTCGTGCTATGTAGAAGCTGTAGAGGTGAGTTGTTTTGTTTTGGGATCCCCCCCCCCATCCCTATGACCCTTATCTCTTAAGCAAACAAAATTGCAGAACCAGAACATAATATTTTTTATTATTGAAGTAAATAGAGTCTTTTTCTCTTCTCCTCCTAAATCTCTTAACTTTTACTGAATCTTTAATGGCAGCTTTCCAGTTAAATAAAACTGTTGTGCTACTTTCTATAAATTGCCATCAACAAAATCTGACCAGGTTTAGAACACACTGTAAAACCCACCTTTTGATAAAATGTTTCCACCATAGCTGGAAGGTTGTATAGGTACAATCACCCCACACAGAGCGTTTTATATTCAGGAGATGACACAAGGCAGAATAATCTATGTTCAGATGGAATGATAATTTAATGATGTGCTCTAGAGAACCTTATGATAGGGTTAAATTCCAATTTACCTGATCATTTCAATTTACCAGTCTTTTCCTGTACATCAAAAGATCTACAGTACAAGTAAAGATGAGGAACAAATTACCCATCTGCCGTGTCTTAGCCAGTTGATTGGCTGAGTGGATGGTCCTTGCAGAGCATGTTTTAGCTAAAGATTCATCTGTGTAAGTTTGAGTTGCAATCCAGACAAGTGTATAGCTGCTGCTCTGATTCCAGCAGCTTGGACCCAGCAGCACACCAGTCACACTCTGGCATCCACCGGCCTTGGTTACTACCTGCAGGGTAACCCCAACACATTTCCAGTCTTGGATTTTCCCAGAAACATGTGTTCTGCACCGTCCAACCCTCTCGTGGACAGTTCAGATATTAAGGTTTGTTGCCCCTGTAAGGAGTCAATATTCAACAGATTGTTATTTTAATTGGAGTTGCCAAACAGTTCAGTTTCACCACAACAGTGGATTGGTTTAAATTAATAATAAAACAAGTTTATTAACAAAAGACTATATGATTTTAAGTGAATTCAAGTATAAGAGATTAAGTCAGAAATGTTTACAAGCAAATAAAAGTGAAAGCATACGTGTAAAGGTCTAAAACAATCTAGCAAGTTTTGGGTCAAGGCTTTGTTTAAGATGGCCTTTCTCACCCACAGTCTTCCAGCAAGATGGTGACTGACAAGCTCCTCACCAGGGATCTTTCCCAGAGCCCCATAGGTGCTGGTGCCTTTGTCTTATCAGGTGAAAAAGATATTTTGGGGTTCTCAGCCCTTTCTTTTATAGTCCAGTGAACTTTTGAAGTGGATTCTTCTGAGGGTTACCCTTCAGAGTAAAGTTTAGCTGAAAAGTGAAGAAGGTGACATGGAGACTGGTGATGAAGGAGGCTCCATGATCTTTCTTCATGCATTTGTGTTGGCTAAAATGTAAATTATTCTCTTTCCTGCCATCTCCTCCCCACGGAGGACTCTGTTAACTATTTATATGTAAATCGAGGAAAACACACATTCCTTTGTTTAGGATAGGCCTGTTTAACAAGTTTTGCCTAGGCAAGGGGTGTCTGATTTTCACATGTGCTAATAACATCACACAGGGGAAATTCATAACTTTGCATACACTGTTGAAACATACATTTCAACATGATATTATTGACCAGTGAGTTATTAGTTTTCAAATGATACTGCACAAGGCATATTTTTTAAAAGATTATTACAATGCTGTGTAGAATATGAAGACGGGGTGCTTTCAGTCACACCATCTCAAACATCAGGAACCAATGGGTTCCTATTCTAGCATCAACTCAAGATGTGAAGACTGTCAAGTTCATTTAGGGGTGACAGAAAGTTGTACAAACCCATCTCTGGAATATTGGTGTAGAACTTTATAAAATCTCCCTCACCCTGCCCCAATTCTTTTCTAAGGTCAGTGGTCAATCAACTTGAATCCACAAAGAGTGGGCAATTGGAGATCATACCCTTTTTACATCATTTCTAAATGTCTGACAATAAAGATCTATAATGAAAACATACGTAACAGAAAAAAAATCTTTGCTTTAGAACAGGCTATGACTTTGAAAAGACGAGAATAAACTCGAAAAGGCAGGCTGTATATTATTCAATAGTCTTTTCAGGGTCCAGAATGGAATCTTTTTACAATTTGAGACCTTCTGGGCAGTATTTATCTGCTGTAGTCCTGCAATGCTAGTATCACTGAAGAAGGAGGTGACAGATGGCTGGTCGACATGGTGGGATAATGTGCTTTAGAGAGGTGTGATTTCTAAAGCGCACTAATGCACTACCTAAAGCACATTAATTGGTCTGTGTATACCCTAATACCCTTCAGAAATCATACCCTGTAGAGCATGTTACCCTACTGTGTAGACAAGCCTAGAGTTTGTAATCCCAGACTCTGGGATAGTCGAGGCCAGGGGCACATCATACAGCAGTGCTAATTTCTAGAACCAATGGTACTAGTTTCAAAATCAATATTTGTTGTTTATGGTGAGTGTGAGGAAGTGTAATGCAAGTGCAGATTGCTTGACAAAGAAAGGAAAACTTACTCTGAGGATGTTTGAGTGTGCAAGTCCATGCCATTATCGATACCACCTAAAAAGAAAGTCAGGGAAGAAATAGAAAGCACAATTTGCTCCCCTACAGACTGTTATCCTTACAGTATAGGTTGATTTTTACAGAACCCCCCCCCCCCCCCATTAATTCAAATGGCACGTGGAATCATACCATGATATGGGCTATTGTCAGGACAGTTTTGGCTGATGACAAATCATAATTTCTGTTAATATTTACTTTTTTCTCTTTTTTTTCTGAGCCTCATTTCTAAGGAGGAACATGTTCAAATAGCTAAAGACAAGCTTTAATTGAAAACTTGAACACATGCTGAACGTGTCACACAGATTGGACAGTCACTGTACACAAACATTTATATTCGATGAAAGGAAAGTCCCACTAACCCAGACCAGCTTGATTGGAATCTGAGATTGTCAAGCACTATTTGTCAGGCATAACTACAGTATGAAGGCAGTAATACACTATTCCCAAACTCATGGTGAAGGGAGGTAACTGAGAGACCTAAGGTCCATTCAACAGTATTACAAGTATTATAGAAGGGATTCTTAAATCTGCTTTATTGAAATAAAATTTTGGGTAGTGGATGGTATTTAGCATTTGCTCTTCTCACAGATATTAAGTCAATTCTGGGTGAATTAGCCTTAAATAATCTTGTCCATTTAAATCTCTTCTGTCATTTCAGCACAGGCTATTAGGCACAGAAATCACATAAAATCACTATTGCAGTTAGGATGTACATCACAGTATAAAACATTAATTATAACTAAACACACACAGTACATGAATATTAAATTATCTGTGGGTTTTTAACTCTGTCTTTTTAAGTGCATATCAGCTCTGCACAATAGTCTTGTTTGTTGTTTGCTTCAACTCAATAATCATTACAGCAAATATAACCCATTCTCTAAACTTTTGGAGACAAATCTTAAATTGATACTTAATGTGAAATAATGTGACTGACATGTGAAGATACCTTACACAGTGTGGCAGATATCGTGTGAAATTATCCGTGGTATTGGGAACTTGCAGGTCGTTGAGTATCCCAATTTAATTTGGCTAGTACAGGACATTTCTAATAATTAATACTGTAATAACACTTAATGATCTGCACTCATGCAATCTGAAAAACCAGCTAATGGTGCGGTTTTTAGTGATTGAACAAACAGCAAGTTTTAAATTTGTCAAACACTGCTATTTCAGCATCGCACTGCCATGCAGGAGACCTTGCCTGTGGGGCTCTCGCTGACCCATTCACTGCAGACTTGGGCATGACATGGCAGAAGTGGGGGACGTGGTCTCAGGAGAGATTCTGTTCACTTGGATATGGGAGAGCTGCGTTAGAGGGAGCCACTAGCATGCCTTTCCTTCCTCCTTCCAGATGTAAGTGTTATGAGGCCTGTCAGTGGAGAGCGAAAGAAGACACTGGCAAATGAGAAACAAGAATAAGAAGAGTGACTCTATTAATCAGTTTCATAGGTAGAATTATTAATTTGGGAAATTTATTAATTAATTAATCCTAAATTATATTCCCCACTCTCTACCCCACAACCACTTCCAAAATGATTCTCGTTAGTGTGTAGCAAAAAAAAAACAATCTGCAAGTATGACTGCATTCAGTGGGAATTTTGCCTGCATTAGGACTTTAGGATTTGACTCTCTGAAGGTTAAGAAGGGCTATGAAGGATCCCAGACTCTGCATCTCAAAGAGGTGGCACTCTGAGCAGTTTCAGAAATGTTGACCTTTGTGATGGTCAGTAATGGAACAGTTTTACGGATGGAAAATATTAACAACAACGAGAGTGTGTTTAAGAATGAAAACAAGTTCACTCTTCCCTCTAAACTGTAAATTGCAGGTAAGCACAGCATTCCATTCAGGAAGTGTATTTTAAACAATACAATCCCACCAGAGGCTCCAACTTTGGATGATAAAATATCACGGTCTATGCTGCCATATCACTTTTGTGGGATTATGATGGGTTTTTCATTAGAAAGCAATCTCTTGTTTCAGGAAGGAGAACTGACATTTTCAAGACCATGAGTTTAGGACTGAAAAAATTACTCAAACTGAAAGATGAAGGAGCACCATTCAAATGAAGTAAGAAATTAAACATTGGGCCAGTGTTGTATGCAAAACACATTAACTCAGGTAAGAGAAAGGTTAACTGTCTTCTAAGGGAACTAGACTGGGGAAGCTGTTCAGCCTTCTGGCTGGAAAGGAAAGATCAAACATGGGCTCATTAAGGAAGAAGGTATATTAACGGGAAAGGGCAGTAATTTAAGAGCTCTCTGAGGGAATGAGGAAGAGTTCTGCTTTCTCTTTTTCACAGAGGCAAGTATCACAACCAGTAGATTCCCAGGCAGCATATGCAGGCAGCATGAAGACAGTAGGAATAGGACTGTGTTAGCCATATCACAGGACTGCACTTCTCACTGGAGACTTTAACTTAACACTATTTATTTTCACTTGATCTTGATTTCTCTTGGCTGAAGTAAGCCTTGTGTTTGGCAGTGGATAATGCCATTTGGACCAAGAAAAGGAGAGCCTTAGTCCTGACTCTGGATGTTGTCCAGAGCAGAAGAGCCCCATGTCAAAGGTGTGTACCTCAGAGCAACAGCATGGTGTTTTTGTTTGTTTTTGTTTTCTCCTGTTTGCTAGTTCCCAGTGCTACAGCTCTAGATTACTGTCTTACAATCAGATTTCTTGTCACAGTTACACCAGTGATAATTTGGAATAACTTCCCTAAAGTCAGTGGAAATACTCTAGATTTACAGCCAAACCTCGAAGATCAGAATCTGGTTATTATCTTGATGGCACATCACATTTGGGAGCTGGATGTTTACACAGTAAATCATCAATTTCCAATATGAGTTTTCTGAAACATTCTTACACCCAATTGATTATTTTTGTCTATAAACAGATAACATTAAGTATAAATTAGAAGTACATTTGTAAATATAAAATCTTCAAGATTGTAATTTTCATAGAATCATAGGACTCAGGTGCGGCCCTAGGCTAGCTGCCAGCAACTGGTGCCCTAGGCGAACCATGCAATCAGCACCCTCCCCTCCTTCCCCCACCCAGGGCAGATCCAGGCTGAGGTTTTTGGTAAACTGGGAAACATTTTGCCCCTTTTTTCCTTTTAATGATTTTTAAGCTTTTTTTTTTAAAACAGAGGCTTAATTATTTAGTTTCTCCGTCTGTCTGTCCAACCAATGTTTCTGAGATCAGATAAAATAGACACAAAATTTTCAGAATAGATTTGTACATGACAGCTAGATGATATTTCAGTCCAATTTCAAATAAAAATGCATTCAAAATGTTAATTATAATTTTTATTATTACAAATCCAAAATCATCCATTATGCTATCCTGCTTTAACTGCGATTACTACCACATCCAATATAGAAAGAAATAAGAAAACTCTTCAATGAACTTTAACCTGTATTTACAAAACACGCCGAATAAAAAACACACTGTGCTCTTAAAACATGACTTTTCTTGCTTTAAGTTTCGAAAATTCAGTCACTAGTTCTTTTAGATCCAGTTTTCCAGCTATTTCATGCTCTATTGATATTGTGGCAAGTCCAACAAGTCTCTCCTGCACCATTGTTGAATGCAGATATGTTTTTATCAATTTTAACTTTGAGAAGCTACATTTTGCACTAGCTAAGGAAACTGGCAAAGTTAAAAGAATGCGTAGAGCTATAAAAATGTTTGGAAAACTATCTGAGTTTATTTTCAAACAAACAAACTTCAGTACTTCTTCAGGAGTAGAATGTTTCTTCAATCATCTTGAAAAAGCCTGAAGCTCACTACACAAATCTGTAGCATCAATGCCTTTTGAATTTTCATGAGTCAGTGCCGACTCCAGTTTTATACAAAATTCTGGAATCTGTTTTGCTGTTTTTTTTTTTTTTTTTGCAAGCTGTGAATATCATATAGAAAGCCAAATACTTTGAAACTTTGTTTTGGGTTCTGTCTGAATGGGTGTGTCTCGTCCTTCATATGAAAACAACTGTATCTTTTGCCACAAACTGGCTCTGGTTCAAATTCTGTCAAAAAGTTTATTCCTTCAGCAAGCTCAAGAGAATCTACCAGTGTTCTTTCGAACCCTTCAGCACTTCTGAATTCATCCAGAATATTTTTAGTTTGCTGCAGTTTTTGAGTAGCAGAATGTATGTTCAAGTTCTTTTCCTGAAGCTACTTACTAGTAAGGTTAATCTCGAAAAGGATATTATACCACAAAATGAGTGAGGTCACAAATTTGACTTTGGAAAGGCCATTTGCAAGATCTTCTGCATCTGAACATGCCGTATTGCCAGATGATCCAGTAAAGGTAGTATCATCAGAAATTTCAATTAGGGCATCATAAATGTTTCCAAGTTCGTAGCGAAGAGGCTTCAAAGCATCAATGCGACTCTCCAATCTTGTCTGACTAAGTGGTTTCACCCTTAGAGAATTCACATGGTGAGTCAGAATCTCCCAATGGCATGTTGAGCCTGAGAAAAACACATAAACATTGCAGCAGGTCAAAGAAACTGCTTGCCTCTGAATAGCATCTAGCAGCATCATTGACAACCAAATTCAGAGAATGCACACTGCAGGGAATGAAAAAGGCCCAAGGATTGATTTCCATCATTCTCCCTTGCACACCATTGTCTTTACCCTTTGTATTACTCCCACTATCATAGCCTTGGCCACGTATGTTTTCAACAGATAATGACATTGTTTCAAGCTTTTGTAGGCTTATGCCCTTCCAGCATGACTATGAACCACTGATAACTACTCTCTGGGAACGTTTTCCAACCAGTTTTGCAAAATCATCAAGAATGTGATTATGAATGGGCTTCAAGTGACATTTTAACTTCCCTGACATCTTGGACCCTTCCCAGTCTGACTTTAGGCTAGGTTACAGCACTGAAAAAGGGCTGATGGAACGGATGACCTCTTCATGGTGATGGACAGAGGTGAAACAATTATTCTGATATTACTTGACCTATCAGTCACGAGTTACTCCTAATCTACCTGTATATCCTGGCAGGAGTCAACAAAATTATGCCAAACTGGCTATGCTCATTTCTGTCCTACAGATCCAAAGAGCCATGATGGATACCTGCTGCTCCTTCTTCTCCAAAACTCTGACGTGAAATCCCACATGGTTCAGCCCTGTCAGTGATATTGTTCAACATCTGTATACATCTCATTAGGAGACTTCATGGATATGGGCTGAGATGCCAGGAACATAGATACATTTCTATATATCTTTCTTCTCCAGGATAGACAGTACAGTCTCCAAGTGCACAGAGGAAACTGGCATTGGGATGTGAAGCCTGACTGAAAGTCAGCTGAGTCAAGATGAACTTAGGAAAGACTGAAGTGATGCCACAGTTGTTGTAAGAGGGAAAAACTCGGGGAAACAAGCAAGTGTCACAACTCATCTTCTTTGGATGGCACCTGCCCTTGCTGAATAAGGCAGTTTTCAGCCTCAGGTCATACCAGGTTGAGGCATTACTGACCCTGGATCGTCAGATAGTGGCAGTCACCAATATAGTTTTTTCCGTCTCCAGCTAAAGAGAAAACTGTCAGTTCCTTTCAGAAGATGGTCTCTGGCCACAGTAGTCCATGATGTCTGATGTGGACTAGAGTTCTTCATTTTATTTGGATCTAGATGAAAAATTCACAAAGAGACTGTCTGCTGGAGTATAAGGCAGTGGCTAACTACCCCAACTGGAGTAATCAAAGGAAGGCCTATTAAACTGGTGCTCTGCAACCTGGGCAGGCTCTACAGTCACTTTGAGAGTCACTTTCAAATTTTGGTAATGATCTACAAAGCCCTTAATAGGAGAGGTTCATGCTGTCTCAGGGACTCCTGCCATGGCCTCAACAATCATCCAGTGAACTATAACTAACAGCCCAAAGGTAAACTTGAAAGAGCTGAAGGAAAATCCTTGAATGGCTCTCAAACATCTTTGGGGAGACATGGAAGATTCCTACCTGTGCCAGCTCCAGGTTACATTGTAAAACTGGATGAGAGAGAAGAGAACAAATCATAGAATATCAGGGTTGGCAGGGACCTCAGGAGGTCATCTAGTCAACCCCCTTCTCAAAGCAGGACCAATCCCCAATTTTTGCCCCAGATCCCAAATGGCCCCCCTCAAGGATTGAACTCACGAGCCTGGGTTTAGCAGGCCAATGCTCAAACCACTGAGCTATCCCTCCCCCCTTCACACATCACACATACCAGATGTTAATCACGTCGCCTAATGCAATATTGGAAGGTGTTTGTATGCTACGGTGATGAGGACAGTATAAGACCAATGTAGATAATCAAACTCAGACAACAGTAAAGAACCAGCACATTAGAAAACCCTGTAGAGAACTCCAAGATATGAGCAACAGCTATACTAAAGATCAGGAAAAGCACTCTTTTCTATAACCCATGTACAGCAAGTAGATACTACAGTGAGAGGTACTCTGAACATACCAATATACAGACAGTTAGAGAGACATCAATCTTACAAAATTCTATAAAAATTATGTAGGTTACAGATGCTAAAATCATATGCAATCATATGCATAATGAGGGAAAGATGCATGTTTCAAAGTTTAAATAATGTAGGACAGATTCTGATCTCTCACACTGAGTATGACCTTACACCATGAGTGGTCAATGGTCCTGTATGTTTGTGGTAAGATACTTCTCAGTGTGAGTAAGGATAGTGGAATTTTGCCCTTAGTTGTCATATTACTGCTGTAATTGTAATTCTTTGACATTACACATACATTTCTGCTAAAGATAGTGGTGTTGAGTCCCTTTGACAATGATCATTCTTTGCCAGGGTTGAGAGAAAGAGCTCTTAACAATTCAAGTGTGTATATCTCAGATATCTCTGAAGGACTACTGTGTACCAGGTGAAGAGAGCATCAGCACACAAATACCACTGATGGCAAAAGATAGTAGTGATAGCAGGGTACAACAGTGCAACTGGGAACCAGTATCCTGCAAGTTTCCCAATGTAATATTCTACAGAAGCAGAAATTCTTTTTACCTACTTATTCTTAGACCAGAACCCCTGTCTCAGGAGAGAAATAGATAAAGCTACAATCACACATACATAATATTAAAACCCTGCCCTTGATAAGCATTAAATCATCTGAGCTCACATTTCAATACAGTGTGACTGGACTAGCATGGAGCTAGCATGATCATTTTCAAATATGTTTAAAAACTATGTGCTAGACAGGAGGTGAAATCCTGGTCATAAGTAATTCAATACCAAAACTCCCATTTATTTCAATAGGGCCTGGATTTTGCCCAAGTTTTCATGTTTGTGTAGTTAAATCCATGTCCCTAGGTATCCACCATATTCTAGTTTACAATAAGACACTAATTTAGCTAGAAGATAGTTCTAAACCACAGTTTTAGAATGTATATGCCCAGAAGAACAACAACATTGTACAAGTTTGAGAGTGATGGAGCACGATGAAAGTGAGAATGCAGGAGATGCCACAGCCACATTAAAAAGGGACATTGAGAGAATAATACAAACTTGGGTGAATATGTCTCTCTCATCCTCCAGACCTAGTCCACCCTAGAATGGATCAGTAATCCATCTACTCCTATATCCCCGGTAGCCAGAACCATCTCATTCAGGAAAGAAACCTGCAATACACCTTATGGGATAACCTTCCCCCCCACCCCCCGGAAAATTTCCTCCCAACTCTCCATGGTTAGAGGTTGACTCACTCCCTGAAAATATACCACAGTAATGCTAATGCACTTGTGGTTTGTACACTTAGATACTGTGCCGACGATTTATTTAAAAAATTCACTTTCATGGACCAAACTGGGTATTTGTGGGGGAGAAGAGGGGAGAGAGTATTCAGTGCACTTATAGGCTGCATGTGTCCACAATTACCCACTGAACATGGGTCACCATCTCACCTCACAATAACCTCACATGAGGAGTAATAACTACAGCTGCACAAAAACCAGATTTTTTGGTTCACTGGCAATTCTGAAAAATAAAATAAAATAATTTCTTTTGGGCCAACCCAAAAACAGAATTTAAAAAAAAAATTGGTGAACTGAAAAGCTTAAAAAAAAATCATAGTAGGTCAAATATTTCAATATTTTCAAAAAACAATTTTTTTGATTTTGACCATTTTTTAATGTTTTCTTTCAAATAAAATTAAAGGACATTTTGAAATAAAAACTTGTTCAAAACCAAAAGATCAAAAAATTTTATTCTGAAAATGTCCAAAACAAATTTCAGTTTGTTCAGAATTTCTTTTTCCAGCTGAAACTATTCATCCAACATGAATTCGCAAAACATTTGGGTGTTGCCAAATCTGCAGTTTTTACTGAGTTTTGGCTGAAAATTTTTGCCCCAATCTAGCAATAACCCTCTGGGGCCAACTGAAAACCACAGAAGCACCCATGCATTCTCTAGGATAGAAAAGGAAGCAAACAGGCCACCAGGCTTCCCTGAACATAGCAAAAGATAAGTGACTTAGGGAAGATGATGGGCGGGGGTGGGGGGGAGGAGGAGGGAGTGATTGATGAGGGGCTGGGGGAACAGCATAACCCAGTTGTCATAAACTGTCCTTAAAACTGAGTTGATATTTCCCAGTTGAAGAGAATTTTAAAATCAACCTGTTTTCAGGAAGGTTCTGCATTCTAGGTGCATTATTTCACACTGCTGTATTAAATAATTAATAAGATTTAATTTGGAGGGGAAAATACCAACATTAACTTATTAAAAATAAATGGCAAAAGACATTTTTTAATGCCAAGACATAAAATAAGTTTCAGCCTTCAGTAAAATATTAAGAATAAATTATGAATAGTGATATATAATAGACTATTGGTGAGACTCTGATCTTTAGCCCTACTGCAACTAACTTTGCAGTAAATACACCAGAAACTGGTCAAATTTGCAAAAAGTGTCAAGATTAAGTCCAAGGTTATCTCTGAAAAATAGTTACTGATATTTGGCCTGGTCATGAAAGATGCTGAAGTATGCAGTATTCCTATAAAAGTTGTGGGGATTTCAAGGTGCTCATCACCTCTCAGGATCAGCCCCACCATTCTGAAAGAGTACCAGATTACTAACAGAAAGTCAAAACTGGTCTTTGTTCCAGATCAATCTTGTGTTTCTCCATATCAGCGATTATCAGAATCTCTTGAACATCAACACTTTGGGACAATGATTTCCTGCGTGAACTTTGTTTTATTAGGCACTGAGTGGAGATGGCTTTTTCCATTTTACTTCACACTTTTCATGCAATCTGGTATGTCCACGGGGGGCGGTCCAACCCCAGTGTATATTCATGTAGCTCAAAGATCTTGATGGCTACACTGATATTAAGAATGCTGTTCTGAAAAAAAAAAAAACGGGGGTGGGGGCTGTTGCAATATATACACAATCAGTCAGCTCTAAAGGAGTTAAAGAAGCCCGGGTTGCCCTCAGATCTCTCACGCAGTGCTTTTTCAAACAAGCCATCCAGCTTATTTAATTATCTTGACCTTGTGAGGTGCTGAGCACTTGTAATGCCTATTGACTTCAGGTGCTTGGCACATCTTAGAATCAGGCCCATACTTTGTGCTGATAAGCTCTCCCTTTATCAGCATTCCATAGGGGTGTTTTATTATGATTATCATTAACATTTTTCATAACAGAAGAGGTTTTTTTTCAATGTTCTAATCTGACTGAGCTACCTTTAATGTTCTGCTCTAAACTGCAACTTTCCAAAGTGACATCCCAGTGTTATTTGTGTCACTTTAGTTAACTAGCTCTCCTTATGGCACGAATGCATTTACAGTTCGTTATCATATTCATAGTTTCTCCATAACAATCACTGAAATAGCTCAGGCATTCATTTCTGGCAAGCCACAGACTGTTCTGCACTTTCAAATTCATAGATTTAGCAGTGTAGTGTCAGATCATTTTTCATAACCCTTGTTTCCTTGTCAGCATGTCATAGCCAGTAAAGAGCTGCTAGATTAATACAAATATATAAATCTTTTCTCAGCTTCACCTCACTGCTGTTTAATACTACTTTGCAAACAGAAGGTATTTTAAGCTAGTAAGCACAGTGGTCTAGTAGAAACACATATTTATTATTATTATTGGGGAGTTTTTGTGCAATTTCCCTCAGCACACGCTGACAGGCTGCACAGGACTTTGTCATTTATCATTGTACACAAGATCTGTCAACTTGGGAAACAATTTCAATAAAAAAAAATTCTGCATGAAATTACTTTTCACGAGAAGAAACTCGTTCTGCCTTTTGTATGTGCAGTTCTGTGTCTGTCTGTTTATTTATTTATTTTTGTCTGCTTTTTCACAATCCCCCCCCCCTTTTTTTTTAATTTTGGCTGTGAAAGGTACTTAATGTACCAAAAACAATTTGTACAAGCATTATTTCACCAATTGAAAGTGTGTACGCCTTGCTGAGGTCTCCCTTATCTAACTGTTGCTAATACATTTTCATGCTGTGCTCTTATGGCTTCATTTTACAGTTGACGAGATCACCCACTCCATGCTGTGTTAGAAATGGGACCCTCGTCACTCTACTCCACAGAGTGCACTTAACATGTGAACAACAAACAACAAAAAGTTACTGCTTTAAAACATCTTTATCCCTTTATACTCTTTGCTGAAAACTTAGTCTCAGTTTTATAGCTCAGTTTAATAAGCTAAAGTATAGCCACTGTGTAAATCAGAAATACTTTACCTATCAAACAGAGGGGGGAGTTTTATAACCTGACAGTGTTATAGTCCTAGCCTTAGAATAATTCATCTCTTTCATCAATACCCTGAACTAAAAAGTTCATATTCTTCTAAAGTCTACAATTATCCATCCACAAGATTACAGGGGGAGAGGGGGAATAATTTCCAGATTCAAATGATAAAACGTAATTTTTTTCATTTTTGTTTGGTTTCTTGTATGCGCCTAGTAACAAGATCAGAGGCCGGCAGATAGTACAACCAGCTGGGGCAATAATTGCTGTGAAATTATGTTCTGGACAGCTGAAAAGGAAGGATCAGCCTCAGAGCCTCTTGTTTTCCACCCTGTCAGTTTTTTCCCTAGCTATGGATTTGTTGTCATCAGCTCCTGATGATTCCGCTGACACTCCTGTCAGAAAATGAATTTTTCATCCCCACTTGATTGACTCCATCCATAGGGTGAAACTCTGTCAAAAAGTGCCACTCTCAAGCTCACTCATTCATGTGTTTGCGGGTCCTACACCTACCCTGGACAGACAGGCAGACAGCAGATATGCCCACCCCTCTCTATTATTCAATATGTCGCTACTTTTATTTTTTTTTCAGAACTGATATCACTTCAGAGAAGGTGTCCTCGACATGCTTAGTGAATGCTTTGAATTTAATTTGCTATTATTGAGAGTTCATTTTGTACCACATAATTTTTTAAAAAATATTTGGGGTTTAAGGACTTTTACAGCTACTGTAGGCAGACTATTATGGCACAGATGCTAAATACTGACAAACTTCTTGATGAAACAATCAGTAATTAAATAGCTTCTATCAATTCCATTTATTTTTGTATAGCATTATTAATTTTAAAAATACTGCATAATCTTTACCAGGAAATTAGTCTATATTAAATTCAAAATAAAGTGATTAACCGTTGGAATTGTCTGTTTACAAGCTAATACCAACTGATTTTTTTTAAAAATTAGGGTTCTGTACAGTCCAGATTACTTAACCCGAGTGACTGTGTGTTGGCCACTGGCAACTCAGCAGTCACAGAGACTGCTCTTGATTCTAGGATGTAGTCAGCCTTTTGTAGCAGCCACAGAATATGGTAATACAGTGCACACAGCTACTGACAGACATCCCCCTTCCCTTCCAAAGGAATCACAAACGTTTTATAAGTGTGAATAGAGCACGCATGGCTATGAGTGGCATCCCAAGTGGACACCACTGTAATGCAAGCATTTTAGCAACCACGTTATGAGAAATAATGTGAAATAATTCTGTTACAAAATACACAGCTAGCAACAATTACCACTAGCGCAAGCAGAGCCACAAAAGTGTTGATTTACAACTGGTTAGTTCCATTCAAAGTTTGTTCACGTTTTAGAGCTCATCCCCCAGGTGAGAGGTATACAACATCCAATCTGATGAAGAGGAGAGTGCAGTCATTATAATTCGGAGAGTATTTATGGCATGTGGCACATGAAGAAACACTCCTGAAATCTGATTCTGCTCTGATTTTTCTTGGTGTAAATGAGGAATAACTCAACTGGAGTCAGTGGAATTATATACATATAATAGGTAAAAGAAGAGTCATACCCAGATTATCTGTTTCTGGGGCAAACTCCTGGCCCCAGTGAAGTCTATGGGAGTTTGCCTTTGACTTCAGTGGGGCCATAATTTCACCACTGGTATATTGTCCATGAAGGATCACATAGCAAAGGGAAATGTCCCATGAACGTATGAAGGCCTTTGTCTTATGGAATTATATTTTTCAATTATTTAATCTAACCCTGAACCAGCTGAAGGAATTTGAATTTGCCAGCAGTAACACAAGACATATATTTACATTTATCATTAATTATACTATAACCATTCTGACATTCATACAGAGTTCATCATTTTGGTGACTGATTACTTCATTGGAACAAATACTATATAAGCATAGTGGTCTCTCATTTTCAGAATAATCTTCTCAGAGAATCTTCATTTATTTAAAAAAAACAAAAAGGTAAAATCTTGAAAAATGGCAACATCAATGTTTTTTTTCTTTTTACTTTAATCTGTGAGTTTTGGTTTTAGCAGGCAATTTTTTTCCTCCAAGTCAATTATAACTTTAAAAACAAATGAAATGTAATTAACTTTTTATTGACACATTAAAAGGAAATAAATAGTATAATCAGCAGTTATATGCTTTCCTCAAAGGTATTACTTTCATATGCATTGCCATTAGCTAAACCAGGTTCAAAGAAGAGATCGAAAGAAGAGGGAAGGGGGGTTGTGATGGGAGAGTGGAGAGTTGGTGATTCAGATAAAAAGGAAAAGATTATGTATATCTATTACAAACTGATACAAGAGCAGTGGACTGCACTGAAATACAAAGGGGGCAAAACATTTATCAGATTTTACAAATCACTTCATTTCACGTTCACTTACAATATTTTGTTCCTCAGCAATGCTGATGCCAAAGGGCTTCCTATAATACCTTGGCTTTGCAGCAATGTTGCAGTGTTAACTAAACATTGTTGGATCAGATGCAAACCAACAGGAGACTCAAGGAACTTTACAACCAGGCTAGTGAACCAAACAAGAGAATCATCATAACTGAATGCTCAGTTGTTTTTTAAGGGCAGGAACTGAAAATTATTAGCATCCACAGAGATGACCATTGAGAGAAACTGGGATTTAGAGAGGAAACTTAAGAGAGCTATTTGGTAGATAGTAAATTTAGCTTTTCCCACATCTAAGTGGACAGTGAACTCCAGCAAGAAAGACCCTTTTCTGGGAATGTCAGATGAACTTAAGTTCTTAAAACTGGTTAGTGGATTTGGTGAGCAGGTGGTTAAGATGGAGGTATACACCAATGTATAGAGCAAGTTGATCAACTGGACTTGATGATCCAGGAACTCCCTTCAAGTGTTGTGCTCTAGGTTCCTATGTTATAACTGCTTAGAGGGGGATGGAAGAAAGAATTATAGATATCAAGAAATAGGCTTGGTAAAGGGGATAAAGAGTCTACAAATGAGAGATTGAAATGATGAATCAGTGAGAGAACTGAATATTTCAAGTTAACATAGGGGGTGAGAAGAATACAATGTAGCAAGTGTAGCTGAATTTAACCACAGGAAATATCAGTCATCTGATATACTCTGTTCCCCTGCTAACATAGGATTGTTCTGTTTGATATGATTAATAATATTTTGATCAGTCAAATTTTAAATCTTCAATTAAGATGTAATTGCCAATGGCAGAGTCAAGGTTAGAGTGCAGGACAGATGTGGTGTCATTAAGTCTATGATAAGGAGACTATGTATATTCAGAAAGACCAAAAGTGTGAAAGGAAAGTTGTTTAAATTATTAAGTAAAGTTTTAAGTAGTTTGATGGTGATTATAACACTTGACATACAATACTGGTGATCAAAAATCCTCCATATACAGCTCACTAAATCACTGGTATTTTCAAGATCCATTTGAATATAATGGGGATTAATTTATAGATGTGGCATTATCATCTGTACTGTGGTGGATCAGGACCAGGTCTCTGTTGTGCTAGATGGAATACAAACATATTGGAAGCCAAAGTACTTAATCAGAGTACATGCTTTTAACAAGGTTCTGCTCAGAAACATGAGTATATACACAGAAAGTCTATTGGAGGATCAGAAAAAATGTATCACCCAAATGCTATATAAAGTTAAATGCGCGAGTCAGGGTATGATATAACAAACTTACAGCATCACACTCTAAAGGACATAAATAAAACATTGCTGTAAAGACATCATATGATGGATAAATAACAATTAAAAAAAGCCAGTAAGATTGAGAGAGAGAGAGCGAATGAATTAAAAGATTCAGGGGGGGAAAAAAAGAAAGAATAGGTTTTCAGAAGTGATATAAAAAGGTCCAGAGAATTGACTGAGACCAAGATAGAGTAAGACTGTTCCTTTAGAATGGTAGCAGTTGCAAAGAAGCAGGCTCTCTCACAAGAAAGGAGATTTTGTGAAAAAGCAGAAAAGGAGTGACGAATGGAGTGGAAAAGAAAATACAAAGAGGTCCAGGCTATGAGGTAGACTAGAGAAAGACAAAGGAGGTTTAAATGAAACCCAAATATGAGGGATAATTGATAACCTTCATTTTTAAACTGTCTACAACTTTTGCAGCACAAATCAGTACTTATTTATGAACTGTTGGGGCTTTGAACACCCACTTCCAAGATGGGAAAAAGGCCAATTTATTTATGAATTCTGACTTGCAGAGAAATGATTGACAGCTATAGCTCCCTAATACGTTTAAAACTATGTTACTCTGGTAGACAAACTGAAATGTTTGTAATAATAATGGCCTATCAACGTAAGAAATTTAAGCTAAGCTAGTAATAAGTGCTCAGCAATGTTTATTGGGGATGGGGTGGGAATGGCATGCCTCTCCTGTCCAGCTACCTACCAGCGTTGCAAAAATATAAATAAATATTCAGCTAACTTGCTAAAAACAGTTCAGGAGTTTGGTACACGATTAAGCTACTTGAAAAATGATTGTCTGGAATTGGTTCAAGGCATTCACCACTATGTCATATTGTGAAGGAGAAAAAAAGAAACCCCAACCTCCCATTACAACAAATATGAGAGGTATGAATTTTGCTACTTTAAAGAGAATGCAGAAATGAAGAACCACAACCAAACATACAGAAGACTGAACTAAAAAATCTTTGATGGTCTACTTGAGCTCACCATTATTTTCTGCTTGTTATTTATTACAGCCTAGTATGCAACCACCAGACTGCAGCATGTTACACCACTGCAGTAGAAGTAGGGCCATTGACTATAGTGAAATTGCCTCATGTAGCACAATTACAGAAATGTGCCGAATAGCTCTGGGCTCACCATTAAAGAACACTTTACTGTATGCCTTCAAGGCACACCTGTGCCTCATTATCTGAATTGGTATTTTTGCTGTATTGTATTAAAGGACAAAATAGGCTTAAGAGATTCTGCTTCTACAAGTATACAAAGGAGCCACATAAAGATTTGGAGAAGAACCTGAAAAACACAAGTGAACATCTTTCTGTTAAGGACCACAAAAGGGTAAAGGTTTGCTGGAACCTTTTTGAAAGTTTGTCAAGTCTCTCTCTACTTATGTACCATTAAAATGAACAGCATTCAAACTTCCATCTGCACTGCTTGTTGAGATCTGGCTTGTGAAGTCACTATAAACTAAAGACCATTAATATCTGGTAGTAGTTAGTGGCTTAGATTAAATAGTGTACACTGTTACTCAGAGTCTGATCTCTGGAGTGTAGGTTTCCATATCAGAAACACACCATTAGAGTTATCAGCAACTGGCATGCTTGTAGTCTCAGCAGAGGCCAAGAAACAAACAAACAGTGACTGAAATACCTCACCTTCTCTAAAGGTGGTTCCTCCTATTCATAGCGGAGGCACATTGGTGGGGTGATGTGGGGAACGATTGCACTGGTTCTGCTCATTCCCTAGCTATACTGTGGATAGAGAGAAGAATCTAGCTTCCAAGATTGTCAATCTGATGTCTTTCAGCAGCAGTAAATTCAGTTTATTTTATTTGCTTTTAGACTGATAGAACACTCTTCAGCTTCCTTACAATCCACCTCTCTCCTAAGTAAACAAACACTGAGCAACTGAGATGGTGTAATTACAGCAGCAGAGAGTTGCACTCCAAGCAGCACTGTAATCCTTCGATTTCACACTTTAATGATTAAATTTAGTCTCCATAGTCACTCTTTAGGGGAAATCTAATAATATATTTGTGGTCAAAGATTTACCCAAGTTGTCAGAGAAAACATTTAAAATGAGCACTTTATGAATTTCCTCCTGAAATTATACCTCTTTTCCACAGTCCTGCAATCATAGTCCCCCTACTAACAAACATACAAAACAGCTTAGAAATAGACCACTTATTAAATTTTAAGCATAAACATAAAAGTAGTTATTTCTCATATTTGTCATAACCTGAGGCTATATCTACCCTTACGGAGGGCCTACAGAATACAAGCTTTACACATGAAGCTACAAACCATGTTCACACTGGTCACTGCGATGTGTAGCTGTACATGGCAGCAAAAGGCTCTGGCAGTGGGGAGCTGCTGGAACTTTCCCTGCTGCCCCCCCTGTGCTGAGAGCCTTTCCCCACTGCCAAAGTGTTTCCCTGCAGCAGGGAAAGGGGCAGCGGGTCACTATACTGCTAAAAACAGTCGTGTAGCCATGGTTTGGGTGTGTAGAGAGCCATGTAACGTATATTCCTTAGGGTTCAGGCATGGA
Organism: Lepidochelys olivacea; assembly: GCF_965140295.1. NCBI lineage: Eukaryota > Metazoa > Chordata > Testudines > Cheloniidae > Lepidochelys > Lepidochelys olivacea. The sequence continues at coordinate 104,008,647 of NC_140412.1, read as the reverse complement.
CTTGCCTAAGCTGTGTCTCACTATCTACATTGCCGTTTTTAAGCTGCGCTAACGGGTTGTGCAGTGTCTGTTCTGTACACACCACCGTAAGTGTAGACATTCCTTCAGATCTGCAATGAAAAGCCAATGGGGCGTCAAGGTCTGTGAGCATTTCCTTTCACCAGTACTGCCAGCCTGCCTAACCAGCTACGCTCAGCAGACACAACAACCACGCCATCTCTGACTCTGAGGAGCCAGGCTGCACAGAAGGCTCAGATGGAACAACTGGCTGGATAGGAGACTGTGTGTGTGTGTATGTGTGTGTGTGCGTGCGTGCGCGCACACCTAGTCCAACTGGCAGCAGTGTGGGAGCCCTTCAAGTGCCAATGTCTCAGTACTCTCCTCCTCCCCCACATACATCCAATTCCTCACAGTCACATTCTAATGCACAGCCTCAACTTCAGCCTCATGCTTTCTCCTCTGGAAAGAACACATTTTGGGCATTGCCACTGCACACGTGTCTGCGGGTAATTTGTCTTGCTCTAGCTGAGGTTGGAATTCAGATTGGGCATTTGAGTGTGACCATGAGGAACTGGATGTATGCGTTGGGATTGGTTATATATCGATATGATGAACCGAAAGGGAGTTTGTCATGGAGCTGAACTGTCTGTGAATATGTTTGGGTAGTATGATGTTTTGGTGGTAAAGTCTGTGAAGTGAGGCTGGTGTGAAGGTGAATCTTGGCTTAACTGGTAATTTCCTGGGTTTTTTTTTTTTTTTTGCAACTGAATTGATAGAAAATGTACTGCATAGCCTTAATTCTAACTTCAAGCCTTGGGTGTGTGTGAGACCTACAACAGAGGACATGTAATTCTAACTATATTGTGTATTATGGCAAAGTTATCATGTCCTTATAATAGAGAGAAAGTAATAAGAGGGACTTACCAAAGGTCACATATAGAGCCAGTTGCAGAAGTGAGACTAGAACCAAGATCTCCTTGCTCCAAGTCCTCCTCTCTAGTCACTAGATAACACTAGTTTTGATGTTTATATTATGTCATCTCTCTCTATGCACCATGGAATATTTTTTTAAAAAGCAGATTTATTCTAAATCAGCCTTCTCCTAAACCATCTCTACCATCGCCATTACTCCTCCCTCTCCCCCCGCAAAGAAAAAAGAATAAAAAGAAATTGCTGGGGTCTTTGTAGAATATGGGTATTCACTGACAGAATGGCACTTGAAGATGTGAAAAAAAATTCTGCTTTATATCTGCATTGACTGGGAAGTCATTTGTATATATGTACGACAAAGCACTATCTCCACCAACTGCTTGATATGGAAAAAAAAAAAGAAAAGAAAATGATGCTAGTAATGTATGACCCTGAGAGTAGAGGAATTGTAGCTATTTACATCAGTTGTCAGCAACCTGCTGCTTGTTTGCGGTGTTGCTGCATGGATATAGATAACCTCTCTGAAACATTAGCTGAGACAAAGCAAGTAATTCTTTGTTGACACATTGTCAGTTTCTAATTTGTTCTCAAACTGTGAGGTAAATCCTCCATCTCCACTGGAAAAGGGACTGCTCTATCTCACATCAGGCTTTCTGCCCTTTTCACTTTCTATTCTCAGCTGGAAATGTAGCCGAAAAGGAGTTTCCTGCCCAGAAACTGATAAAACATACCAACAAAATCATCTGGAGAGTTTAACTTTAGCCGTGATCCCTTTACTTCACTCTGAATAAAAACACAAAGCAATGTGGAAAGCAGACTATGGTCCTTATTACAGTGGCATTAGAAATCAGGAGGGGTGAGGATGTGAGGGAAGGGGGATGCCCCCTCCACTTGGAAAATGTGCTTTTAGCCACAGAAATAAATACCTCTGAGCCAGACACCACTGGCGGGTGAAAAGCAAATGCTGAGAAACAAAATCAGATTGATAGCCCTTCCAGAAACACTGCATGCTGAGAACAAACTGCTAACACTATGGCAGGGACTTCATCCCTGTCCTCTTCCCAGCCCCACATTTTGTATGTACTTTTGAGGAGTTAGCATTAAGAATACTGTAAAATGTGACATGCTGGGAATTTTCCCACACAGCAGAGATTGACCTGATTACATTTCACTAGGTGTAGGAGCTCATTCTTCTTTCTGACCGTGGCTCAGATATAAGAGTGACAGCTGGACTCCATCACTTGGATTAATGGGTTAAAACCTGACATCTTTTTAGTATTTTGGACTTTATTTTCTTTATCAGCTTGACTTTCATGCTCAGAGTGCTCTTGCCACAATATTCTTTTAAAAGTACACTTGTCAAGGTCCATTTGCTACTAGCTACCTTGATGGTGACATCAGCGCTGGCTGTGGTTTACCTTTTGACCTTATAGAGGCAGCAGATGGGCCCAGTAATAAATCCCGATTATTAGGGAAGGAACCAATAGCTTGGAAAGACAGAAATAAAAGTCAGGCAGTTTTACACTGCAGTTCTTGTTATCTGCTTTCATATAGAGTTGTGGGCCATGTCGGGGGGATGACGAGCAACCTCTGCTGTCTGTGTTCCCTTTTTTCCACTAGATTCTTTCCTTCCACTCATCAATAGTGGAAGTGATATTGAGCAGCTACCAAAAGGCCTTCTTAATTCTAGTCTGTTTAGGGTTTGGGAGGGGCAGAATGTAAAACCAACAGAGAGTAGGACAAAAACCTTCAAGGTCCAGGAGGAGCAGCCAAAAGCTCTTTTGTTAGAGATGTAACCACTGGATTACAGTGGGTCGTGATAATGGCTGTGATATGTCACAGTGATCTTATTATAGGGCATGACTGACTTCAGGGCACTTTGGATTAGGCTAGGAGTTAGGGCAAAATTCTGCACTATGCTCTTTCTTTGGGATGGGAGAGCCAAATAGCATTACTTTAAGTCCTAGGGAGCAGAATATCTCACCTGGTATATTTTTCATGATAATTTTACAAAGGCTGGGTTAAAGTGAAATTCACGTTCCAACCAGCATGAAATAGTTACACACATAGACACTATAGAATGGTGCCTTGCTCGAGACTTGATTATGTAGAACATTTGGCTAGAACAATATACTTCATGTTTTAATTAAGAGAAATACTTTCCTTTAAAAAAAGGATACTTATGTTCAGCCCTTGGATCTTTGAATGTGTATAATTTTATGAGGATTTTCTTTATTGTTTCTATGACCCCTATAGGGTTATGGACAAATCCTGCCACAAAATAAGTGTTGACACTAATAGCAGTTTTGAATGAGAAAAGACGTTTTCTCCTGTATGAACAGAGAAAGCTACTGCATTAACTCAGCCACGCCGGCTAAATTAAGAATATTTTTGCACACACAAACCTATATAGGCACAATCAAATCATAGTCACATGTGTGCTCTGGAGTTTGTATATGTGCAAGATGGGAACGCAAAAAGTGCGTGCACAGTTTAGCATGTGCAATCTGAAAAAACGGGCTTCAAATTACCTGTCCTCCTTTGCCATGATGATAAAGTGATTTATTTTACTCTGCTATCAAATATAGCAGTAATAATATTTCCCCCACCCTTACGAGGCATTTAGAAGTTTACAATCTACTCTGTTTTGTTTTTTTAAGAATTTTTTCATTTGATACCAAGGCTTTTGACATATTTTAACAGTACACGGACTTTTTTACTCTCTCTCTCTAAACTGTATTCATTATACATCTATGTTATTTAGGGCAGAAGCTTTTTCCTTTTCCTTATAGAAGCAACCTAGTATATTGAGACCACTGAGAATGTTTGAGGAAGGCAGGGGGGATTTGGCCCTTGATCTAGTCTTTTTTGTGGAAAAAAAATCTCAACCTAGATAAAAACAGCAAATAAAAGACCAAATTACTACTTCACTAATAATGAATAATAAATAAATAATAATAATAGTAATAATAATGAACCATACACACAAACAATCCTTGCAAAAAATCTCCCCCATCCCAAGAAGGATGAAAAAGAAAAAAAAACTTACATTTTTGCTTTGAATCTTTGTTTAAAAATAAAATGAAGAGAAGTGATTTTCCCCCATTTTTTGCTTAAGTTTTTAATTATCTGAAGTTTTCCTTCCAGCTCTACTCACATTTATATGGTCTCCACCGCATTGTCTTCTCTACAGAAATGGCAAAAATGATGCAAATTTACACTTGGGGTCAAATCCTGCTTATTTTGGTCAAGTGAGTAGCTGTTTAATTCAACAAGATTACTCATGAGCATGCTATAAGCCCTTGAGCCAGATCAATGACACATCACTGAAAAAATCGCTAAATAAATAATTGCTAAAATAATCAAAACAAAACAAAAAACAATAATAATACACCTCGTATTTGCTGTTGGGAATTATTATATTTTGCCCTGGATTAATCTGTAAATTATCATTAAAAATATTGGGTTTTGAATAAGTATTTGCCAAGTAAAAACTGGTTATTTTTCACAGCTTTATTTTCCAACAACTCGATTCCTCAAACTTTGAGAGCATTCTTGGGGACTTCATTTCTTAAGAATGACTATGTGATGATGCGGCCAATTTTGATTATCAGATAGGATTTACTTAGGGCACATAATGTTATGGCGTCATTTCATAACACAAGCTCTATAACTTGCTTCCCCAGTAAAGGAATGCACATTGAAATGCCAAAGGGAGAGTAACATAGTTAAACAATAAATTCACTTGAACAAGATTTTTATTTCTCTCCTGTGAAATATTTGTTAACATGTCAGAAAAGGAAGTTTTAAGATGTGATCCTGCAAACCTTATTAACAACATGAGTCTTAGTGAGAAGTCAGTGCAAGAGACCTTCACTTATGCATTAATGGTTGTAAATGAAGAATATTATGAGTAAAGATTGCAAGATCAGGCCCTTAATTTGTAATACAGTTTAATAGATACTAGCTTGATATACAATTATTAAGTGCTGGAGTTTTCATTTTATCATTTGTTAGTTATATCAATCATTTCCTGGGCAGCATGGAAACAGAAGCTTTACATTTTCAAAGGAGGAGGTGTGAGTGTATGTTGTATGTTTTCCATATAAATTACCCAGTTGTTTTAATACATCCAGGTGGTTTTTGTTCCTTTTGGAGAAACAAAAAGGAAACAACTCAAGGGCTAATGTACTAATTATCACTGGTTGTGCAAGTCTCCAAAAAACATATATCCTATAACCCCTGGAAAAATTCTGACATTTTGTAAACTGGCTGAATTAGCTTAAATCAGTAAACAACAAATTGGTGTCTGCACAACAGTGCAGTGCATAACAAATGACTTTATTCCCAGTGCCAAAAATAACTACATAAAACATTGCTAAATAGCTCTGACTTTGTTTTATATAGTCTTTATTAAAGGTTAAAAAAGTCAAAACTGTAGAAAACATCATGGATTTTTAGGGATATGCATTCCAAAAACATACTTTTATAAAAATTTTAAGGGTTGCTTTCACCAGGGTTTTGAAAACTAAAATATGAGTATTCAAAATATTCTGATTGTTAAATAACAATTTATGAACAGAGCATCCAAATACAAATGTGGGTGTGGGTGTATGCGAGAGAGAGAGAAAGAGAGAGAGAAGAGAAGAAAAGAAAGGGGATCAAAGGTGCATATATAGAAAATGACTGCACCACAACTAAAGTGTGCAGAGTTTGTCTGGGCTTACCCAGGAAGGGCAGCTCTAATTTGTGGAGGGGGTGGGTGGGGAGGAAGGAGACCAGAAACTGCTGTAAAAAAAAGTGCTCGGTGGTCAGCTTTGCAGCAATGACTCACCCCCCAAACCCACCCCAGAAATGTGCATAAAGGTACAAAACCTGAGTGGGGCAAGTCTCTTTGTTCCACGCAGCAAGGAAGCCCGGGGCAAGGAGAAGCCAGGGGCATGGCTCCAGGGGCAGGGAGAAGGCTGAGCTCGGGAAAACAGGGAGCTGTTACCTCCCTGGGAGGCAGCCAAGCAAATGGCTGGCACCTCCTTGTGGCCGATGTTCTGTGCAGGTACTCCATAGAGAAGGTAGCCAGTGACCAGATAAATGGCTTGGTAAAGGACTTAAAAGGAGGTACTGGAAAAAGGACCTGAATGGGGGAGGGGGTTGGGGACTCCTCTGCTTGGTACGGCAGGGAGCAAACTCTCCTCCCCTTCTCCCCCCCGTTCTCATAGCCCTCCTTAACTCTCTTACGAGAGTAGTGTATGGTAAGGTCCAAGCCATGGGTCAGCTGGGGGACCTGGATGGAAACAAAGGGGGGCTGGTGGAAGCCCTGGAGAATTGATTTGAATAAGCATGGATTTACCTGCACTGTACACTTTATCTGCCAGGTAGTCCCAGACATCTATATAATAAAGTTGCACTCTGATTAAAACCTATAACAAGTCTGTCCTTCTTGCGGTGTACCCAGACAATGGTGCAAGAGAAGGTCAGGAGGACTTTAGAGCATGGAGGGTTGGTGACAGGAAGAATGTTTGTGTGGGGTTGGACATGAAGGAAAGGGAGTATGTATGAGATAGAGATGGGTTAAAGGAGGGCTAGGAAATGTATGTTTTCATTTCTGGACAACTTTTGGCACTAAATATTTAATCTGGTACTACATTTTATTTAAGGGTATCCCAATCACAATATTAATTCTTCATTTTATTGTTAGTAAATTTTCCTAGTTCTACATCGAAGGTGCTGTTGACATGCTGTTACAAATTTTCTTCCTGAACAATGGTGAAAGACCTAGGTAAGTTAAGGACTGGCCCTGAACGAGTGCAGAAATGTGAGGAAGAGGGCACAGGGAGCCTTCCCTTCAACTTCTGCACAAATGCCAGCCACAAACCCAGCATGTGCAACATAACAATAGTTAGTGGTTTTGGTTTCTCAGTGGACTTTGCCAATAGTGCTTTAGGTGTGGTTTTTAAATCATCCCATTGACCAAAATTGTCATCTGGTCTATAAATAAAAGTTGTTGAGTCTTATTGAGAACCAAATGGATTAATTTCCCATGTTCTGTACAAATGGTGTTTATATCTAAACATTTCTCTGTTGACTGTCTGTACCAGATAACCTCTCCGTATGATCAGTTTACCCTAAACAAAACAGGATCCTCTCTGAAAACCAGGATTTTGCTAATGCACCTTCTGGAGTATAGGTGAAGCTTTAAGTGTTCCTATTGTAATAGCCGGACTGGAAGATATGTTTTTTGATTAATGCCTTCATACCAGTCCAAACCAGCAAGTCCCATGCACTTGTGTCCCTAATGCAGAAATCTTTCTCATTTGTGATCTCCATGGCTGGAAATAAAAGTCTTTCACTTTTAAATATTAGAAATCTAACACTCATTTCTTCTAGTGGATACAAATATTTTGCTTCTGACTAACCACCAGTGTTAATAACTGGGGATTATGTTTAGTTGCTGACACAGGTGAACTAAACAAAATTAAACGAATATGGACCTCAAATGACTCCTTCATATCGTTGTGCTCAACCAGAAGCAATCTGCTTAAGTTACGGTATTAATAACTGGTGTGTTCTTTCCTACTCTGTGCATGATATGCTTCAAATGAAATGGCATTCTTCATGGCTTTGGCAGTGTTACCACAAGTGCATATTTAACGACTGTGCCCACAGACTCTATTGTTACTCCATTGCCAGGAATGCACTGGTGGAAGTGAAAAGCTGAACATAATTGCACACATTTCTTTTTCAAACTGCAGAGTTTATTTCTGTGAATGTAAGAAAACTGGATACATAAATTGTCCTCTTTTCTGTCATACAGTCCCAAGACTTTGATATGATACTGCTATCTGAACTGTTACTGTTATATGAATTAAAAGGTATGACAATGTGCTTTTATGGCCAGTTGTTTCATTTTGGTAAAGGTAGAATTCTGCTGGTTATCTCACTAGAACTCTCAGTCTTTCTGTAGGAGATCCCTTAGTGGTGTCAAAATGTCTGCAAGGTGGGGCATAACTCTGGCAAGATAAACTTCTAACACTAGTATATTTTCTTGAGAAACACAGTTTTCTGTTGACTTCATCTCAATGATAGCTGCTATGTTTGCAGAATCAGGGTTGATCATCTCCACTGAAGGAATGTTACTAAAATGTTTCATTACAGTTGTCTAGATGATGCATTTGCCCAGATTTAACTTGACACATTTTTTAATATATATCTCCGGAAGGTGGCATGCAAATTGCTATCATATTCTTCCATGGTCGCTCCAAGCACCAATAAAGCAAACACAATGGCTGCAACCATATATATCCTATCATATCTTTCATCCATTTTCTTTGGGCTGAATGAATGTCTTAAGTTAAAGAGGTGAATCTGTATTTCCCTCGTCATATATTAAATGTGGTTAGCAAATAAATTGTCTTTATTCAGTTTTACCTGCCAGTACCCAGAACTGGAATTCAGAAAAACTGGATAGTATCATATTTGTTACACCATCATATGTGGACATCTAGTCATAATCTTGCTTGATTGTCTTGTTCTGGTTTCATGTATATCAGCAAAGCCACAAAAAGAAAAGGAGTACTTGTGGCACCTTAGAGACTAACCAATTTATTTGAGCATAAGCTTTCGTGAGCTACAGCTCACTTCATCGGATGCATACTGTGGTAAGTTTAGAAGATCTTATTATATACACACAAAGCATGAATAATATATAATAAGATCTTCTAAACTTAACACAGTATGCATCCAATGAAGTGAGCTGTAGCTCACGAAAGCTTATGCTCAAATAAATTGGTTAGTCTCTAAGGTGCCACAAGTACTCCTTTTCTTTTTGCAAATACAGACTAACACGGCTGTTACTCTGAAACCAGAAAAGCCACAGTTCTCTTTTGTGATTGCCATTTGAGTCATTTCATATAATATACCTTGACAATTATCACTACATTTAACCAGTTGGCCTTCCTGTGTTGCTGAATTTTTTCATTGTCATCTAAAAGAGATGCTCTAGCTCAACTAGAAGTTGTGTGCTTGCTGCAGCAATTATGTATATGCCTGTGTTATGCACAGCCAGAGCACTGTGCTTCTGGAAGTCAGGCCCATCTGTACTGCACTGTAGCTACTCATAGGTCCCAAGTAGTCTTCTGAGTATGCACAATTGTGCATAGTTTCTTCATATATATATTTTGTGACAGGGTCGGGCTAGATGGCTATAGGAGAGTAATAGAAGGCAGATATATTAGCTCCAGGCTAAGTAGGTCCCTTTTCCCCGGGTAAGGTAACAGGGAAAGTTCCAGATCAATCAGGAACCTTCTGGAGACAATTAAGACAGGCTGATTAGAACACCTGCAGCCAATCAAAAAGCTGCTAGAATCAATTAAGGCCGGCTAATCAGGGCACCTGGGTTTTAAAAAGGAGTTCATTTCAGTTTGTGGGGTGCGTATGAGGAGTTGGGAGCGAGAACGTGGACTGTTGGAGGACTGACGTGTACAAGCATAATCGGACACCAGAAGGAAGGTCCTATGGTGAGGATAAAGAAGGTGTTGGGAGGAGGCTATGGGAAAGTAGCCCAGGGAGTTGTAGCTGTCACACAGCTGTTCCAGGAGGCACTCTAGACAGCTGCATTCCACAGGGCCCTGGGCTGGAACCCGGAGTAGAGGGAGGGCCCGGGTTCCCCCCAAATCCTCCCAACTCCTGACACAGGAGGAGTCGACCTGGACTGTGAATTTAGAAAAACGGCCAGGCTGAGGGCTGCCGTGAAGCTCCAAGGTGAGCAAGTCTGCCAATAAGTGCAAGACCCACCAAGGTAGAGCAGGAACTTTGTCACAATATATATATGACATGTATGTCCATTTTCTGAACATTTATCTGGAATTTACATTATCCTATGCCATCCAAAGGTTTTCTCTCACCATTTACATTTACCCCCTGCCAGCTTGTATGAATATGAAAACCATATATTTTTGTGGTTGTCTGAAATAATGTGACTTTGCTACTCTGTACATGGTCTCCTCCATAGATATATAATTTAGCCTGTCTTTGCCATTTCATGTATTCTGGCAATGTCCACTGCTTAATATAAATCAATCACATTTTCATAGACTTAGGTGAATCAATGCAAAACACTATCCTTTCTTGAATCATTTCAATTACATCACTAAATTCACAATCTGTAGCTTGCTCCTTTAACTCTATTAGAAACTTTCTTACAGAATTTGTAGTCTGCAAAATATTGAATTAGCTTTTGGGTTGACATATCCATCAACTCCAATATACCCTCATATAGGCCACTGTCTTTCAGCCACACACCAGAACTTCCTCAATCCCTGGTGTCTGCAAACTGTACCTACAGCAGTACTTTATATGGTTTCCACAGTTAGCCATCTGAAAACTTCCAGTTATAACTACATTTCCCAGCATCCTCTCATTTAAAGGGGCATATCCCTGTAACACGCCTGGCAGGCTGCATGTACCCCAAAGGCCCTGCACCCTGTTATAGCCCTCAGGGCTTATGTCCTTTTGAAAATCTATCCATGTATTATAGTGTTGCCAGGTCTCACTATTTTAACCTGGGTCACATGATATTTAGTATTTTTCTTAAAGCCCCCACTGTTGGAGTCACATGAACATCGCAATTTTCAGTATTTAAAAAAGGCTGCAAAGAAACGTGGAAAATTGTGGAACAATATGGAATTCCAACAAAATTAATTAACATTATGAAAACATTCTATGCCAACTCAAAATGCTGCATTAAAATGGAAAATGGATTGAGTAAGCCATTCAGCATCAAGACAGGTATAAGGCAAGGGTGTGTCCTTTCTCCTTTTTTGTTTTTGCTAGTCATTGACTATGGATTAAAACAACACAACAGTGATACATATGGCCTAAAATGGAACAATTAAAGGCTATTTGATCTAGACTTTGCTGATGACATTGCTCTTATCAGTGAAGATGCCAACAGACTACAAAAATGCACAAACCAAGTAAAAGAAGTAATGGAGAAGATAGGTTTGAGATACAATGCAAAGAAATCAAGCATCAGAGGGGTAGCCATGTTAGTCAGGATCTCCTCCCTGGGTGTTCATAGCTCAACTGCTGGAGGAGGGCCTCATTCACCCTGATTGAACTAACCTCGTTACCCCTAGCCTGATTCTTGCTTGCATATTTATACCTGCCTCTGGAAATTTCCACTACATGCATATGATGAAGTGGGTATTCACCCACGAAAGCTTATGCTCCAGTACATCTGTTAGACTATAAGGTGCCACAGGACTCTTTGCTGCTAATGAAAAGAAATGTAAAGTCATGTTAATGGGGACTATAGGGACATAAATCAAAACTGAAGAGGAGAAACTGGAGAAGGTGGACAATTTTATGTATCTTGGAAGTACCATCAGTCAAGATGATACTAGTTCTGAGGAAAGAAGAAGAATTGGGAAGGCAAACACTGCATTTGGAAGACTCAAAAACATCTGGCAACTCAAAAACATCTCCCTGAAGACAAAACTGAATGTGTACAAAACAACTGTTATCACCATCATAACGTATAGCAGTGAGACATGGCAACTTATCAAGAAAGATCCGAAAAGCTGGATGCATTTCATCACAAATGTCTGAGAAGAATATTGGGAATAAAATATAGAGATAGGAAGATGAATGAAGAAGTCAGAAAAATTACGGGACAATTTACCGTCTCACAAATAATCTACAAAAAAAGACATCAGTGGCTGGGACATGTGCTGAGAATGGAAAAAGAATGCTTACCAAATATCGCTCTTGAATGGAAGCCAGAAAACACAAGAAGAAAGAGAGGAAGACTGTGAATAACATGGAAATGAACAGTTCTAAATGACATCAAGCACCTCAACATGAAATGGGAAGATTTGGAGAGAAGAACAGTTGACAGGCAAGGATAGCAAATGTGGGTAGCTCAATGTACAGCAAGGCATGGGATGGACTAAGGTCAGCAAAGAAAGTGGAACATGTGAACCCTAAAAAGCTCAAAACCCAGACATTACATAAAAAGACCCCACATTTATTATTTTTGATAAAATCTCATTATTTTGTGGGGTCTGTCTCATGCTTTTTGATCATTTGGAATTGGTCATACTGAGTTGACCATATTCTCCCTCATCTACGGATTTCAGGAAATCCTTGAAAAGGAACTCAGCATGCTATTTGAATTACTTCCATTTCTCTGGAAGATTCAAGCTTTCCTTATCCATCTTGGCCACCTGGACTTCAGAAGAGTTCATAATCAGAGATTGATTTGAGCTGTTTTGTGGAGAGGTCCATCACTGGCTATTAGCTAGGATGGGCAGGAATGGTGTCCCCTAGCCTCTGTTTGCCATAAGCTGGGAACGGGCAACAGGAGATGGCTCACTTGATGATTACCTATTCTGTTCATTCCCTCTGGAGCACCTTGCATTGTCCATTATCAGAAGACAGCATACTGGGCTAGATGGACCTTTTGTCTGACCCAGTATAGCCATTCTTATGATTGGTGAGCTTTTTTTAAAACAAAAAAGAACCCCACTTTAATTTTAAAAAATCTGCATTTCAGAGATACATGTAGTCCAGCATTTGAAGGTTAAATAGAGGTATAGCTGCCTGTGTTTGCAGACAGCTTGAAACAGGAGCCCATAGTGATGTGACATTTTCCTTATTCATCTAAAGTATATGTTAACTCTGAAGCCCAACAAGAATGTAGATGACAATAGTGTTCACTATTTCACTGCTGATCAAAGTGAAGAAAGAAAAGAAGAGGAGTGACGGCAAGCACTGCAAGCAGAGCATACAAAAAAAGAAGAGGGACAAACAAAGGCAAACGATGAATGTTCTAAAGACGAACAACTGCATCTACCGTGTCTGAGACAAAGACCACCTGAAGGCTGATTTAATTGCGCTGGGGCTGAAGTAACCCCGATTAGGACAATGAAGAGGGAAGTATAAAGGTGACATAAAAATCACTTAACCCACCCACATCTCTCAATTCTGCCACACATAAGTCCAGTGCATCTGATGATCTGGCCTTTAACATGCAAAGAAACTCCCTTACAAATACATACCCAAACAGTGCAAAGAAATGTTGAATATTTTCAAACTACTATGAATGCTTCACCCATTTTATCATACAACACACATAATGAATATTATCAGATGGTGAAAAATCAGGAAAAATAGAAGATGACAAGAAAATGTCAGTTCTGTTTGTACAAGAACTTTAATTTTCAACTAAGTCACATACTAGAAAAAGAAAATCTTTTCAATTTGGAGGACTTTGACAAATATTAATATATCACAGTTGCAACAGGATTCATTTGTGCTCTGGAATCCAAGAGGTCAGTACATCTGTAAAGACTTATAGTACTTAAGAGATGATTGTACAAGACATATGGTTTAATCATGATGTATTTAAGCCTTTTTTATCTGCTTAAGAATTCAATTTTTTTCTTTCTCTAATTTAAGAAACAGTTTGCCATTACTCACAGCAAAAAATGTGTATTAATGCAACAAGTGCAATTTATTAAAAAATTGACCAAAAAAGATCAAAATAGCAGATTTGTTATACTCTAATTAAAATATAGTTATAAAAATAGCAGTGTTACTCATTGTATTCTTAACATTGTACTTGAAAATGTTATATATGATGTGTTTCTTATAGAATCTCATTTATAGCACTGTAAATCCTCAGAGGAAGATAATGAAAATTGCGGAAGGACCCTGTGATTTATATCTTAGCATTAATATGTTTATGTCACTAAAGCTATCTCCTAGCAGCAGTTTATTTAGCTAAAAGTATGTCCTAATAATGGGCATAACCATTGCTTTATATTTAGATTGGCAACAAATGGATCTCTAGCATTGTTTGAGCCCTAGTGAGAAATGCAAGCTTTTAGTTATTTGCCTTCTGCTGGACAGATTGCTCCCCATCATTGTGAGTCTAAATGAAATGCCCCATTAAGACTTTATGTTACTATGAAGCACGGTGGCCATAAATTTGAAAACTGTACACCCATGCCAAAATTCCTGAGCTGGTGGGATACTATGTATTAAAGATTTCTAATGTAGGTAGATTATGGAGGTAAGAAATTGCAAGGAAGAAATCACAGTGAGCTCCTAGTGGCCCTGATTTTGCACTGAAAGCTGATGTGTGCATGCACACACATGTGGATGAGCAAAATCTAAGGACAGATGGGTAACTGAGTTCGAGAGACTGAAAGCAGAGTGGACAGGAGCATGGACCAAACAGCATGATGGAAATTTGAATCGCAATCTCTCTCTCTTTCTCTCCTGAACACGCAAACATCCATGAGGAGAGGGAAGTGACACAGTCCCCAAAGGCCACCTTTTAATAGCTTCTTTTTAAAAAACTTTTTGAGACAAGTGGATGAAACCCCAAAGTGATGCTTTGTACTGATTTTTTCATTAAGGAACATTTTACCATGTTCTGTTTTATTCTCTCTAGAGTTTTATACTGCATCCATTATATGATATCTGAGGAGACATGTAGAAGAAAGTGCCCAGACAGTACTCATACTTGTTGTTTATCAGGTTACCAGAATGACTGTGAGAGAAAAAGGAAAGAGGAGAACCCCCATAAAATAATAAATGGCTCTTTTTATTTACCAAACAATCAAGAACCTATCAGTGGAAGAACTAGATAGACAAAACATAGCCTTGTAAGTAAAGAGAAAGGTAAAGGAATTATGTTGACTGTGAATGTTAGGAAAAGGTTGTTACTAGTTTATCCCACCCCTTTGGGTTATCTATACAGGGAAAATGCTAGTTAACTAACAGGGGTTAACTGATGCAATGTTAAACATAACTTAGTCCTTAGTAGCTTTGTCTAAAATAGAAAAAAAAAAGGTTTCATTTTAACATTGGTTAAATAACATGTTGAAATCTTAATGTTGGTAAGGCAAATGTAGTTTTCACATATGCTAGCTGACTAAGGTAGTCCCTAGAGAGGATACTAGGGTTTACCTTGACCAGTTAACATGTGTTAGAACAACTGCCTTACCTACACTAGGATTTTGACATTCTAGTTAAGATAGGTCTGTTTTTAATATATGTTAACTAACCTTTCTCCCAATGTGGACAAGGACAGTTATGTTTAAAAAGTCTCATCTGGTTGTTATTTAAAAGATAAAAGCCCTTAAAATTTGTATTTAGTGCCACAGAGTTAATGGTTTAGAGTTAATTCCTTAGAGTTCACCATGATCAGCTAACATGTTTTTAAACATGTTTATACTTGTCTGCACTAAGGTCTGTGTCATGTTTAGAAAACATTTTAACTAAACTTTTGATAACATGACACATTTTCCCGACCTGTAATCAAGGTTACAAAACTTTTCCAATGTAACGTTCACTTTTGGAACGCAAAATATTCCATAACTGGTTTATAATCAAAGGTAAACATTTGCTGAAGTTTGAGCTTTCAAGCTTTTTTTTCCTTTGTGTGTGTGTCATCAATGAGGGGAGCAGCATCCATCTCCTGGGACTTTGCATGGAACACTGAAGCCTTTGTTTGGTTTGGGAAAATAAATGGTTTTGAGTTAGTAATGATATGATAGTTCAAAGAGAATGAACTAAGAATGAGAATGCACATAAAGCCACATGTAAGGGATGGCATAATTCCTTCATGTAGTCAGTGTCAATAGGCACCAGTTGTAAAAACACTAGTTATGACCTGAAGGAGTGTACAAAGTTCATACGAAGGGTTACAAGTACGACCACTAGGATCTAGAGCTCCTAAGTCCTGTTACAAGAAATCAAGCATAAAAAATCAACTTGCCTGTTACCTACTAAGAGTGATCTCCTGCTAGACTACTGCCTCAAGTGCATTTCCTCCAAATATGGATACCCACATTCCATATGCGTAAAATTCACAGCAGGTGAAATTCATGGCTGTCTAGCATTGGGCCCCAGAAATAGGCTTAAGTAGTATATAAATGCCGATGTCTAGGAGTGAATATCACCCCATCTCAGCCTGTTCTGTGGAGTGATATTTCTTCTGTGATCCACTTTTACAAATAGGTATGTACAGTGGCAGAACTTCATGTGATATTGCCAGTGCTGTGAATCTGTTATCTGTGGATTCAGAGAAACAAAATATTTGGCTGCTGAATCAGGATTATGCTCCAAAGCAGTCCGTCCAGGGGAATCACTGTGGACTCAGAAAAAATAAAATGACTTCCTGGTATAAGCAGAACCCTATATATGATGTTTTATCATGCTTACAGTTTCTTAAATGGTTTTTGTATTGACCAATTGCTTTGAAACAGGTTTATTGGACACTTGCTTTTTAATTAGATTGCAGGCTGGTACCAGTCAGTCATTTCTTTCATTAAAAAGTTTTGTCATGCCCCTAGAAGAGGGGTTTTTTTAATTTAAAAAAAATAAGAATAAATATAGCCATTTTACGTACAGTCTATCGGGAGCCAGGAACTGTTTACTTCGGAGACTGCTGGATGTTTATGTATGTCCACCTCACCAATTAGAAACAAATAGCCCAGAAAGGATGTCCTGTTAGCATCTGAGTAAATAATGGAGATAGATAAATGAAATTTACTAAATCAAGATAAAATATATTTCAAAGGCTGTGTCAGCCATGCTTTCAGACAGAGGGAGAAAATAAAATTGATCACCTGGTCACAATTCAAGGTCAAAGGTCTGTAACAGAGGATTCTGACACTTAGGTAAATTACATGTTTAAAAATGATAGGATGAGAGACATTTTCATCTAAACGATTACAGGGCCAGGCATATATGCACCAGGGCTGTGTTGTAGGGTTTTCTATCCCTTATTTTAGTTTCTTCTGTGAAATCACTAAGGGAAATCCTGGTCCATTGAAGTCAATGGAAAAACATCCGTTGACTTGAATGGAGCCAGGATTTCACCCTAAGGACTAAACAAATGTTTTTGTACTTGTCCATTAAAGGGATAAATACAGCCTAGACTTGAGCTCCATTCAAGCTCATTCTACTCTTTTCAGGTACTTCTACTGACTACTGAGCCCATCACAATGGTATTTGGACATCATTAAAGTCATAGTCTGTATGTTTTAAGGCTAATTTGTTAAAGGAAGTTCATAAATAAAAGTTCTGTGTATGTTTCAAAACGTATTTTAAACATGAACATAAAAGCTTTCCCTTACTGCTAATCTAATTCTAAATATAATGTTGATATACATTTTTGTCTTAAATAGTTAAACACTGTATATTACATAACATGGATGCAAACCCTTAGACAGGCAAACCACTCATTGGGCTCAATTTTTCTGTCAATCATATCAGTTTTACAATAGTATAATTTAACAGATTCCAATGGAATTATTCCTGATTTATGCTGAAGAGAGAAAAGAATGTGGTTCACTGACTTCAAAGAAAGGTTTTTGGGGGTAGGTTTTGTTTTAAGTAAGGACTGAATAAAAATTGATAAAGGACCTTAGGACTTGGCCCATGGAGCATAGGCACCAACTCGATGGATGCTCCAGGGTTGGAGCACCAATGAAAAAAAATCAGTGGATGCTTAGCACCCACTGGCAGCCAAACTCCCCCACTTCCTCCCCAGTGCCTCCTGCCCGCTAGTGGTCTTGCTGATCAGCTTCTTCCCCTCCCTCCCACCGTCTCCCACTCACCACCATCTGCTGTTCCACAGTGTGCAGGAGGTGCTGAGAGGGAGGAGGGGAGCGGGGCGCACTCAGGGAGGTGGCAGAACTGGGCAGGAAGAGGAGGGGAAGAGGTGGGGTGGGGATGGGGGCTTGAGGGTAGGGATAGGGTGGGGACAGGGCATGGGGTTGAGCTGGGGGAGCACCTCAGGGGAAATTTGGAAGCCGGCGCCTGTGCCATGGAACCTAATTTCATAGCTATATCAAGAAGTTCTTTTAGAGGGGGAAGTACTAAGTGAGAATCCTTTAGGGCTCGATTAGCGGTAGGCAAAGATTGAAAGAGTCACAGGTTTGGTCCAGCTAAATCCTGAACGCTTCAGATCATCATCCAGAAAGTATGCAAATGTAGCCTGGAAAGCTCAACGGAATGTATTTCCCCCACAAGATTTCCCATTCTCTGTTGTTTTTCACAAGGCATAAATACATAGGGCCCAACTCTGCCCCTGTGGAAGACTTACTGACTTTAGATGAGAGTCCACATGCAGAGCGGCTGGTAAATCAGACCTCTAGAGAATGGCATTTCTCTAGGTATTCCTCCTGTTAGACTGTAAACCATCGAGGGCCAGGACTTTTTCTTTTGTACAGCACTTCGCACAGTAGGGCCTTGCATTTGTTTGGGATCTCTAATAATCATTTTAATCCCAACTGAAACCCGGAAGCATGGGTCACATGATTGTATTTTTTAAAAAAAGCAGTTAACTAATAATCATAGAAAAGTTGGATTCTTTTATTCCAACAACTTCACCCCTCGGAAGTTTTGATTACAGAATGCTTATCTAATGATGTGACAAAAATGGGTTTTGGAGTTATGATTGATCCTTTCACTCAGGCACATAACTAGAATGTTGCTTCATTTTATTTGTCTTCTTACCCAGATAAAGTTAACTGCATTATTGGCAATAGTCACTTTGCAGGTCAAAAGGTGCTTACTGTGTCCCCCTCATGTTGCAGTAAAACAACTCTGAGCTGGAATCCCATATTTGCTCTGCAACCCAAGTCTCCTGTGTAACCGTGAAATGTGCTAAGTCCCATCTCCAGGTTGCTCTGCCATTTATTAAATATTTTAACCAGAAAGACACATTAAGGAGGCGTACAGACTAGGAACACAATTGAAAAACCTCTAAGAAAGGAAATATCTTATTAATTCATTAAGTCAAACTGCTTGTATCTACACTTGTATGACTAGAATTATGGTTCATTAACTTCATTTCTTTATATGAGTTAATTAGCTCAGAGGAGGCCAGAAATTAATTACCAGCTTATATAGTTTGTGCAGAATGGCATTCTGTTTATTTAGTTTCTCCTATTAACTTTTAATCTCTTCAAACAATAAAAGAGGTAATTAGTATTTTATAAACAAAAATGAATGCAACAAAGGCAAATAATTTGCCAAATAGTGAGGCTCCTGTGTGGAACCTGATAGTTGTGTGGTCCAAGTTAACTATGAGAAAAAGGAGATTGCAAAAATAGGTAGTCCTAAACTAGGGCCACACAATCCATCATTGAAGAAGAGCTACCTAGTAATATCTCACAGAGCAGAAAAACAAGCCTTAAAAAGTTTCCAGCTGTTTGAAAATAATTGCCCATGTATTCAACTACAGTACCTATTAGGACCATCTTTACTAAGACATTACAATACACCAAAACAAAATAAATATACTTAGATCTTTGTTTAAATAGATGATCCCATGTAGTATATAAGGCAAGAAAAAGATTTTAAATGTGCAGATAATAATCTGTAGTAATTCATAATCTTATTTGTGGCATAATTTTCATTAAATTATATAGAATATGGAGTATACATCATATGTGTAGCCAGATGTTGTAAATTTATTTAGTGATTAAACTGATTATATTTTTATTTTAACTATAAAATATATTCTGTATTTGTGTATGGAAATCCTGTATATTTGCAATCTATATTTAACACAAAAAGAGAATATAATAGGTGTGGAAGGAATAGATGTTTATCAGTAAATGTCAGTAAACATTGATTTCACCGTACACACACAGAAACCAATGGAAAAATATTTCCGTTGATAATCAAAATGTTCAGAAAGGCAAATTAAGAAATATGTTGCTTGAGGATTTATTAGAATTTGATTTAAGGAATCTGACTTTGTGTATTTTGACCTATGATGGTAACAATTTGTATTTTAATGGTTACACAGCTTTAACTTTTTTGATTCCCAGTGTCCTCTGTCATTAAATAATTGTCTGACTTTCCCACATAATTTCCACAGCTATGAAAAATTTAAATGAATAAAAATTGAAATAAATACTTATAACCCATAATTTTGCACAACTGTGAAAACTGAAGTAAATAAAAAATGCTTAAAATAAACATTGATAAAACAATCAAATTCTGCCATGCTTAAAATTCCATATTTTACTCTTCCGTATGGGGAATACATGGTGAATGTGAGATGGTATGCTACAGTGTAAAGTTTCATCTGCATGAGAGTGGGATGACTGCATTACTTATGAGTAAACAAATCTGTACGTTATTTAAAAACATCTTAGGAAACTTTTGTTGAGTTTTTAATGCTTTTATTGGAACCATTTTTCATTTCCCCACATCTGTAAAGCCAGGTGCCTTTGTTATCAGGAGTTCAACTTTACAGGACTCAGAGGGAACCATAAAACCCTTTTTAAAATATCCAAAAATGAATGGATTTAAAATCTGTAATTTTGAGGCCTTCGAGGACTAGACAGATGGGTCTCGTTGGGCAGCTGGCACCCTATGTTTCTCAATGGTAGAAAATCGGCTCTCTCACACCAAGAAGGCACAAAATGTATATGTAGAAGAAATCTGTCACTAGGGCAGGAAAAAGACTTACCCATCCTAGACCGTGGGCAAGTATAATTATTCTGGTAAGAGACAGGAGAGAAAATACTTCTGGAGCAGGTTGATTTAAAATAAGTGGCAACTGGCTGAAGCTGTCCAAGATTTTGGAAGGTTAGAATAAGTCCCAAAGGCAATGGATTGGAGGGCACTGTGCAGGTGAAGTGGTCAAAGGTGCACAAGACTTTCATTATGACATGATTCCACAATTTGTCACCTAGCTCTGTAATTTATCAGATGTCTCTCTTCTCCATACAGAGAAATCATATGTCTGGTTTGGGGCCTGGGGAAAAGCATTTTAGGTACAAGATCTGTATTATCACTATTTTGTTAGAAGCTGAAAGTTTCATCTCCTTCCTTTCTCCCACTTGCTCCCTTTATTGGGTACCATGTTACATCAGTCAAGCCCGGTTAGAAAAATAAAGAAACACTTAGAATAAATCTGATACACTTCTTGCTATAAATTAAAAGACAATTACCATTAATGGCAGGAAGACAATATCTACTGTACATTATCTTTGTAGAAACATAGGAAAAAGAGCCAAAGTATTTGGTGCCAATTGTAAGGCTATAACAACAAATAAGGACACTGTAAATCTCACCAACATGCTGAAGACTTCCAAAAGCAAAGGAATTAGAAAGGTATTCAAGGCATGCAGTGCATCTTGACTTTGATAATATCAGTGCTTCATCACTGAAACACTGTATTCGCCATTAGCAATTCGGCTGTACATTAAAATCTTCATTACTATAGTTTAAAACAACTAATTTTAACCTGTGACAAACAATAGAATTTTCCTTTCTCTTCCCTGCCTTCCCTGTGGTTGATTCTTAAATCCTCTTGATGCGAAACAGCTGCCATCTTCAACCTGATTAACAGATAGGCACCGGTTCTTTATTGCCAGCATTAGCTTTACAGCACAAATCACATGGCTTCAAAAGGCTGGGTAAACAATCAAACTGCTCACAACTGTTACATATGATTTCAAACAATTCACCATGTCTGAAAAGGCAGCTTTTGAATATGATTTTGCCATGGAATTTGTGGATATGCAAAGGTGGTGTGTGCCTTGTCATGTTAACTTTCTGTAGCTTTGATGAGAAATCATAATAATAAAAAGCTTTTTATTTGAGCAGAACCTATGACAGGTGATCATACCAGGTGTGTTTTTATTTATTCCCATTACTAGCACCCAGGAAAATCACTAATATCTATGAGTTAAGAATAAGGAAAAGTACATCTTTTTAACCTTATCAGTGACTTTTATTGACCCAAAGGCATAGAAAATACAGAGAAATGTAATAAAGTAAATAAAATGGATATAGACACCCCAGGGATTTCTACTAACGTTTGTATAAACAATTTTGGTCAATTAAAAGCTAGTGCAAAATTTTGTTTTCAAAGCATCATTTGTTGCCAATCCAGTGTTTACTGTTATTTTCACCTCACTAGACAAGTTCCACACTAACTGTTCATTAAGAAAATTGGAAAAAGCACCTAGCCTGTTTCCAGACCTGCCTTTGATCTGCAAGGACAATATTTTATCGTACCGTAATCTCCAAGAGAAGGGGAGATTCATGTTCATTCCTTAACACTGGCATTTAACTCCTTCCCTGACGTAAGCTCTCTCTTTGCTCATCACCCACTCTAAAGAATTTGTCACTTTCTTACACTCCATAACTGCATCAGTCCATGACAACATTTTAGCCACCAATTCTACTATCCCTTCAGTTCCAAATTCCTCATTTCCCTCAGATCTCCAGCATGCAAACCCTCTCTACCATCTCCTTTGTCAAAAAGCTAGACCCTATACTCATGTCATTGTTCCTTTCCACTTTCACACCCAACCAAGATGCAACGTAGCTTATACTCTGCCTTCCTACTCTGGAGACTGCCCTCACCAGTCCCTTACTTAGCTGCAATGAACCGGGCCACTATTTCTCCAGAAATCCGTCACTGACCATACCAACTTCAACAATTATGATTCCATATCCAAAGTATTTTTGTCATCTAAATCAAATATTTTTTCTAGCAAGTTCTCTCATTAACCACTTTCACCCTCCCCCATATAAAATCTTAGATCCATACCAGTCTTAGCTTTTAAAATTTCTACAAGTGCTGCCTTCCACAAGTTAGTCAATGACTTCCTCATTTCTGCTGACCATGGCTGTCTCTGAAACCCTTTGATCTCAGTGCAGTGTTTCACGCTATGAATCACATTATGCTGTCTCATTTCCCCCATTTGTTTAGTCATATCCTATATTTCTTTAAATTATAATCTTTGTTTCTGAGGGTCACCCAAGGTTCTGTTTGCAGCTCTCTGTCCTTCATTAGCTACTTCCTCCTACTTCATCACATAATTTCACAATTTAATCTCAACCACCCCTTTTGTGCTGATGACACCCAGCTCTGTTTTTCCTTTAAATCTTTAGCTGTCCCCTCTCTTTGTTTCCTCTTTATCTGTCATGAACACATCAACACCTGGCTATGTCTTCACTTTCTTCAGTTAAACATCATCAAAGCAGATTTTCTCTCACTTGCAAGAGATGTCATATCTACATCTCTAATATTGTTTTCTCAAATCAGATTTTTTTTCCAAAGTCAGAGTAATTTTGTAGTCATCTTTGACCTTGAGTTCCTTTTTGTACCTCATATTTCTATACTTTGCATGTCTGTGTAATATCAGCTCCCACACATAGCTCACATCTGCCCTACCTCAACACTTACTCTGCTGAATTACTAAAGTCATGTGTTTGACAGTTAACCTCTTGATAAATGTAACTCCATCTGCTATAGCTATTCAAAGGTCCTCCATTCACTTGTCATCCCTGCATGCAAACAAAACCACATCTTCCACTTCACAATCTCTTCTCATCTTCAAGGTCTTTGATGGCATGCTGTTGATACCTACATAATCCCATCCTTCTCCATCTGCTCTGCCAGTTCTGGATTTTCTTAGCCTCTTTTTCACCTATCACCCACTTCCTCCTTTACCTTACTGGAAGTTGACACTTAGCTACTACTTCTGCACTATCAATCTGTGACTGTCTCTTTGCTTTCCTCAGACCCATTGTTGTTGGTTTTTTAAAGCGGCTTTAATCCCACCTTTTCTATGCAGCCTATAATCAATACACTGCTGCCCACTTCCCCTCACTACTGCTTACTATTTCCTATTCTTTATACCTCTTCTTACCTTCTGCCCTTATTTTTCACTAACATTTTACAGCTTTGTTCATGTTTGTAACTATTTAGTTGTGGGATATTTGCATGAATTATGTGTTATAAAATTAAGTTGTACTCTACCGAGCAATTACAGCATTGATGTAAATCAGATGTCTTTCTACCATGAAATATGGAGATGGGAATATTGGACATTTCAGTGGCCATGAGCCACCTCATTATGATTGGTATGAAGTTAACTCTTCTCATCTCTGTATTCCCCTTTTGACACATCAACCAAATTATGTGATCTTAGAAAAGGAACGTAAATATACAATATTTAAACTGGCGCTTTCAACCTCCAAAGACTAAGCAATGAAATATCTTAAAATAGCATGATTCACTTTCAAAATCTGAGCTGCATGGGTAAGTCTCCCAATTTCCTCCTTGAAAGATTCTTTACAGTGACCTGTAATTTTAACATAGGCTGATCTTGCAAGTTCTCCCTTTGGTAGTCTCCAGTGAATAACATATTTCATGAGCCCATCAAACTTTTCCTGTAGAACAGCAGAAGAATTTGATGTCTATAGACATCTGACATTCCTTCCTGTAAGAATACATCTAAAGTTATGATATTTTCATTGGCTTTTTTCTCCTGTTTTAAATCCTTCTACAATATTTCCTCAATATAAATCCACAAACAAAAAAATCAAAGAACATTAATCCAGCTCATCCCTTCTCCCCACACCCAAACCATTGCATTAAAGTTTTAGTCTCCTGTTTCATTAAGGTTACTTAACATTTTTGAGAAAAACTTTCGATGTTCATATATATCCCTGATGTGTTGGTGTACAACATGGCACCATACCTGTGACTGGAGGAAATGATCATTTTTTCCCTTTATTTTCACTGTTGGCCAAGGTTACTCTCTTTATCATGTGCAGATTTTATTGAGTGATGCCAAGTGAGATGAATAGAAGCAAATAATGACAGTGCTGCTGTGATGAAATGAGAGACAGAGGTCGTCTAGGTTTTATACTGAACAAATTGAGTCACATCCACTTCTCATCCATTATTTAGGGGTGATTGGGCAGGCTTGGCTTCTATAGATTTGATAATCATTCAGATGTCCATATTAAATATGTAACATAAATTTCTCATTTGGCTGTCGATGAGTTGTCACTGGAGAACAACAATGCATAAAAAGGACTATAATGTATGGATTCTCAGAAATATTTGACATAAATAAATATGTAAAAGGCAGATAATAAAATCTGTTTCTGTCTGCCTGCCAGCTAGCCTTCATGTCAGACTGGACAGCCCCATCTAATACTGTGATTTTATGCAGCTGTATCCTATGAATATTGGCCTGCACACTAGAGATTAAAGCACAGCAGATGTTTCTCTGCAGGCTAACAAATATATCACCCCTGATAACGAATGACAAATGTTGTTCCATATTGTGTCAGACAAAACCAGGGCTCTTGTAAAACAAGTGTTACAGCTGGAATAGGATATTTTAACACAGTTACCTAAGGAGTAGACAAACAGACAGCCGCCTGGCTCAAAAGGTAGAAGAATCCCAACCTGCAGTCACACAGGCATAACCAGCTATGAAGTGCTAGATTGCAGTAAAAGGGGGGGAAAGCTCCCAATAATCGTATAGAATCTTCAAGGATTTCCTCTATATTTTCATCAGATTTCTTGTGTAGTTTAAGGGGTACTTTACAATTATTCATCGGTCATGATGGCACACATAGAAAGTTTGATTTTTTTTCAGGAGGGGGTGCGGGGGTTAATACAAAAAGTCAGACTACTATGATCTGAACGGCTGTTTTATTTATTCTCCAATCTCAACACCACTCCAAAGGCTTCCAAAGGGCTGAAGGATGAATGTAACTGAAGTAGGACAGATAAAAATACTCTGGTGTTATGAAATATTACGCTGGACTACTTAGTTTACGGAATTTTTATTTATTGCAGCTTTATTTGGGTCATTCCGCCCCCCTCCCACCCACACATGTTAGTGATGCATTAATGTCAGGCCCTCCTCAGCGTGCCCTGGCAGTGTGTAGGTAATAGTAACTTCTCCCTCTTCACCCATTTTAATTTGGAATCCTTTGTCTATTCCCTTGCACAAATAAAGCCTATAACCTTTACAGGGGACAGATGCCTAAAAACTCAGCAATTGAAGGGGTGACATCATATTTTGATATTTAGATTATCTGAATATTTTCGCTACTAAAAATAAAGTGGATCTGTACAATGTGAATATAAGCAGTTGCATCTTCTTTTAGCTTCTGATTGTCCACTGAATGGAGTACTAAAGTAAACATGCTTTTTTAAAAAAAATCTAGCAGAGACACTAAGGGGAAAAAGGGCAATACAGCAACTTTCAATCACTTGCTGACTTGTTAATTAACATTTTTTCCCCTTTTTCTAACTGAAACTTTGCTTTCCATCTATGGTATTTTCCCCAAGCAATTTTATACAATGAGACAGTAACAGTTGTTTGTCTGATAAAGCACGTACTATTTAGAACACAGATGTTTGATTATTATTTATTTCCCTCTGAAGCCCTCTAATACAGTCCCAAATGATCTTTTTTTCCTTTTGCTTAAATTTAATTTGGAATGTATGTTGTTGGTAAGTGACAGATAGTTTAATTATTAATAGGATACCGCAATGCAATGCACCATAGTTTTAAAGTCACCTGGGTCCAAACCAATACTACCTTCTTCCTTCCTTATGCTACTGGGATTCCTTGAAGAGTACAAAGGTAATTACAAAACTCATGACAAATCTGCATGTATTATGTCCTTTCCTCAACATTTGTGCTTGCCTATGGTTTTACAAAGTACCATTCTTACTCTGAAATGGTAATGACTCAGGAGAGACTTCTGGAACGGTTGCTTTCTTGGGAGGATGGAATATCTAGGGAGTGAGGCAGGGAGAGCGGGCCGAGAAAGGGAGGGGCCTGGGATTCTTAATAAGGAAGCTATAGTGCGTGACACTGAAACAAAGGTTAACACTAAGTGAACTCTGGTGAAAGGCAGTCTTGCTGTATTGCAATATGGGCACAATTCCAGGGCATAACCAGTCCATAAAAGACACAAAACATAAAAGAGAAATGGGAAGACAGAAGGAATATAATATAAGGAAAAACATCAGAGATAGATGCTATTGAAACAATAGACAGAAAAGCAACTTTAATATGCTTTCTGTATTGCAGTAGTCACTGTTGCTGGATATTTGACCGTGCTATTGGTTAATGCCTTCCGAGCATATTCAATGTCCTTCATTTGCAATATCCTTTTACTTTATATTTCTGGGGAAACTGTGAGTGAATGAAAATAGGATTTTAGAGGAGATTGTTCTTCTGTTCCTTAACTGTGGTGCCTACTACTGCCATGTGGCAATACTACAGTGCTGTTTTCACTGCAATATAAATTTAGAAATGGGCCCAAATCATGGATCTGAACAGCCCCAGAAACTGGGAATATTCAACTTGAGTTCCCAGATTTATGGCTGGT
This sequence comes from Lepidochelys olivacea, assembly GCF_965140295.1. Classification (NCBI taxonomy): domain Eukaryota; kingdom Metazoa; phylum Chordata; order Testudines; family Cheloniidae; genus Lepidochelys; species Lepidochelys olivacea. Next base: position 103,981,518 of record NC_140412.1, on the reverse strand, counting down.
CCTCATTGCTGTATGGGGCTGAACCCAGATCCAAAAAGACTCAACTTTGCAGGCTGGGACAAGCGCTTCTAAGTAGTGTTAAACAAGTGCTGTTACTTTAAGAAATGGGAGCTTAAAGACTGGCTCCCTACACTTTGTCCTGGCACTGAGTTCAGCTCAGTCTGATCCTTAATTTTTATGGAGTCTTTTACTAAGTTACTTGTATCTTCACAGAAAAATGTTTAATACAATATAAATTAGTCATGTGGCATGTAGAGTAAACCCCAGGGACCAAATATAACTTTCCAATCCTGCTGTAGCATTTCCCATATAATTCACACCTCCCATTGCACTACATTCCCATACGGGCATTATCCTGGATTATGAGACAAAGTACATGACTGCAAGAGTCTCATGTTCACCACCAGCCACAGACACTGAGCATTTAAAACTTTATCCTAAATCCTTGCTAAAACACATATCAAAGTAATAGAATACTACAAACCTGAGAAACACACAAAAGCCTTGGCGAGTGCATCATTCCCACAAAAAGGCAAATGCATCCTTTTAATGAGCCTCTGGGCCTGCTCCATCACTGTGTTACCTCAACTTTCTGTAAGTGTAGCTCCAATGAATTCCACTGAGTGACACAATGGTCACTCAAGCTCATGAACACAATAACATCGCAACATAATAGTATTTATATTCATGCAAGGATGTGATTGGTGCACAGATATGCATCCAGGTCAATCAATCTGGGAGACAATTTGGGATAGGACAGACACGTCAGGTTTTAAAAATAAATATATGTAAATATTGCTTTACTTTTAACAGGGATTAATTTTATTCTACCTGAGTGCTTCATTTAGCAAGTATTTGTTTAGCAAGGCTAATATTCTACAAATAAGCATGGTGTAGAGAATCTCTAATTTAACAGGTACATGACAAGCAAGCAACTTTATTTTTAACTAAATCAATTTAAACAAGAAGCTGTATGGGTGAAATTCACCCTTATGCAGAAGGAAATCTTTGCACCACTTAAATTTCACTTAAATTCTCAAAACAGAGTTTCAGTGAGTCTTTAGTGGTGCATAGGCCTTGTGCTGCTCCTTGGCACAGTGAAATGCAGTCTATGGGCAGAAAGTGAAATTTCTTTCCTACAGGTCAAACTGATGCATGTAAGTAGCAACAGTGGGATTGCACGACTAGAAAGGCAGCTGCTGGCATTTTAACTGGTATGTCACCTAGACCTATTCAGAACAGAGCTACACAACCCAGTGAAATTAAAATGCCCGCAGCCATTCTACACCAGCATTCCCTGAGCGCTGATATCACCATGTGGGAATGATCCATGAGGTTAGTGCAATGGTGGGAGGAAAAAGTGCTAGCGAAGACAAAGTCTTTGTCACATGTCTCTGCTTTCAGGTACGACAATAGAATTGACAAAACTAAAGGCTTCTCTCACAGAATTGCTGAGCTGACTAGGAGATAGAAATACCAGAAATTCCACAAGAAATCTTCTTATGAAGTATCCCACCTGATTTTTGAACTCAAGAAGTTCACCTCCATTCAGATGAACACTTGAATTTCTGGATACATAAACTGAACCAAAACAAGACTCCTAGAAACAGCACTTCAAAGACACTCTAAGTGCCTAAGTCACTTTTGAGAATGGGATTTAGAATCTTAAATCATTTAAGCACTTTTGAAAAATTTCCTCATTGATAAACATTAACACCTTAATAACTCCATAATGCTGAATCAGAACAAAAATAACAAAATTGCTCAGACTGGTTTATAAACAGAACAAGGCCAAAAAGGATTCCTCCCTTCACCCCCGCCCCCCAGCTATGTGCAATAAAGCACAGTCATGCCAGACAGATAGATGGATTATATAATCTAACAGGTTTGTCACCTCTAGATTAGAGGAAATCTTCAGATTACAGGAAATCTTTTATGAGTAAGGACCACACAATATGCCTTAAGGAAACTCACAAGAGTTATTTGTGCAATTAAGATCAAAGTCCACGTATGCTATACAAAACTATTCACAATGTATTCAAACTTGAAAGCCTAAACTATGATTTTTTTTAAGCTTTTCATCCATTTTGTGTAAAGGTAACAAATAAAAATAGATTTTCCATTACCGATGCAGGGTAGCTTTCTTTCCTCAGAAGTGAATAATTATCACAAGAGAAGCTGCTTTTTGATTAAAAAACTCCATAAAATTCTAGATGGCCATAGCAGAGAGTGGGGTTGGATATTAATCAGTAAAAGTCACCTGCAGCAACACATTTCACAGGATGATATCATGCCTGTGTGATCAGAAGAGCTCTAATTCACAAGTAGGAGAGCTTGGGGAGGTAGCAGGAACACTCTGTGACATACTATACAAACTCTCAGGGGTAAATGTTAGATCGTTACAAAACCCTGTGGTATCACACCCACTGATTCTGCCTTGGAGTTCTGCATGAGATATGACCCTAAAGAACTCAGAACACACATAACCATTGAGTTCCGCCTTCTTTCTGAGAGAAATTACATAAAACCATTGAGTTTCTGCATGAATTCAAAAGCTCCTTCTATCCCCCAGGACTGTCATTGGGTCCTGCCCATTATATTTTGCTGTTCTCCAGGGTGCTTTGGCCTAGTTGGCCCAGCTTCTGTTCCAATTGCAGTCAGTGACAAAACTCCCATTGACTTAAAATAAAAGGGCAGCATTTAACCCCCAAAGCCAGAAAAGATCTTTTGGGGGAATGAGCAGCCTGCCTACAACCAGGTTCCTAGCAGCAGGACCCCAAAAGCTTCACCAGGTGCTAGTGCTGGAGCTTATCTCCCACTGTGTCGGAAAGATGACTCGGATTGCACTATCCTCTTGCTCTGAGACATTCACCTGAGAGGATAGTGCTTCCCTTCCACTCCTGATGTATACAATAGAAGGAGACAATGACATTTCACCCTTGCTCTCTAGAAACACTATACACCCAAACCCTCTGATTTCTGTGCTGGTAATTCCTGCACACAGCAGGAATTGACTGAAACTGTCTTAAGGGAAGGTGGGGCCAATGTCAGAATTACAACCATCCTCCTTTGTTTTTCCCACATTTTCTCTGAACTCAGCTTCTCTGCTATCTCCACACACCACCACCTTTCCTTCAGCATGACTAGGTCTGTGTTGTTATATTACAGTGTAGGACAGTAAAGAGAAAAAAAAAAAAACCCTGCTATTTAGGGCTGCTTCTGGGAAGAAGCAATGGGAAAAAATAGAACTGGTTTGTAGTTTAGCAAAACTGTACTAGTTGGGAGAGACCCCTGAGGGCATGAATTCAGAACACGTAGAGCCAGATTCTGGGATGCTGTACAACTTGTGCCATCCCACTGAATGGGATATGAATGCATAGGATATATGTCACCACAGAAGGGATAAGAATAGCAATTCCCAAAACAAACACACTAAGATATGGGAAAATCTGGGAGGGAAAACAGAGAAAAGTAGCTGAGCCTCATAGGAGAATGCCCGCCAGTGACCAAAGGTTGCACTTGCAGTGGCAAGTGTGTCAAATCCATATTTCCTGGGGAAAGCAACTGGACACCTCTTAGATAAGGAGTGGCTTTTTTCAGCTTGTGAAACTGCTACAGAGCAATAGAACATTTTTCTTGTCTCGTAGGGTGCTGCATCAGGTGTCCCCACCCCTACACTGAGCTATTTAAATACATAATAATAAATAATAATAAACATAATAAATACATAACGCACCCTCATAGCTGGCATCAAACAGTTCAGCAGGAAGCAGAATGTAAGAAACAATTGCTCGCTATTCCTAAATCCACTAAGGCTGCACAGCATGCTGCAACTGTGTAATTCACATCCCTTCCCTCTCTCACCAACTCCCAGTAGCTATATGATCATTGATGGCAGAGGCCACTGGTCTGTGGGTATCAGATTTCTGTAGCTACAATAATTGTTCCAGTCATAATCCACCACCTTGGAAACTGAAGGCTAATTTCAGAGCTGGTGTCAGTAGACAAGCTTTAATAATGACTTTAACACTGCCCATTTTGTTGGTTATTTTTCTGATGTAATTGCCAGCCCACTCACCTAGGTCAGAATTCAGCCCATAACCTGGAGGTTCTAGTTCTTAAAATCTTGCAACTTGACTTCAAGCAGTTTTCTGTCATTCATTAAGACCAGCAAATATATAATACTCTTTGGTGTAGACACTTTTATCCAAGAGAAATACAACCAAAATGCAAATAAAAATATGGATTAGAAACACTAGGAGATATTATTGTGCTGAATCCAAGATAGTGGCCTGGACTCTGCAGATCTGCATGGACTGTGCAGACCCTATGATTTAAGCAGTCGATCTAATACACTTGTGTTTTAATCAGAGACAAAAATAATTATCAGAAGACTTTGTACTAGGAGCTCAGCATCCAAAAGGAAGAAGCTGTATTTGTACAGGAAGGAGAAGTAAAACTTTTAATGCTCTGAATGAATAAATATGAACTTCAACTTGTAAATGATAAACAGCTAAAAAACCCACACACCCTAAAACCTTGCACTCATATCGCTTCCTCCAGCTGGAAAGAAATCAACACAAACATTGCTCTTTTGTTGCATTGTCTAAATGTAACTGATGGACAGTAAACACAGCTGAATTCAGCCAAAGATGAGAAAAACAAATTCACACACAAACTCTGGAAATTTGCATAAAGCTCATATTCAACCTTTTATGTTATGCTGTTTAGCACTTCTCCCCCATGAAACCCAAACAATTAAGACTGACACTGTATTTCCCCCCCCTCCTTTTTCGGTCAGAGAATGTTGGCACAACCAGCACAAACAAACTTTGCTAACAGCTTTAAACTTGGAAGGCCCGCTTTTTAAATATTTGCCGCTACATAATTGAAACAGCTGTTTTAATGAGATACCTACTGTCATCATTTTACCCTGGCTGAGCTGGGTGACAACAAAGCAGTAATAACGAATTCAATAATAATTAACTCGGGTCATCTGCTCATCTGTCATGGCTCATCAGCTTTAGGGAGAAAAATCCCAGTGAACTTCTCTCTTTTGTGAGCTTTCCAAAACTCTGCAATAAAATGCTTAGAGAGGACTCTAGGTAGCCCTTCAAAAGTTCTAAGCAAACTGGTAAGTAGGTTAATTAAATTTTATGCATGTTTAAATGCTAATGATTACATTCCTAACATTACAGTGTAATCTGTTATGGAATGATGTCATGCAAGCAGTGGTTTTTAGTGCCTAACACATTTCCATCCTGATGTGGAGTAGCTCTGGATCATTTATCGGAGGGCAGGAAGTTGACAGTGGTTTTTCAGAGCCAGGTTTTACATTCAGATCCTCTCCTTGTCTGTTGAATTCTAAGCAGGGAAAGTTTCAGAAAATCACTGATTTTAAGCCCACTGCTGTATCACAGAGGAGAAATGCCACCCACCCGCATCAACGGGTGGGGGAAATTGATGGGGCTGGCAGTGAAAGGGGGGCAGTCCCAGTAACAAGAGAGACATGCACTTGCCAAAAGACAATAGGTAACTCCTCCCATGAGACTCTCTGCCACCCATTGGCCAGCTGGGGAAGAGGGGTGCTGAATGTCCAGCATTCCCCAGCTCCCAGGATTTTGCCCAGTGGAGGGGCCACGTGGAGCTTCTTTTCATTCCATTACAGCAGCCCACCCTACCCACCTGAACTAGGAATGGGGAGCCGGCCTGACATGCTGTGGGTCTAGCTTCTCCCCTGTTTAGTGTGACAGGAAGGATTTTTTCCCCCCATAAGCCAAATTGGTGGAGGATCAGAGAGTTATTTGCCTTCCTTGCAGTACCTGTAAGCCACAGTGGGTTAAACAGGAACATGTATGGTACTGGGGAGTGTGGTTTACTTATCGCTACACATTTCCAGTGTGGTTAAGAGAATAAAATACACAGTTCCCAGAGGTACGAGACCTAGGATTTTGGTGATGGGCCTTGGGCTCATGTGATAGGGTGAGACATTGTGGCTGAGGTCAGACCTAGTGGCCCTCATAGAGCGAGGTCCTCAACTTGCTGCACCGTCTGTCCCCCTTGTGGGTGTGGGAGAGTACTAGTACCCAGAAAAAGCTCAGTCCTGGCAGGGTAGGCTGAGAAGAGCTTACCCCACATTATGGATTATAAAATATGATAAGGAGACCTGTAACCCTGGTGTCAGTTATGGGTAATATGGTAAGGATTCCTGTAACCCACGCACTGGAACCCTTTAAATGCCTGGTGTAGGAGAGTATGGGTAAGTAGTGCCCCCCCACCCCCTGTGTTAAAAATTTAATAAAATTTCCATCCTGCCACTTAATTCCTTGCATGTGTCTGTCCTCATTTTGCCACTGTGTCCATGTCAATCTGACATATCCATGATCACTTTTTTTGAGCTGCATGTAAAAGTAATTAGCAATGCCATGGAAATGACCAAGAATCATATTTCACCCAAATTCATCAGTTTCCAGAAGTGAAATATTTTGTTGTTTTATCCTGTTTTTTCCCTCAAAAGAACAAAAAGTGATTTTCATTGGTTAACATGTGTGTGTGTACACACAAACATATATAAAATTTACAAACTCTCCCTATGCTCACTAAAATCTCTCTGGACAGCTGCAGCACCCTTAATTCCACTGAAGTCAGTGAAAGCTGAAGGTGGTGTATCTAACCTGTTTTTTGTATATTAAAATTTTCAGGCAACAATTAGTGATTTCATACATGCCTAGCTAGTTCTGAATGGGCCCAGTTCACGAAATATTTGCTTTAGTATTATGAGAAATGTATTGTCTAAAGGAAGGGCTGGTATACTGCATTATCTTATTGCACATGAGATTCAAATAGAAACATTTACAAATATGGGGATACCATACCACAGTCCTTCCAACACACTCACTGAAATATCAGAAGGACCAATACAATCTATTTCATTTAGGGTTGTTCGGTAATTTATCACAGGGCTCTATAGTTTACTGCATAGAGATCACCACTGCATATGTGATGTGAGTGTATGTATACATGAAATTTTTCTTCTCCCTTCAAATCTGATATAGGTGGACTCATGGGGTAAAATGCTGGCCTCATTGAGGTCAATTTCAAAACTCACATTGATTTCAGTGGGGCCAAGATTTCACCCATGGTAAGTAACGCACTTGACTTTCCTTGGTATATACTCGGCTGGCTTGACTGACTCACAATGGCCACATTGCTATTTTTAGCATGCTAACTTGAACAAAGTTAGCACCTATCCTGTCTACTGGTGCTGGGAAGCACTCTCCAAGTTCTATAGACATACCCACAAGTAATGTGGTCATTTGACACTCATTGAGAAAACCTTTGAACCACACTGTACATCACACAGCTTCCTCTCCTTCTCATTGTGTGTGGGTGTCTTGTCTCTCTCTCTCTCACTCACTCACACCAAAAGTACATATGTAGTTAGATATGATCATACACATACAGGCCATATATGTATATAATCTATAAGCACTCTGGGATCTTTTTGGATACAAATATTTTGCACTTGCCAAACACCTTTCATTTACAAATATCGTGTCTCACCAGTGTCTGTGTTTGTATGAAGTAGGCACTATTTTTTATTTTACAGATGGTAAAGTCAGGAACCTATGAAGGTTAATTAATTCAATAGCCAAGATAATATAGTGAGTGAGCAATAGCTCTGGGAATAGAAAATGTGAGTTCTGGCTTCCAGAGCAATGTTCTAACCACTAAACACCCTTTGGCCTGTTCAGCAAAGGTGCTGTACAAATAAAAAAAAGTAGCACTAGTAGTAATAGTTGCTGCTTCACCACCAACACACCCACAGGTTTCCACAATAACTGGTAAATGATTTTTAACTAGCTGGACACCAATTAGGTTTTTGTAGAGCAAATAAACCACAGTTGTTTCATACAAAGTGAGGGACACAGCATGTTGTTTGCTGTAGGGTGGAAGCTACACGGCATCTGCTGTACAACCCAAGGGATGTGCCAGGGTGCACTGAGAGAATGGGGAGCATTTCAAAAGACATTGGAGTAGAACCAAGCCGCTGTTTTGCAGTCCTAGAATTTGTTGTGAGGCGTCTGATTGAAGTTCGGGGTTCATAGGAAACTGGAACTCCAGGCAAACCTGAGGTGGCCTAGCCCTCTGGTTTGCTGTAATTGTCACATTCATGGCTTTAGATTTGGCCGGGGAAAACCTCATGTGAATCAAAATCAGTGCCTTTCATATAGTTCTAGTGAGGGTCCTCATCTGGTCACACTCTTCATTTTGTTTCTAGAAGTTTATGTTTTGGCCTATAATCAGTACCTAGACATATCACTGAAATTCACCACTATTTATAGGCCTCTGTTGTATGTGGCCAGCCTATGGTCAAAAAGACCTAGGTCTCAGACAGACCAATCCAAAAAACCCTCTGCCTTCAGTCTCCTTCCTTCTATGTAACCAAAGTTAATGGTCAGATGTAATCCTGGTTCAATGGGGTCTGATGCAAGAGACTTCAGCTTGGCTCAGTGGTTTATGGGATTAAAATTTTTAAAACTTTTATAGAAGTCTTGAGGTTTTTGTAAGATGTCAGATACAACTGATTGCCCACAATACTGAAACACAAGTGACTCAAGGGTCCCTGTCACATGGAGTAAATGAAGCCTATCAGGGATCCAGAAGCTATACACATGTACAACTTTTAAAACTGTTTTTGCAGGAAATGTCAAAAAACCCAAACCACCATCAAATTTAATCTTGGAATAAATTTTACTTATTGAGAGGCAGCAAAACATCTCATTTGGGTCAATGACGTTGGGATACGGGAAAAAGTTTAGACCAAATTTTGCAAAATTGATTGTTTTGTCTGAACCTGAGACTAGCAGAGTTTCATACTATCTTAGGTTGCAAAATGAAACTTATGCAGCACTACTGGTAGTTTGGTGTCAAAATAGCTGCAGTAGGCTGCTTTGGTAGAGTTACAAGTGAGCCTAGACAGAACTTTACAAAAAAACAATAACATCACATCTATGATGTTGCACTCTATATGCTTTATGAAAATATGCTCAGAATGTGAATATAATGTAACTGGAATATCTTTATGCAACAGGTTTCTTGTAAGGTATCATTACAAAGCTTATAATCTACTGGGTGTGTTCATCCTATTTATTTAGGATACATCATTCTTGTATCTGAAGCTAGAAATATGAAATATAACTCTGAGGTCCTATTGTAATTATGCAAAGTGTGGGCCATTAATGGTGGTTTAGAATCTTGATGGCTCCCATTGACCAGGACAATTGGCTGTAAATGGCTCTGTTTACTTGTAAGCCTTTCTGTGAGTCAGGCCGGAAAGAATAGAGGCTTGGGGTCTCATAGGACATGAGACCATGTCATCTGGTACTGGAATCCATCTTAAACGTGGTGCTTTTCCATTTAGAAGGAAGGATGGGAACCCAGAGAGACACAAAGGATTCCTGCTTTGTGCCAAAGTCATAAAAGGAGTTTGAACAGAACAAAGGGGTCCCAGTCACGTGAAATCCCCTGCTTTTCACCTAAGATGCCTGCTGGAACTAACAAGGTCTGTACCAGGGGAAAGGATTGGGCCCAGACTGGAAAGAAGTCTAATCTGTGAAAGAAGATTATTGGAATATTTCTGAGGGTGAGATTTCCCTGTATTCAGTTTTTTAATGTATTAGGCTTAGACTTGCGTGTTTTGTTTTATTTTGCTTGGTAATTTATTTTGTTCTGTCTGTTATTACTTGAAATCACTTAAATCCTACTTTTTATACTTAATAAAATCACTTTTGTTTATTACTTAACCCAGAATAAGTGATTAATACCTGGGGGAGCAAACAGCTGTGCATATCTCTCTATCATTGTTATAGAGGGTGGACAACTTATGAGTTTACCCTGTATAAGCTTTATACAGAGTAAAACAGATTTATTTGGGGTTTGGGTCCCATTGGGAACTGGGTGTCTGGGTGCTGGAGATAGGTGACTTGCTGAGCAGTTTTTGGTTAAAGTCTGCAGCTTTGGGGGTGTGAACTAGACCTGGGTCTGTGTTGCAGCAGACTAGCATGTCTGGCTCTACAAGGCAGGGTTCTGGAGTCCCAAGCTGGCAGTGGAAAACAGGCTCAGAGGTCGTTTCAGCACGTCAGGTGACAGTGCCAAGGGTGTCTCTGTGACTGATCCTGTCATAACGTCCCATGCACCAATTCCATCCTCAGTTACTTGTTTCATATTATGAGATGATGTCACTCCACAGCCTTATTCTCAAATACACATACACAAGTAAGTTTACTCAAATGAATTGCCTCACTTCAGTGGGACTACTAACATTAGTAAAGTTATTCGTGTGCCCAAGCGATTCCAGCAGAGTGAAATCTCTGCCCTATTGAAGTGACAATGATAGGATGTTTTGTTAGTCTGTTAAAAAGCTTTTATTAAATTGAAACAAAACATCTATATACAAATACAGATAGAATAATGAACATACAAAGAAAGAGCCAGCAGGTAAATATTATATAACATGACATACCTATATGAACATTTGTATTTTTACTATGAGCCCATATATTACATATAGTATAATTATGGGACAAATTATGGCTGTTCCAGCATGGAGAAGAGGAATATATAGATCCTCTTTCCATAAGATGCAGCCACAATGTTGCAGCCAGCATTCTCCAAGGTCAAGGGAGAAAGGCTGTTATCACTGAACACAAAGGGGACAGAACTAGGTGGGTTGAGGTGTGGTATGCTCTGTACACTAGCAAGTACCAGAAGAGTCTGTACTGGGGAAGCACTACCTTTCTTTTTTCAATTTTTTCTGCTTGAGAAATCAGTGTCAATCGACTAGAGGCTAAAACTGGGAGTTCTGCCTCATTGACAACTAAGTAAGGACTTCAAGATTTGGTCCAGCCTTTGAAGCAAATGAACATGCTGTGTAATGAAAATGAAATCAGTGCTTACTGAGATGAGCTTTCTAAACACCAAGAAAATATGTTTGCTGAATTAGTTTGTGGCTATAAAACGGACTCCTAAATAGTTATTTAAACATCTCCTGCTTCTTTTAGATACAGATACCTTCCAGATGTGTTATATTTACAAAAATAAATAAATAAATAAAAAATACAAGCTTCCTTCTGAGTGTCTATCTCTCATCTGGACTCTATCCCCTTAGCATCAGAGTTCCGATTGTTACATAATGGGATTGGGATTAGCCTCTTTTATTGAGGCTTTCCATGGAAATCTGGATAATCATTTGTTTTATTTTTAATCTGGTGAAGAAAGGACTTCAAAAGTTAGACAAGTTTGGTTAAGTCTCGATAGGCTCTCAAAAGTTGTGTTTTCTATAGAACTTCTCTGAACTATCACAACTTCTTGGTTCTACACAATCTCATGGGAACAGCCCTTGTCATGCTTTACAAGCACCAATGCTTGTAAATGCCAAGCTCTATGCTGCACCTCCATGTGCAGAATGCACCTAGATGACCTCTGAAGTTGTACACTCTAGAAAGTTATGGACCTTAATGAGCAAACTTCCACTACTTGGTCATTTCACAGTCCCAGTCCCCTTGCTCTATGCTAATAGTTCTTCTATCATCATGTTTAAATAGGGCAAAAAGTATCCAACTGGATCAGGTTCATGGTTTGTGCCTGGTCCTTGCGTATGGCTGCAGGGTTGGGGAGGACACAGGAAACCTTCACAGGCAAAATTTCCCTCCCTGCACTATACTGAATTCAGGGACTACTCCCTGCTGACATCCTCTGGGATGGCGGACATCACACAGGGACCAGGAGGGAGTATCTACCTAACTGTTTAAGGAGAACATGTTACATCCCTCTGTGGCAGGTGCTCTCCCCCACATGTCATGTAGTCTTCTGAGACATTGTATAGGAAACTACTCCTCTGGAACACCATAGTTTTGCATCAACCACAGTGCAGACCAGTGACTAATGAGCACAATCTGGCCCCTAACATGTGCATTAGCACAATTTAAAGTCAATGTATTAATCAATTCAGAATTTTCCCCACACTCCTTGCATTTATATTACCAATGGTTCCTAGAGTGCAAGCACAGGTAAGCAATATATTAGCAATAATACACTATGCACAGGTAAGCAGTATATTTGCCACTAATATGGAAAAGACAATTTATCCCAACTTTTCGCTTTTAATTTAACATGGGGAATGTGCCGGTATGATATTATTAGAGCACTGGTCTGGGCATTTATATTAAAATATTTGATGTGAAAAAGTAGGAGTTAGGCATAAAACAGATTTCGAGGATTTAATTAGTCTTCTTTTGAGTTACACCCAAATGCATTGCCTACTACATGACCATGGTGTGTCTTATGTGGTAGAAAACAGCAATAATCGAATACCAGCTGAAAGCACCACTGTGTTGCATATTTCTGGAACTCATGAGAATTCCTTAGACTGATCATTATTAAAGGGTGTTCTACTGCATAGAGGTCTTCAGTTCCTTAGTGTTAAAAATATCTTTCCTTAGGTCTGGAAAATAAAGTCTGTTTCATGAAACAGTTTCAAGTTTGGAAATTTATTTTTGTTCTGGAATGGAAGAAAACCAAGAACTTCTCTCAAAATAGTTCACAAAATGAAAATGAGCAACATTGACTCTTTATAGCCCGGTGATTAGGAATTTGACCTGGGATGTGGGAGATCCAAGTTCAAAATTCTGCTCTTTCTGATTCAGAGCAAGCAGTTTTTCATCCCAGATCACTCCAAACCAAGCAGAGCAGGTGACCCTGGTCTGCCACAACCTAGGCCAGTGTTGTAACTTCCAGGCTATAGAAAAAGTCTCTCTCAAAATTCTATCTCAGACTTGAGAAACCTTGCTGATGAAATTTCATCAAAACCAAACATTTTGATTTTGACTAAATGGCATGTTCTGGCAAATAAACATTGCATCAGAAAATTTCTGACCAGTTCTACTAATTTCCCACTTTGTATATTTTGAACATATCGATGTATTTCTTTTTCATTTTGCAAAATACATGGGACAAAACAAGAATATCGCCAAAATGTTTAAACTTTTTCTACAATCATGAACCCTGAACCGACCTCAATAGACATCTGCCTAAAAGCAGCCAGTTTTTGAGAAAAGTGCTAAATAACCCCTCTCCTATAAAAGTCAATAGGAGAGGCAGGCCACAGCAGCTTTGAGACTCAGGATAGATACTACTTTGGACTGTAAAGACATGCAGGGCTGTAAAGAAGACTGCACAGAAGTCTGGACATGCAAAGACAAGTAGGGATTGTGTGTCTGATCCTGCCCCACAAAAATGAGTTTTGGCTTTCCTGCTCCCAGTGCAAAAAAGGGTGTGTGTATGCGTGCGCTTGTGTGTAAATTAATATGTTACTTGTGGAGGTTATGCAGGTTTTGTGTATCACCCTAGAAGCAGTACCTGTCATCATTCTGTGCTGCTTCAGGGGTGGTGCACAACCCTAACACAGGACAGGAAGAAAATGTTTAATTGTTGACTTAGGTTTCTTAAGTTGAGACACCACCTTTGAAAATGTAATATTTTATGGTAATTAATTACATTATATTATATATAACTTAATTATATACATATTAATTATTATTATTACTTAATTATTATAATAATATAACTTAAAAATAACTTGCTAGCATACTGACTTATGCCATATGACATACTAGAAAATTGTCCAATTGCATAGAATACATTTTAAATACTGCATTCAATACATTGTATGAAACCTGCAACCAATATATGAAAAATTATCTCCTTTTGTCTCTATGGAATACAGACAAATATGCACAGACACTCATATAATTACATATCCTCCATCTATACCTATGAAGTATAGTTCAACATGTCTGAAATTCTGATCAAAACTCATTGAGCCACAATGTGATGGTAACAGGAAATGTCCATATATGATTTCAGGAAAGGGATTGCTGTATTCAATCTAGAGAGAAAGACACATACAGACCACACACACACACACACACACACACACACAAAAGAGAAGATTCTTGGAAGGTCCTTGACCTTGAAACACTGACCACTGCTATAAGAGTAATGACTGCACTTCCCCCCTCTAGGGAAGCCTTAGGTTGTCAGTGTACTATATCACCAGTTGTTCCATATTCTGATATTCAGTTCTGTGTAAATAGAACAGAACAAGGAGAAAAGGAAGTACTTCATATACAAATTAATAGGTTAAATTATGCTCTCAGTTATGTGGCCATTACCACTGACTTACCCCACAGTATGGTAAACAAGTATATCAGTTGACCCAATACCAATATATTTTAAATGTTTAAAATAGGTTTTATTATGTATGAAGCTAAATTAACTTTTGTATGCAATTTCTAAATAAAAAGGGAGGCTTGTATGGTCTTTTCCATTTTTATCAACAATCATCATAGGCCCCCATTCAGAAAGAATAATTAACACATATTTAACATCAATGGGACTTAAGAACATGTTTAATTGCTTTGCTGAATAGGAATGGACTTAACCCTTACACTTATCTGCTTCGGGATCTGAAGGTATATTTTCAAAGGTATTTAGTGGAGCTGGTAAAAAAAATTTCAGTGGTACAATTTTCCACCAGAAAACGCAGTTACATCAAAATCAAAGTGTTTTGCAGGAATGTGTCAGTTTTGATTAAAATTTTGACAGAAATGTGCCAAAACAAATCACTTAGAGATGCTAGTCTCATTTTGATAATGTTGAAATGTTTCATTTCAGCTTTGTTTTGATTAATTTCAGACTTTTATATTATAATAATTTAAATATATTATATGTATCTTATATTTAATATTAGAATGTTGAACATTATCAAAACATAACAATTTGATGTTTCCAAGTCAAAATTTATCAGAATTCCTGTTCTCTGCTAAAGTTAGAAATGTTTGATATGGAACAAAATCAAGTTTTGAAATGTTAGAAATTACCCTGGGGTGGAAACTCCATTTTCTGACCAGCTCTAGCATTTAGGTGCCTAGGTGCCTCATGGGATTTAAAATCAGGTGTTAAACCCTTATTCTGGATATTTACACTGGACCATATTACAGCTGATTCTCATCAGGTGCTGTAATGGGTAGCACCCTTCTCTTCAGCATCTCCTATCACCTGGCTGTGCTGCAGTCCTTTTCTCACTCCTGGAATCACCAGTAGGCTTCTAGCTAACCTTGGTGGAACTTCTGTGGTTTAGGCCTCCACCCAAGTTACAAAGTCCAAATGAACCTCTTCTGGGCTCTTTAAGAGTCTTTAACAGTAACTAACAGTCTATTGGCTCTCATTATAGGGTCTACAGCCTCGGCTCTGGGCCCTTTAAATTGGGGTCCAAAATAAGGTTGTCCCCTTCTTGGGGTTCATGCCACTTTACCTGTAGCCAGTAGAGGAACCCTGGGCTGCCAACTACTCTGGGTTGCAACCCAGGGACCCTATGCACAGCAGCAATGCATTGCTCGATTTCAGTTATTTGCTGCTTCTTCCCTGGGCCTCTTCCTACCTGGCCACTTTTAGCTTCACCCTTACCTCAGAGTTATGTTCTTATATCTTCTCTCTCACTGCAAACCGATCTTAAGCAATTTCAGCCAGAACCAAATTCTGGTTATCCCTCAAGTTACTTTGGTTGTAGAGGAGCACCCTTTGCCCTTCTGGTCCCAGGCAGGAACTGACCTGCTAAGGCACTGCAGCTCCTTTTATCTGAGTCTGCTGGGCTCTAATTGCCTGCTACTGTGAGGCCACTCTAGGCAGGCCTGAGGACCCATCTTCTCTGCTACTTCTCTGGGGCAGGCTCTAGTAGGACCACGGGGCCTCCTGTGGGTAGCCACAAAAGCCAGGTACACCTCATCATAGGTGCACAAGTGGAGTAACTGGAAAGAGTAAAAGCAGTCTTTCCACTGTTTTGTATCCTGTATATGGGCCAGACACAACACAGTTGGTGAGTGAAGACACTGCACAACCTATAGAGACCAAAAGACCAACACTAGAAGTGAGAGAGTTCAGCATAATGGGCGAAGGTGTGGGAGATTTCGTTCAGAAAAAGCACGCAAAGCTCTGTATGCTCCTCTGACTCAGAGCCCAAATGATCGGACCTTCTTGGACTTGGTGATCTGGGCTGGCAATCTCACAGGTGCTGATCCTTTCATAATGATTTCTCAGCAGTCACTCTGGAACCAAAGATGTATGGGGAAATGTAAAATATATATTTTGTTTTAAACTAAGCTTTTAAGCTCTTTAAAAAAGTTTTGGTTTGCATTTTGGATGGTGACCTAATCTTTTTCTTGACTGAACATACACGGGGCAAATCATCATCACCATCATCTCTTTTCCCAATGCAACATTGGGTAGGGCTGAGGTTATGTGCAGATTCCATCCATGTCCATTTTGAGCTGATATTTGAGCCTGTTGGGGGATTGCCTGAATGGTTTAATATACCATGTTATGCCACTGTCTTCCAGGACATCCACGGTCTCTCTCACCATGCACTCTTCCACACTAAACAATTTTAGGCAGTCGGTATGGGGTCATTCTTGCAACATAGCCAAACCACTGGAGTTGGTGCATTTCAATTATTGTATTCATGCACTGCAATTTCAACCTTCCATGGATGTTGTCATGTCTTAGTCCATCTAGCCTTGTTATGCCTAGAATATGGCATAGGCACCTCATTTCAAATGTTTGCAGCTTTTGCTCCAGATGCTTTGTCAGTACCCATATTTTGCAACTGTAAAGTAAAGCGGGTACAGTGAGCATTGTATATAATCTGGTTTTAATTGTCATGAACGCTGATTTAAGATTCCATTAAGATTCTGTTTTTCTTCAGACATGAACATTCTGCTGGCAATAACTATCGTCTTGTTGAGGTCTTCCTCATTGCAGTTGTTATGTTGGAACCCAAGTAGCAGAAGCTGTCAACTTCTTTGATGGCTACACCGTTAATAACTAATTTAGCCTGTTTCTTGATGTGACTTGATTTAGGAACTAATAGTTTACATTTTTTATTGTGATCCCAATAAAAATATTCCTCTGGAGACAAGATGTGTAGAGGATTAATTACTGAAGAATTGTACATTGCTTTGGAAACCTCACACACACACACACACACATTATTGTGTGTGTGTGTGTGTGTGTGTGTGTAAGGTTTCCAAAGCAATGTACACATCTTCAGTTATATATAAATCTCCAAAGCATGCTTGACCTAGAAGTTTTTGGCACTCTATTTTGACATTCTGTTGCAACTTCATTTAACATTAAAAAAAAAGATTTTTGATACTGTAGTCCCTTGCTTCATTTGTTGCACAAGCTGTATATTGTTTAGCAAATGAGGCAAGGGATTGCAGGAAGACAAAGGATAATCATGGTTAAAGCAGTTGAATATTTATCTGGACAACTGTATTCTATCCCTGTCTCTGTCACAGTTTTCCTAAGTGATGCTACTCAAGTCACTGAAACCAAACTTTTCAGAGGTGGCCACTAATTTTGTGTTCATCATTTTTGGGTGCTCAGCTTGAGATTCTGAGATCAGATCTGCAGAAGTGCTCAGAACAAACAGCAACACTGAAGTCCATGGGAACTGTGTTTTGCACATATAAAGTGCTATATAATGCTAAGTACTCTGAAAATTCAATTAATAGATGTCTCATATTGAGCACCCAAAATTAATGGATACTTGGACCTTGATCTCTCTGTACCTAGTCTCCCTATTGTAGACTAGGGATAATTCCACTCTATCACCTCACAAGGGTGTTGTGAAAATAAATTCATGAGCATTTGTGAAGCACTCAGATACTATAGTGATGAGGATTGCCAAAAAGCCCATGAGGAAATTAAGAATTCTGTCTTCAGAGGAGGGTCTGAATACTGTGCAGTAATCAAGGCTTAGAGCTACATATTGAACAATGAGGAGAAAACAAAATACTGACAAGCGGCTCACTAAGTGAACACCCTCTATCCAGGTGAGACAGAGTCTGCTGAAAAAATAGTATGTGATCATGTAATGAAAGACTATCAAAATGCATGTGGCCAATTTGCTATGAATTTCAAAACTTCCCTAACCTACAATCATAACTGTAATAATATGAAATGCATTGCACATTAAATAGAGGATAGAGTGGGAGAAGTGTAATGAATTAGTAGCTAACTGAGTGACAGCAGGTGTGTTCAAACTGATTCACCATGGGTTTCCCTCGCAATTTCCTTCAAATACATAGCAAATATTATTCTTGTTTTCTAAAGTGACATTCAGGTCTATACACATACATCTCAGTTGTATGAGGAGGTAAGTTAAATATCTGCAGAACACTGTGCTATTTAGGATGGACGTTTGGAGTCTACTTCTTAGACCAGCCTCACAAAAAACCTGTTTTAATTCTGCTTATAAACTGATCTTATCTAAATAGTTAAATAATTATCTAGAATGGTCCAAGGTACAGATGGACCTAAACTAGAGCTGCAAATTTCAGGAGTTTGGATAACATCTGAGGAAGCATCTGAG
This sequence comes from Lepidochelys olivacea, assembly GCF_965140295.1. Taxonomy (NCBI): domain Eukaryota; kingdom Metazoa; phylum Chordata; order Testudines; family Cheloniidae; genus Lepidochelys; species Lepidochelys olivacea. The sequence goes on along the minus strand of NC_140412.1, from coordinate 103,963,025 downwards.
GAAGTGAGCTGTAGCTCACGAAAAGCTTATACTCTAATAAATTGGTTAGTCTCTAAGGTGCCACAAGTCCTCCTTTTCTTTTTGCGAATACAGACTAACACGGCTGTTACTCTGAAACCTGGATAACAGGAGAATCAGATCCACACTGTGATATTGCACTCCATATATTTTATGGAAATATGCTTATGAGCGTGAATATGATATAACTGGAATATGCTTTATGCAAAAGGTCTCTTGTAAGGTATCATTGCAAAGTTTATAACCTACTGAATATATTCCTCCTATTTGTATGCATGTATCATTCTTGTATCTGAAGCTAGAAATATGAAGTATAACTCTGAAGTCCTATTGTAATTATGCAAAGTGTGGGCCATCAATGGTGGTTTAGAATCTTGATGGCTCCCATTGACTAGGACAATTGGTTGTAAATGGCTCTGTTTACTTGCAAACCTTCCTGTGTATAATGAGCTGTAGCTCAGGAAAGCTTATGCTCAAATAAATTGGTTAGTCTCTAAGGTGCCACAAGTACTCCTTTTCTTTTTGCAAATACAGACTAACACAGCTGTTACTCTGCTTCCTGTGTATGTGTGGGCCGCCCAGGAAGAATGAGGCTGAGGTCTCACAGGACATGTGATCATGTCACAAGATAATGGAATCCATCTTAAATCTGGTACTTTTCCATTTAGAAGGAGGGGTGGGGACCCAGAGAGACAAAAGACTCCTGCCTTGTGGAAAAGCTATAAAAGGGGCTAGAACAGGACAAAGGAGGCTGCCAGTCTCAGAACACCCCTAGTTTCCACCTAAGATTTCTGCTGTAACTAACAAGGACTGTACCAGGGGAAAGGACTGGGCAGACTAGGAAGGAGTCTAGTCTGTAAAGAAGCTTATTGGAACATCTCTGACGGTGAGATTTTACCTGTAATCAGTTTCTTAATATACCGTATTAGGTGTAGACTTGCATGTTTTTCGCTTTATTTTGCTTGGTGACTTACTTTGGTCTGTCTGTTATTACTTGAAACCACTTAAATCCTACTTTTTATACTTAATAAAATCACTTTTGTTTATTACTTAACCCAGAATTAGTGAATAATAACTGGGGGAGCAAACAGCTGTGCATTATCTCTCTGTCAGTGTTATAGAGGGCGAACAATTTGAGTTTACCCTGTATAAGCTTTATGCAGAGTAAAATGGATTTATCTGGGGTTTGGATCCCATTGGGAACAGAGTGTCTGGTGCTGGAGATAGGTGACCTGCTGAGCAGTTTTTGGTTAAAATCTGCAGCTTTGGGGATGTGGACCAGACCTGGGTCTGTGTTGCAGCAGACTAGTGCGTCTGGCTCAACAAGGCAGGCTTTTGGAGTCCCAAGCTGGCAGTGGAAAATGGGCTCAGAGGTAATTTCAGCATGTCAAGTGACAGTCCCATGGGGGTCTCTGTGACCGAACCCATCACACACACCACTTCCAGTTTTGGTTTTACAAAACCAAATGACTAATGAAGTTTTGGCAAATCAAAACTACCACTGGGTTTATCCATCTCTTTCCCTCAGATTGCTAGTTATTTTTCAAAAACACTAGTCTAAAAGCTCTGATAATTGTAGGATGTAGCAAGATCTACTTAGTTAAGATGTAAGATAAATTTTCATTACAGATTTTAACTCACACAACTATCATATAGCCACCATTCTACTATTTATCAAACAGACTAATCTACAGTATTTTATCCATCCTTCAGAATACTTACTGAGTGGAATATGCCACATACTGGTAACCTGCTGCTATGATTCAGACACTGTACTATATTACCTTTTGGTGGAAACATGGGGTCAAAATTAAGCTTATTAATAGAAACTTAACACTGACTGTATTGATTTTGAAATATTGGGAGCCAGATTCTCTACTGCAGTAAAGACTATTTAGTGCAGCTCAGAAAGATGTGTACAAGGAGGAGGTAAGACAAAGTTCAAGGATTGTTTAAAGTCTTTTTTGGATTTCTCTGATTCAATCCCTGGTGAATTTTACCCGAGCTGCCAATATCCCTATGGGGCCAATACACCAGTCAGGTACCACTTAGTGTAATGGACCATGGAACACACCAACTGGTTTAGCAGCCAGTGTGAGGGAAGGGCAGTCATATTCACCAATATGGCAACTCTAAATCATGTGAAGATTCTCTTACAATAGGAGAAAACTTCAGTGACCAGCTAAACTGGCTTTATGAGAACTTCATACAGAGGAAAGGTCACAAAGAAGCTCCAATGAACCAAGGGATCTGAGCTTCATTTTTTCTACAATGTTCCAATAAGTTTCTATTAATTTGATTGAAAATCCCCTACAGTGTTAGGTCCCAGTCCTGTAAAGACTTATGCAAGTCTAGACGCAGTAGGAGAAGTTCCATGAAGTCACCGGGTCTACTTATAATGTGTAGTAAGGCACAGGCATAGGTCTTTGCAGGATCAGGACCATAGAATCATAGAATATCAGGGTTGGAAGGGACCTCAGAAGGTCATCTAGTCCAACCCCCTGCTCAAAGCAGGACCAATCCCCAATTAAATCATCCCAGCCAGATCTTTGTCAAGCCTGACCTTAAAAACTTCTAAGGAAGGAGATTCTACCACCTCCCTAGGTAACGCATTCCAGTGTTTCACCACCCTCCTAGTGAAAAAGTTTTTCCTAATATCCAACCTAAACCTCCCCCACTGCAACTTGAGACCATTACTCCTTGTCCTGTCCACTTCTACCACTGAGAATAGTCTAGAACCATCCTCTCTGGAACCACCTCTCAGGTAGTTGAAAGCAGCTATCAAATCCCCCCTCATTCTTCTCTTCTGCAGACTAAACAATCCCAGTTCCCTCAGCCTCTCCTCATGAGTTCCAGACCCCTAATCATTTTTGTTGCCCTTCGCTGGACTCTCTCCAATTTATCCACATCCTTCTTGTAGTGTGGGGCCCAAAACTGGATACAGTACTCCAGATGAGGACTCACCAATGTCGAATAAAGGGGAACAATCACATCCCTCGATCTGCTCGCTGATCCCCTACTTATACAGCCCAAAATGCTGTTAATCTTCTTGGCAACAAGGGCACACTGCTGACTCATATCCAGCTTCTCGTCCACTGTCACCCCTAGGTCCTTTTCCGCAGAACTGCTGCCTAGCCATTCGATCCCTAGTCTGTAGCGGTGCATTGGGTTCTTCCGTCCTAAGTGCAGGACCCTGGACTTACCCTTATTGAACCTCATCAGATTTCTTTTGGCCCAATCCTCCAATTTGTCTAGGTCCCTCTGTATCCTATCCCTGCCATCCAGCATATCTACCACTCCTCCTAGTTTAGTATCATCCGCAAATTTGCTGAGAGTGCAATCCACACCATCCTCCAGATCATTTATGAAGATATTGAACAAAACCAGCCCCAGGACCAACCCCTGGGGCACTCCACTTGACACCGGCTGCCAACTAGACATGGAGCCATTGATCACTACCTGTTGAGCCCGACAATCTAGCCAACTTTCTAACCACCTTATAGTGCATTCATCCAGCCCATACTTCTTTAACTTGCTGACAAGAATACTGTGGGAGACCGTGTCAAAAGCTTTGCTAAAGTCAAGAAACAATACATCCACTGCTTTCCCTTCATCCACAGAACCAGTTATCTCATCATAGAAGGCGATTAGATTAGTCAGGCATGACCTTCCCTTGGTGAATCCATGATGACTCTTTCTGATCACTTTCCTCTCATGTAAGTGCTTCAGGATTGATTCTTTGAGGACCTGCTCCATGATTTTTCCGGGGACTGAGGTGAGGCTGACTGGCCTGTAGTTCCCAGGATCCTCCTTCTTCCCTTTTTTAAAGATTGGCACTACATTAGCCTTTTTCCAGTCATCTGGGACTTCCCCTGTTCACCATGAGTTTTCAAAGATAATGGCCAATGGCTCTGCAATCACAGCCGCCAATTCCTTTAGCACTCTCGGATGCACCTCGTCTGGCCCCATGGACTTGTGCACGTCCAGCTTTTCTAAATAGTCCCTAACCACCTCTTTCTCCACAGAGGGCTGGCCATCTACTCCCCATGCTGTGATGCCCAGCGCAGCAGTCTTAATTAGTTATGTCTTAATAAAGTTAAGTTGTGTCTTAAGTTGTGTCTTAATAAAGTTAAGTTGTGTCTTAAGTTGTGTCTTAATAAAGTTTTGGCTTTTCTCTTTACAATATGCACTGGGTTAAACTATTCAAAGCATGGGACTTAGCTGAAAGATGTGTGGCTAAATTTCCTTCATTCATTTGAAAATCTCAACCACTAGCTATTCAGGGACCTATTGCGAGGGAAAGAGTGGAACTCAGAATTATTTTATGAAGTGTTATAAATTATTCAGAATAACTGTAAGGAATAATAAAAGGAGTACTTGTGGCACCTTAGAGACTAACCAATTTATTTGAGCATGAGCTTTCGTGAGCTCATGCTCAAATAAATTGGTTAGTCTCTAAGGTGCCACAAGTACTCCTTTTCTTTTTGCGAATACAGACTAACACGGCTGTTACTCTGAAACCTGTAAGGAATAATATTTACTAAGCAGAGCTGGGAGGTAAATGGTTCTCCCACCTATGAGAATTTTTGAGATTTCAAAATTGGTTTCCGTTTTCAAAACCCTTAAATGAACTTAAAACTTCTAAACAAAAAGTCATTTGAAACCGAAAAATGTCCATTTTTCAATTACCAAAAATGTAAAAATAGGTCTTTTCAACAATTACATATTTTCCCCCCCAAAATTTCCCAACCGGAATTCATCAAAACTGAGCCTTCCCATGAACATTTTTGGTCTTGACAAACTGGAATTTTCCGACAGAAAATACGTTGTCGCAAATCCCAACCAGACCTTTTATTTATTTATTTTTCATCTCATATCTTTGCCTCCAGTGTGGATGCAAACCCTTGAACAATGCAGGTCATCAGCTGTAACTGATACACATGAATCACCTGAAACATATAATTGTTTATTTTCTTTTATTACGCCTCTAAAGGAAATTAAACACATTTGCCCTGTTTCTACAGCTACGGCTGTTCTTGAAGACACTTTATAGTGGGGTTAGAAGTGTGAAAAGATTGGGTTGTGCTTCATGTTTTTTTAAAAAAGGAACAGACACCAAAAGGTTTCACTTGCGGGGTAGTGGGGGTGGGGGTGTGAGTGTTAACTAATCTACCCTCATTGCGTGACTTCCATAGCCCTTTCATTTGTCGTTATAATCACATTGTGAATGTTGACATCGTTTTCACCATGGGAAGACCAGCTGTAACTAAGGAAAAATTCCTTTTACTTTCAACAAATATTTCCAAAAAAATACAGGAAAATGTGATCCCCCCTTCCATTGTGTGATGGTCTGGTGGAAAGAAAATTTGGGATCAAAACTGTTTGTGCAGATCTGGTCATAAATTCATAGAGATAGTCTACATGGTGAGAATTCTTCTCACCTCATTGCCTGGCCTGAGATGATCACTCTTGCACCCAGAATGAATCAGAAACTCATGATGCAAGTTCTTTAAAAAAAGGAAATTGAAACTTGCTTCAGATTCCTACCTGCCATTGTTAATATTTCATTAACATTCCTCCTTCTTGAGCAGTCTGTCCTATACTATGAGAAAACAAGAAAAGGCAATGCCTGGATCCCACACATACTTGTATAGACCAAAGACATTATCACAGTGATACAAAAGGGGATTGGAAAAACAGGCAGCTCTCAGAAATGGATTAAATGCACATACATTTTGTAATGAGTGACTGTAATGAAAGTCAAATGAATTATAATAAAATATGGAGTTTTAAAAAAGAAAACTACTCAGTACATAATGTTGCTAGGAAAACATTTAACAGTTTTTCACTGCATGCTATTGTCAAAGTAAATAACTACCAAAGACAAACTTACAAAGTGGTTTTAACTCTAATGTTATGCAGAAAGTCAGTCATTTAATTTGTTAATTAGTATTATGCCAGAAACTATCTATTCAATATGAAGCAAATATGTTTACAATCTTATCTGCCATCTGTTTAATAGATGGGAGAATACTTAGAGCTGGATTCTCAAAGAGGGCTGTTGAAAATTTGTTCCACAATTAGTGGAGCAGATTTTTTTAATTCTAAAAGAGTTTTTCATGTGCAGGGAGCACCTCTATGGAAGAGACAGTACATCACAGTGCTGCTATTCAAGATTAGTGATTGTCTGTAATTGCTGGCAGCAGATGCTTGCCAATTGCGGGAGTAAATATATATTTTAAGATATATTATTTTTAAAAGAAAGATATCACAGAATTAGATCCTGAACATTAGAACAGGTTTTGTGAGATTTTTAAGACCAGTTTTCATGGGTGAATAATATAAAGGTCTGGGTACTTACAACACTCTCCATCTCTTTTCTGTTACCAGCAATTTTTCAAGATATCTCACAAGAAAACCTACAATTAGGCAGTACACTAGCCATTAAAATGAATTCTCAAGGTGCTTTTTAAACTGCATATTAAGAGTGGGTATTAAATCATTATTTGGGAGGAAGATGGAAATAAAACTTAGATAATCAAGCATTCTCATTAGAATGATAATTTCTTTCTTTGCTCTGGTTCACTGTATAGTCTTCCTCACAAGTACAATCAGACGAACCAGTTTTCTTCTTGGTACATATTAGAAGATGAATTTAGTCTAGGAAAAAATTTCGTCATGAAATTAAACAGTAAACACCTTTGGCTGTTTAAAGTCTAGGGTTTTTTAAAAATCTTAACATTTATTTTTTCAGGTAAGGTTTACTGGTTTTTATCACTTTCATTTTCATGGCAGTGACTTTATAGGACTGCCTTTTTATATCTAATTGATTTTTACTGAGCAGTGAATGAAACACCTATTGAGCACCAGAGATCTGACAGATATTTATAATGAAATACAAAATGACTTAAAATTCAAATTTCATATCTCATTGTGAACTTTAAATGTTTAGCCTGTTTCAGAGTGAAAATGAACCAAGTGAAGTGGGGGTTGCACATAAAAACCGTGAAAATCTGCATTTTGGGCACACAAGTAACTGTTTCACTGAAATTGCAAAAAAAAAAAAAAGCAAAATTTGTTTTGTGTGAAGTAGTAGAAAATAGCAAAAATTTCCATGCAAAGTTCCACATAAAACCTATTTTGTACAACTTCAGCAAACCTTTTCAAAGCCACATTCTTCCCAAATGTTCTCTATTTTTGCTTTAATTAGAGATGCTTGAACCAACATTTTATCACAAATAACTGCCAACTGATAGTGATAGACTATTAATGCAACATTTATTTATGTTAATTTATAAATGTTTCAGCACCCCAAACTAATTCTAAGTTTGCTTCGTGGAGTAATTTTATGTGGGATCATCCCACCTGTTGTTAAATAAGAAGGAGGAGAGGGGTTTTTGTTTGTTTCTGCCATGTCTAAAGAAGCTCGGACTTCATAGTGAAAAAGCTCAATTTTAAACTCACCTTCATGCAACCTGCATTGCTCTAGGCCCACATTGCAGACATATAGTATGGCAAAGACCATCTGGTAGAAAACAGGAAATATTTCTATACCTAATACTTTTCAGTAGAAGATTAAACCTGTTGCCTTTAAAGTGAATATGTTTTGCTGATATAATTGTAGAGACTCTGTAAGGTGAACAAATCTGCCATAACTGTAAGTATTGTGAGCGCACTCTAAAAATAAAATTATTTTAAAATTCAATTTCATTTGCTTTCCCCCACGGAACTGACATTCTTGTGGATGGGCGGGGGGGGGGGGGGGAAGGGAAGGGGATTTCTTTTGCTTTCCTCAGCCCTGAAACATTTTTGTGTAAGCAATGCCCCGTGTGTCATGGCCAATCCTCTCCACATTTTTTCATCATACACTGATGTTGTGGGACAGGGGGGCAGGTGTGGAGGACTGTGGGGGTGGGGGGAGAGCTAACTAGTTTACTCTAACACGATTCAACAACTCTAATGTTCTAATGAGGAAGGTTTAACCCCCTCAAATATTAGCAACTGATTTCTCTCTCTCTCTGTGTATACACACACACACACACATATAAACAAACAACCAAACAACTGGTGAGGTCAGGAACTCAACATCTGTGATTTGGCTGCAAGGGTTTTTACTATGCACAACCCCCACTCCCCCCCCCCCAAAAAAATAAATAAAATAATTGCATTGCTAACTAACAAGGTTTAGTTACAGAGGCACCTGACTCCTTCAAACCTTCTGGACGCTGTTCAAAAGTCCAGTAGTAGACATTACAGGATTAAATCCATTGTAACATTCTAAAAATCAATTCATCTGTTCCTAATAGTGTTTCAATAGTATCCTAGTAACCTCTTCTGTGAAGCTTCATATGGTCTTTATTTGCAAACACTATTAAAAAAAGGGGGGGGGGGGGGATCTTGTATTAAATCTCTTCACAGAGCTGCTGGAGAGGTGCAGACTCCAATGTGGGCAAGTGTATTTGCCAACATGCCATATGGGAGCCATGGTTGGGACTTTTTTTTTCCTAGAATAATTAAATGTTGATGGCAGAGTTCAAATGGATCATTAAAATTCAAAAGTGTAAGAAACAGATTTTTTCTTATGTTGCTGAACGCTCCAGAGGGCTGAATAGCTAGCAGAAGTGAGCCAGGCTGCAGCAGTGATCAGCGTGTGCTGTGATGGTACTAATTTGATCATAATATAGTCATCTCTGAAGATTACAGCTATTCAATTAAATATTCTAATTAACCTGAAGTATTAGGCAAATGATACTAATTACAAATATTCTCCTGAGATTCACAGCAATGAAAATCCCACTTGCAACTGATACTTCTAGCCAATGTTTCGTAACACAATGTCCTATATCATAGGCTTTCAGAATATTAAAATGCAGTTAATTTGCCTAAACCTCATTTGTTTAATGGCATTAGCATTTTGTTTGAAATTGTAATAAACGTACATCCCGCTTTCAAGTAAAATTTAAAATGAGTGTACTCTTGGGGTAACTTAAGATTCCTGTTTACAGACCTAGCACTTTATTCAGAAAGCGGAACAGTTTGAGCTTAACTTTCAGCCATTAAACATATTGAAATTGTTTAAAAATGCTAATAATTTGTCTTTTCAAATAAGAAAAAAAAGGATATTTTGCAGTAAAATTTCATTATGTTACCCATATGACCAGTTTCCTACTGTGAGGGCCCCAATGCTTGAACTTGCCTGGTAGTGTTTTAGTAGAATATTTGTGTTTTGTAGGTTGCTACTTTATGTTGTTGGGTTTTTTTAAACTCCCTCTCAAGACAAAGCTGCATGGACCTTCTATTCCAATGTTTTAGGCTCCCCTTTCTGTTCCCTTTCATACTATATTTTAACCCTAATGTACAACAATATTGGAGGTTATTATCCCTGAACTAACCTTTCAAATTTCTCACCTGTAAGTGCTTCCTTTTCATGCCATTTGCAGGAACAGTTTGACCTCCTTATCAGTTACCAAACTGATGGACCAGAGAGCAATTAAGCTACATGAACTAGGCAAAATACAACTTTGGAAGAACATCACAACAAGGCAGCCTATTGGGTTAAAAATAAAAAAAAAAACAGGTGGGTTTTCTGACTATGCATCGTTACATTGTGTGGCTCTGCAAGGTGGGGATCTGTTTCCAAACTAAGAAAGCATTTCCAAATATATCCAGGATCAAAACACACACCCTCCACAACTGTTCTTGGGAATCTAGCAAGGTGATAGTCTTAAAAAACTAGCATAAAGAAAAGAATATTCAACTTCTGTTACTATTTAAACTGATGCCACACACGCTTCGCCAACTGCAAAGTATCACAGATACAAAAGTTAAACAAATATAAGAATAACGATCCATGCCTACTTGTTCTTATTCCCCAGCACCAACAATTCTGACCTGACCAGTGGCGCAAACATTTCCCATCCAAAAAACCACAAAAATGTAGCAAGATGCTATACCAGCAACTAAAATATCAACATACAAGTGACTTGTAAAAACAAATAATAAAAAAAGGAAGTAGCTAAACTTCTAGAAATCCCTGCACATAACAATCACAGGAGTAGACTACAGTGAAATGTACAAACCTGAGATAAAGTCTCACGAGGATCTGTGACCATTACTCGAGGTGGCAACTGGCGAGCACAAAGCATAGTTCAAACCAAGCATTTGTGCAACCAGTGTGACAGGAGAGATTGAGACAGAGAAGTATTTTCTATAGCAGTGTCTGGAATACAAGGGAGTGGAAAAAATAGTTTCCCTCAAATTAACAGAAAACAGAAAACTCTTGGCATCAAAAAGCAATGAGGAAGCAGTAGACGTAAACCTGAGGGAAAGCAGGGAGACAGCAGAGATAGCATCATGCTGTCTAGTGACCGTCTGCTGGATCAGGAACGGACACAGGGGATCAAACTCTCAACATAGTGTAAAGCCTCATTTTGGGCAGATTGTACCTGCCTCTGACAGACACCTAAAGGAAAAAATAAGAAGAAACAGACTCCTTGTTTTGTTTGTTTTTAACACTTTGCCCACATTTGTGTAGCTTGTTGTGCCAGTAAAGTCACACTGAACTGGCAAAAATGTGTATGGTCTTTCCCCTCAGCAGCAGGTAGTGTTGTTGTGTCACTGATTCTGACTTGAAATCATCTGACAGCATTATTTGGTTTGGAAAACTGGTGGGTAAGAAGTGCTGTGATTAGAAAGAAATATACTTGATCAATCTGAACTCACAGAGAAACGGCACTACATCATAGAAATCTGCATTTACACAGGATGATCAGGGCTGTCTTTAGGAGCAGACATGTATTGATATTACCCTGAAATTAAATAGGGGTTCTGAGAGGGAGACCTGAGTACGACTATTACTGCTCCCTCTCTTTGCTGAGTACCTCTGAGGACTGAATAAGTCTGCTTATCTACAGGAGAAATGGAAGAAAGAGGGAATGCACAAGTTGGATGCGCTGAAACATATTGTTACATGATGACACCATCAGGGAGTGTCATTACATAGCACATGTAAATGGGCACGAGCATAAACTAAGAGGAGTGGTCAAGCCAGCAATGGCAACAAAGGTGTACCAGCATCAGGCCCCCACCTTGGTCCTCACTTCACTTGCCAACTCTGTAAGTTTCTGAACCAATCAAAAACCATGGGGCGACAAGGGAAGGTGGGGTAATAAAGCAGCAAAAGGAAGGAGCAACAGGGAGCGTGAGAAGTCAAAGTGGGGACTTGGAGAGAGTGTTCCTTGTCCCAGACCCTGTAAAACAAGCTGTACAGCTCTGTTGAAAATGAATATACTAGAGCAAAGGCACTGGCATACAGGCTGCTCTATTTAAATGTTAGCATCTTTAGGACATAACTGAGAATGCTATGTGCTATATTTACATAAGGTAATGCACAGATTTTAACATTTACCTTCAGAGGAAGTGAGTTATATGGTACAATCTCTATTTATGCAGGGAGTTAGAGTAACACAATGATCTACCGGTGCATTCTCACTGGGGAGTGAATCTACTAGAGTGATTTACTTTTTATAAAGGAAATGAATACACTGATGTAATAAAATTGTCATGTACTGCATTGATCTCCTTGCTATAGAGGAAGTAAGGAAGAACATACATGGATATAAAATTAATCTTATGGAATAATCAACACACGGGGAGTAGATATTACAGAATGAGGTACACATTTACAAGGGAAATAAATATATAAGTGGATCACTCCATTGTAAGGGAAGGACATTTAGGGGAGTGATTTCCACATTTACAGAAGCAGGGAGCAAAGCCGATTCCTTTTTTGAAAACAGCCTCATGATACAATAATGGAGTGAACTGCAACAATGGAGCAAACTAACTATATGATTAATTTTTGCTGGCTGTAAACATTGTAGAATGAGAGAGATCAACATTTATAGTCTGGGTGATGGAGTGACAGTAGGAGACAGAATACATGACAGTAATTTAAAATTGTATATGGACATGGCTATTCCCAGGTATAGTGTATAATACAGAGCATGTGCCCCCACATGGGTGTTTCACTGAAATGACATGGAATATTTTGATTCATGGGTTCTCATGTGATGGTGCTATATGCATTACTGTCTAGCACCCTTTAGTTAGCAGACAATCCAATGGCATTACAGTCATTCATGTGGCAGGTATGATGTGCAGTGATGGTGCTATAACAAAGGCAGAGTTGAAATGAAATAAAACCGTTAATAAAGGGCGGGGGGGGGGGCTTTAAGAGCCTCTGGATCTACTTCATTTAGTCAATGCATCAGGGTGTTTAGAACTGCTGAACTAACATACAACCAATAGATTGAGAGTGTGGGCATATAGATGTTGGGCCACTCGTTACCTGACAGAAAAAAAAAAAGGGAATGTGCACAGTAAGTTATCACAGAAAGGGAGTATTATAGAATGGCCTATGCAACAGTATAAAGACATGAGACTTTGCCATGCAAAACAGTTTAGGAGAGCACAAACAACTAGGCTCTATTCAGGAGTAACTGGATGGAATTCTAACTGGATGGTCTTATGCTATACAGGAGGTCAGGAGAGATAATATAATGGCCCTTCTGCCTTAAAAACCTATAAATATATGAAACAGTCCCTTCTGCTTCTCTGAATGGTGGAAATTCAGATGTGGTAGATTTGGGATAAAGCACATGAAGAGGGAGAGAGGATGTATACCTCTACACCATTGAGTACAGGAGTTCACTTCCTTTCTCTGTAAAGAAGTAAAAGTAGTCACAGAAGTAGGGTGACCAGATGTCCTGATTTTATAGGGAGAGTCCCGATTTTTGGGGCTTTCGTGTATAGACACTTATTACCCCTCCCTTGATTTTTTACAGTTGCTGTCTAGGCACTCTACACAGAAGATACTGACCCCTGTCATGTATCTGACCCCTTGGTCACTCTGTTCCTCATCAGTCTGAGTGGGGCTAGGAAATAAAGTCCAGTTTCTTACCAGTATTCCTGTGGGTCAGACCGTTTTTACAGTGGATTCACTAGGGGATGCAGGATCCATGGGAAGTGGAGAGGTGTGGCGTTCTCTCTTCAATAGGGGTTGATAGCTAAGCAAATAGCAACCACCCCCCGAGAGGGGGGTTTTATGTAAGAATGGGTAACCTGCAGACTTTTTGTGCCAATGGGGTTTCCTGCCCTGCAGCCCTTGTGGATCTGTGAGGGTTGCAAGGCTACTTCTCCTGCCTCCTCTGAAGCTCCCTGTCAACCTCTGTACACTGAGTAGGAAACTTCACAAGGTGATCCTGTCAAAGTCTGTTGTCCCTAATTAAATCCTCCCATAAGTATTTCTTGCAAGGTAGTCCAATTTGCCCCTTAACTATTTCCCATCTCAGTCATGGAGTCGCCTAAACTACTTCCTGTCTGCTAGAGCTTTCCCTTTTTGTTCTGATGGAAAAGGTTTAGTCCATGCTCTGGCTAACCCAAATGGCTGCTCTGATTTCCTTTCTATTTTGCTGCACGATTTCTCCAGGATGTTCTGTTTCTTTCTCAATATTATGTTTATTCTTGTTTCTGAGCTCAGATTCAGGTGCAGCAAAGCAGGGGAAAATGAGCTCAGGCAGAGTACCCTTAACAGAAAACAAGAAATCAGAATGACAGATTGCACAGAGCAGATCACGTTGGAGTGGAAGTTATACACTTTCAGATAAATCAAGGGAAACAAATTGTGGAGCATGACAATTAATTGCACTTTGCATGACCTCCCTATATACAGTCACAACTATATCTCTGACAAGCATGGTGGGAGGGAGGGATGTTATAGGGAATCCACTTCACTTTGGGTAAAAGCCCTTAGACTTCTGGAAAAGGACTGACTATTTACTGTTCTTTTCCCATTTCTGACTCCATATTTCATTTTTTTCACTGGTGAATCTGTTGACATGCTCTGTATTATGCAAGCAGTAAACATAATAAGAGAGTTATTTACTTGGCCAGTGAATACAGTACAACTAGAAATGCTGCATGATTGCGATAGCAATTAAAAGCTACTGCTCAGAGGGATAAACCCAGAAAGGTATTTTGTGGGGCTGGGTGCATGGGATAAATGGAGTTGGAATGTGAATCTTCCCTTGTTTGGGTTTTGGAAAATCAAATTACATATAATCTCTTCTCCCTCCACATACCGCCCAGCATATGTTTTGTTCACCTCTAGTAAATGTCAGAGTTGAGTCCAACCTACATGTTTCAGATCATGCTTTGGATCAGGATTTCAACCAACTGTTCAGGGCATTTTGATTTGGGTTTGCAGTTTAGCCTTGATGGGCCAATTTGTAAAATTCCGATTCAGGTTTGGGTCCAGATTTCAAATCCTCTTCCCAATATTTGGGAGTTCTCGGGATTGGGGCTAGGATCTTCCTCCAGTAACTACCTAGTGGCAATAAGTTAATGTAAAATGTGAAGTATAATGTACTGTTCGTAGAGATTGTGAAAAGCAAACAATCTTGATAGAGGGATACAGCCGATGGAAAAATTAGCCACTCTGTATGGACTAACTAAATGCTGTGGCAAATGAAAATTAAATAGGAATCAACCTGAAAAGCATTTAATCCTTCACCCTCAACTAGCTATGGTTTTATTTTCAATTTTTTTTTGTAATTCCCTCTTTCCAAATTATAGCTTTCTCTCTCTGATGCCACTCCAGTGACCAGCAGGAGTTACTGTCATAACTTTGCTTTCTAAGTTGGCAGTGTTTTGCCAACCAGGCCAGCCAAATTGTTGCCTCTGATGATTTTTGGCAGTGAGTTATCACTCTGTAGGGTCACAAAACTAGTGCATGCATAACTAAATTTATCTAAGGGAAAAATACAGAATTCAAATAACACTTTTAACCCAGATGCCATGAATTATTAAATATTATCACATTGCTTTCAGCTTCCAAACACCTGCTACAGCCAGAAATCCAAGGGCTCTAACTCAAAGTGAACTAGACCCCCTATGCCACTTCATTTTAGTGTTAACATATGCAACACTTAAATTGTGTGTTTACGATTCACAAACAATGCATTCATTCAATAACGCATACATCCACACACATATGCGTACCCACATATGCATCTGAGCATCTATTTCTCCCCCCAAAGCAAAAATATCAATAGATACACTCACACACTCTCTATTTACATCGTACCAGAGTGCCTGCAACTGTGCAAGTGTTAACAATAAAGGAATTCTGCTCAGAAGAAAATAAGTATGAAATCAGGCAAGTGTGAAAGGCTACAAAGTAACTGTTTTGTTACATGGTTTATGACATAATTATATTGATCTGAAAGACACTCATCCAGAACTACAACCTTTGATACCCAAAGAAAAAAGCCTGTATCATTTTTTCAATCACTTTATATTCATGGTCTTACTCAAAGGTCTCTGAATGTGTCATGTGTGTAATACCAATGCAAAATTTGGCACAACAGTCACTACCAGCAATATTTTTCAATAAGGTAATTTTCTTGCTGCCTAAGAACATCAGCAGGGTGCAATCCTGAACAAAAACAGAGTATGACATCTTATTCAAGCACACATCGGGAGGACAAAACTATACTTTATTAAAGGAAAATGGGATTTCAGGATTGTTCTGACAACCAGTAAAAATGTACACCTGACTTTACATACAGTACAGAGTTTAAATTCAAAGTGCTCATGTAGCCATCGTAAGTAAAGCCTGGAACATTAATAAATACTGCCATCTTCACCAGCCCATGTAAATACACAAATAGAGCCATGTAATAAATATATATATATATATATATATGATATATCTATATATCTATATACACACACACACTTTATAAAATATCCATATTATATAATACACACGTGTGTACACACACATACGTGTATTATATAATATGGATATTTTATAAAGTGTGTGTGTGTATATAGATATAGATCTAGATATATTGTTTACATTTATATACACTTACATTTTTTCCTTTCTATTTCTATTTCCTTCCTTCCTGTTAGTCCTTGCTATAACTGATATTGTAAACCTTATACAAAGCCAGCTAATGAGCTTTTATTTTATCTTAGGTAAGTCTGATTTTTCTCTATCATTTCTAATTTTTCATCAAAAAGTCTCCTGGTCTCACTGAGTTCTCCTTGACTAGGAAGATTTAAAAAAAGAAAAAGAGATGCTGTTACTTTTTTTTTTTTTTCCATTCTGCTACTGGGTTTGATTATGCATGGTGATGAACTCTTCTCTGATAAGGGAATGAGCACTCTTGCACTATAGGAGTTTAGACCTTGATTTTAGTGGAAGCAGGATCAGCTTTTTGGCATATTTGAAAAATTAGTTACGTTCTGTGTAGTCATTGTATGTTATGTTGTATCTGTGAAGTGGTTAGTCACCATGTCTAATCTGGGCCTAAACTGGAAATGCACTGATTTAGGGTTTTTGTGCATTAGAGACTATAATGTTATGAAGAGCATGAATTAAGCTTACTTCAGAGATTACAGGCTAAAAAAATGTCTAAAAGGAGGCCGTGTCATTCAATACTAAATGAAAACTTCCAAAACCCTCTGAGGCTCTCAAACTTTTGTACCATAAATTATGACCAGATTTGTTGTCATTTGTTTATCTGACAACAGATTTATGCTCTGTTGTTTAAGTTTGTCATATGATTTGTTGGCCAACAAGTAAGCCATTTCAGAATATCACGCAGCATAAAAACAGTGCTGCTGATGCATTGTAGATGTGGCATACAACTAAGCATATTTAATATACACAGTGCCAAGCAAGATTGTAGCCTAATTTATTTGACTAATAACACTATTAAGAAGCTAATAGGGCAATTTTAACTGAATTAAAATCTTCAAGCTATGCAGCTCTTTACCTCAATCATCACCTCTCACAGATCAGAAATTATTGATGGCTGCTCTGGACTAATCCCCTCAAAATCCATACTATACTTTATTACTGCTGTTTCTGCATATTCACAATGCCCACTGCTACAAACAGAAAATGTCATCAGCAAACTGGAGCATTGACAGCAGGATTGAAAGGGATACACACTGGAAGAAATGACAGTGACAGATACTTTAGCTTAGCTGTGGTTGTTGATGTGAGTGATGCTGGACCAAGAACAATCTGTAAACTGATTTACCTTCCATTTCCATTTGCTTTCTCCAGAAGATGCATTTTTTGAAAAAGGCTAAAATCAGTTTTCCTTTTTACATTTTTTTAAACAGTCCCTGCTCTCACCAGAAGAATGTTCAAGGATTATTTATGAACTAGAAGAGGCTGTTCAAAAATGAGGAGTATGGAAATTGTTACTCCTTGGAGCTGTACAAACAGTTTGAAATCTTCCTTTTAGTAGCCATGTTTGAGCAGACAGGCCCAGTTCAGTTTTCCCCTGCTAACTATAATGAACAATCCTTTAAAACCTATTGTGAGTTGCAATAAACAGTAGCAGTCAACCTCTACAGCTGATGTATCATAGAGCAACGTTATGCCACTTGCTAAACATACCAAAATCTCTTGTCTGGATTATGATACGCTTTTTTCAAGGCAGTTTGTACACAATATAGTATATTTATATAATATACACATTTAGTATAGCACTCCAAGATGGCATGCAAACAATGAGCAAAAAGCTTTCCCTGAAACAGGACACAGAGAGTCTAGAAAATTCTCAACCTACATGGTAAAACTGAAATGCCATTGTCATCTTTATAAAATCCACATACACCTGAAAATATGCGTATATTCAAATTTAAAACTGTAAAACTGAAAAATGGCCCACACCAGAACTTTGGATTCAAAATATCTCTACTTTGGAGAAGTTTGGATTCAAATCTGAACTTTGTGACTTGGGTTCTGTTGTTAAGCAAAACAGATTTAAAAAAAACAACAACAGCCAGGACTCCAGTTTTATTCATACAGAGTAGAATTCAGTATGTATACATACTGTAATGTCTCATTTTCAAATATTAACTCTAACATTGCTCTAAGACTAGCCCTATTTGGCTAGTTAACGTGACCCTAATATTACCCAGCATTCAGCTGCCAAAAATTCATCTCCTTAAAAGTTTTCAAATATTAAAACTTGTCTTAGAGGCACAGGTAGAGGAGCAAAGGTGATCAAAGGGATGGAATTAGGGTGATCACCCATCCTCAATTGGGTGGGACAGTTCTGAAATACAGAGTTCAAGTCCCGGTTCTGGGCTGAATGACTAAAGGACAGCATTTGTTCCAAATTCCCTGTGGTGCCGCTCCACACCTGACGGATGCTCAGGGGCAGAGCCAGCCTCTTCCAGGGTGGGGTGGGGTGGGAAGGGCGTTGAGGTGGGCTCTGCCCCCTGGTCCTCCTCTTCCCCCTGAGGGCCCCTAGCCCCCGGCTAGGGCAGAAGCTAAAGCCAGGAAGTAGTAAGAGCAGCCCAGGGACACTGTAGGGAGCCCCAGACTCTTGACCTACCCTGGGTGGCGCACCCTTGGAGGCAGGGACATGGGGCTGGAGGCTGCTCTCAGGCCAGGAGAGGAAAGCGGCTGGGTATGTTTAGTTTGGAAAAGAGGTTTCAGAGTAGCAGCCATGTTAGTCTGTATCCGCAAAAAGAAAAGGAGTACTTGTGGCACCTTAGAGACTAACAAATTTGTCTGAGCATAAGCTTTCGTGAGCTACAGCTCACTTCACTGGATGCATGCAGAGGAAAATTCAGTGGGGAGATTTTATATACACAGAGAACATGAAACAATGGGTGTTACCATACACACTGTAACAAGAGTGATCAGGTAAGGTGAGCTATTACCAGCAGGAGAGAAAAAAACCCTTTTGTAGTGATAATCAAGTGGGCCATTTCCAGCAGTTGACAAGAATTTCTGAGGAACAGTGGGGGGAAGGGAGGGAATAAACATGGGGAAATAGTTTTACTTTGTGTAATGACACATCCACTCCCAGTCTTTGTTCAAGCCTAATGTAATGGTGTCCAGTTTGCAAATTATTTCCAGTTCAGCAGTCTCTCGTTGGAGTCTGTTTTTGAAGTTTTTTTGTTGTAATATTGCGACTTTTAGGTCTGTAATCGAGTGACCAGAGAGGTTGAAGTGTTCTCTGACTGGTTTTTGAATGTTATAATTCTTGACGTCTGATTTGTGTCCATTTATTTTTTACATAGAGACTGTCCGGTTTGGCCAATGTACATGGCAGAGGGGCATTGCTGGCACATGATGGCATATATCACATTGGTAGATGTGCAGGTGAATGAGCCTCTGATAGTGTGGCTGATGTGATTAGGCCCTATGATGGTGTCCCCTGAATAGATATGTGGACACAGTTGGCAACGGGCTTTGTTGCAAGGATAGGTTCCTGGGTTAGTGTTTTCGTTGTGTGGTTGCTGGTGAGTATTTGCTTCAGGTTGGGAGGCTGTCTGTAAGCAAGGACTGGCCTGTCTCCCAAGATCTGTGAGAGTGATGGGTCGTCCTTCAGGATAGGCTGTAGGTCCTTGATGATGCGCTGGAGAGGTTTTAGTTGGGGGCTGAAGGTGATGGCTAGTGGCATTCTGTTATTTTCTTTGTTGGGCCTGTCCTGTAGTAGGTAACATCTGGACACACTGGAGACTCAGCCACACGATCAGAGGCTCGTTCACCTGCACATCTATTGATGTGATTAGGTGCTATGATTCTCCAACCCCCTCAGACAGAGACAAACACCTACAAGATCTCTGTCAAGTGTTCTTACAACTACAATACCCACCTGCTGAAGTGAAGAAACAGATTGACAGAGCCAGAAGAGTACCCAGAAGTTTGAATAAAGACTGGGAGTGGATGTGTCATTACACAAAGTAAAACTATTCTCCCCCCCCACCCCGCGTTCCTCACACGTTCTTGTCAACTGCTGGAAATGGCCCACCTTGATTATCACTATAAAAGGGATTTTTTGTCTCTTGCTCACCTTACCTGATCACTCTCATTACAGTGTGTATGGTAACACCCATTGTTTCATGTTCTCTGTGTATATAAATCTCCCCAGTGTATTTTCCACTGCATGCATCCGATGAAGTGAGCTGTAGCTCATGAAAGCTTATGCTCAAATAAATTTGTTAGTCTCTAAGGTGCCAGAAGTACTCCTCTTTTTCTTTTTTTGGAAAAGAGGAGATTAAGGGGGGACATTATAGTGGTATTCAAATACTTGAAAGGCTGCTATTAAAAATGGAGAAAAATTCACTGGAGGTTTTTAAAAGGAGGCTGGATAGCCATCTGTCTTGGATGGTTTAGACACAACAAATCCTGCATCTTGGCAGGGAGTTAGACTAGATGATCCTTGTGGTCCCTTCTAACCCCTATGATTGCTAGCTGTGGCTGGCTGGCTAACCAGACACCTAATCACTGTTCTCACAAGAGGGAGGAGGAGGGAAATACCACTCCCACCAAAATCCTATCTCCTGGCCTCTGTGTGCATGAGAGCCATCTCAAATGCTGCTGGCTGAATCAAGGAGGAAAAGAAACTCCCGGGAGACTTCTTTGCTGTGAGAAGGGGAAGAACCCCCTCTCTTGACTTCCAGCATGGGGAGAGATGTAACCCCCTGGATTCCTTCCTCTTTAGAGGATTACTTCACAGCAAAAAGATGGAAAGGGGGAGGCAAGCAAACCTATCCCTAAAATATTTTCTGAGGGGGTGAAAGACTAACATACAACATATGCATCCTTGCCAACCCCTTCAAAAAGAGTCCAGGAAGGGGAGGAGAGGGAGCCTGCCATCTGTTCTCTGAAAATGATGGGCATCACTGCCAATTCTAAGTAGCTTCTTGAGTGACATTTTTTGTGGATGTGAATGAAATAAGCAGCTGTCAAAAGGTTCAAGGCAGTAGAGACTCAAGCCGAAGATAGTCTTGGGGTGCATTTGACAATAAACTCAAGGTCTCAGAGTTTCAGTAAACCTGAATACAACTTCTTAACTTCTGAAAAACAGTTCACAGTCAGAGCTGCTTTTCCAGTTTAGCCAGCCAACCAGCAATGTGAGTTACCTTGTTGTATTACTTTCTTATTGTTTCTGTGGCTTCTTGTTTTCCACATGCTTTTCTAGTCCTCCCTTCACTTTAGGCTTCCATGTCACACATTCCTACTTATATTAGTAACTCCAAATATGTGATAATCTTATTTCACTCTAGATTCTAACCTGCTATAAACACAGACCTTCACCTCCAACATTTTCTCATTATACTTTCAAATATTTTACATCTGAAACCAAAGTACATAGCAAAAAAAGTAGTAAAAGAAAGAGAGATACTTTAGTTGATTCAGTTCAGTGAGTGACACAAAACAGGCATTTTTTCCATCTAGTACAGCCTGGTCTCTTCTGATAACTAGTATGGATGTCTCAGATGAAAAGTTATAATGCAATAATTGTACACCAATATAATATGGAAAAAAAACTATCTTCCTGATCTCAGCTTATCCATGCCCTGAAACATGAGGATTTATAGACATGGCAATTTTGTATTCTACCTAATGTAACTGAATAAGTTATTCTATATTCATATAAACATCTTAAATGATAGCATATTATTTTAGAGTCTCTAAGATTGCCCCCATGCAGTATAAATTACAGCAACTTCTTTATTATAGTTATGACATTTAATATGGGAATTTTTCATCGGGGTGGTGGTGCCTGCCATGTGTTCTCTGAATGTGATGGGCATCACTCACTACCAATTCTAAGTGGAGGTGTGTATATGTGTGAGCAAAAACAGGCAGAGACCAGACAAAGAGAAACAGTCAGAAAGCCAAGGAGACATCAGGAGATGGATTAGAAATGTGTCCCTTAGAGAGAGCAAAGAAAGGGAGCTTTTTTTGGCTGATTTCTTGCCAGAAAGAGGCTTGGAACTGTGAGCAAAGAAATTGCTTGGAGGTAAAAAAATCAGCCCCCCCCCCTTTTTTTTGTTGTTTCCTTTAGATCTGTGTGCTTAAACTTTAATGGAATTTTGGCCACTGAATGTGTAATAGGGGTTCACAGAAATAGTGAACACTGGGTCACACCTAACAGTAATTAGATGATGCAGTGTTGTGGGTCCTGGGATATTAGAGAGACAAGGTGGGTGAGTTAATATATTTTACTGGACCAACTTCTGTGGGTGAGAGAGAGAAGCTTTTGAGCTTACATCCCCACTGACAAGCATAAGAAAACAATCATCTGGCTGGATACCACAGAGTGGCTGAAGCCACACTCAAGATAATTACACTGATTGCTTCAGCAAAAAAATGGACTGTGAAATCCTTAAGAAACACCATACCCACCATAATCTCTCCACTGCCAAGATGAAGGCCATACAGTACCTGAAATCTAACCATCAGATAATGATCAAAACAGCAAAAGGGGTGCTATTGTAGTCCTCAACCTTGAATATAACGTTAACAAGGCAAACCAACAACTCTCCGACACCACCTAATATAAAGACTTCAAAGACGACCCCACTTAAGGATATCATCAAATCCTTCCCCGAACAACTCCAAGAGAAACTCTACAAACTCATGCTCCATGAACCCACCCCAGTGACCCTATATATGCTTCCTAAGATACACAAATAAGGGAAACCAGTGTCAGGAAAGGGGGTCTTGAACCCTGTTCCATAGGAATTTTCGGAGGTAGTAAGCTCCAACCTGCCACCCAGAAACTGGCTAACAGTTGCTGGGGCAGGAGCTGAACCCCAACAGAGGACACCAGTCCTGGAACCTGATTAGCAGAATGCTGAAGGGTCCTGATGGGACCCCTGCTTCTATATAGATCTAGCACAGGAACAAGAAGTTGTCCATGAAACTGGGATCCACCCTGTTCTAGACTGTGTGCCTCCTTCTCCCGTGGCTTGACTTCCTGGTATCTCAAACCGGCTTGCCTCCTGACCTCTGACTTGTGGTTCCAATCTCCAGTTTATCTCTTGCTTCTGACCTCTTGGTATCCTGACCCTGCCTGACTCTGACTCCATGGTTCTGATTTCCAGTTTGTCTCCTGCCACTGATCCCCTGGTATCCTCACCTGGCCTGATTCTGGTTACTGATTTGTGGTTCTGCTCTCAAGTTTGTCTTATGCTTCTGATCTTCCAGTATCCTGGCCCAGCCAACTCCAATTCTGTGACTGTGGATTCCAGCTCTGACCACTAGATTGGGCTGCCCACAACCCAGCCAGGACACCCAGGCAGACCCATCATATCTGGCCGTGGCACTCTTACCGAAGGAATAGTGGGACTTATAGAAACCATCTTCAAACCAGTCACCACATAAGAGGCCAGCTTCCTCCAGGACACCATTAACTTCCTCCACAAACTGTGCAACATTAACAACCTATCTCAGAACGCCATCCTCATCACCCTGGATATCACTTCCCTATACAACATCCCTCAACAATGATGGCATAGCTGCCTGCCTCAAATATTTACAAGACAACGGACAGCCCTCAGATATCTACCCCAAACACACTGTCACCCATAACAATTCTACACTCAACAACTGATACTTTGTCCAAACCACGGGAACTGCCATGAGTACTAGGATGGCTCCCCAATATGCCAACCTTTTCTTGGTCCACCTTGAAGATGACTTTTGGGACAAATTCACCATGAAACTAGTGATACACATGAGATAAATCAATGGTATTTTCATCCTCTGGACCAATGGCTTAAACAGGCTCATAGATTTCTACCACAACATCAACAGCCACCATTAAACACACTCTCTCAAACACTTCCACACTAGAATCGACTTCCTGGACAATAATAACATCTACAGCAATGGGACCCTCTAGACAACCATATACAAAAAATCCACATAACACCACACCTACTTCGCAGATGCAGTAACCACCCCAAACACACCAATAAATCTGTTATCTAGAGTGAAGCATTAAGATACCACAGAATATGCTCCAAGGACAAAGTCCAGGATATACACCTTAACACACACAAAAACACCTTCACCAAACAAGGACACTTATATCATAGAATGAGCCACCCAAATACCCCAAGAGAACCTGCTTCAATACAGAAATAAAATTCCTTCTGACCTATCATCCCACACTGGAACTCATATGGGCTATCATCAAACAGCTACCATCCATACTTAAAGGGAATCCCATCCTGAAATAAATCTTTCCTGAACCCCCCTTTCCAGCTTTCAAAGCCCCCTCCCACCAACCTCTCCAAGCTCATCATCAGAAGCAAGCTCCCCACAGATCAGGACACACCAACTGAAAATGGCACCAGATCCTGTCAGAATAACAGATGCAAAACCTGCAGACATCTTTCTGGTGCTATGATGATCAACAATCCCCCACAACACACTTTTCAAGATCCATGGATCCTACACTTGCCTATCTCAACATTTGTTGTACATCATCCAATGCACTAAATGACCCAATAACAATTGTGTGTGTGTGAAACAAGACAATCACTACACTCTCAAATGAACTCACACAGGAAAATGATAAAAGACAAAAACACTGTGGGTGAACACTTTTCACAAAGCGATCACTCCATATCTGACCTATCAGTCCTCATCCTCAAAGGAGACCTGCACAGCACTTTCAAAAGATGAGCTTGTGAGCTTAAATTCATAACCCTGCTAGACACTAAAATCATGGACTGAACAGAGACAAAAAGAAAAGGAGTACTTGTGGCACCTTAGAGACTAACCAATTTATTTGAGCATAAGCTTTTGTGAGCTACAGCTCACTTCATCGGATGCATACTGTGGAAACTGTATCTGATGAAGTAAGCTGTAGCTCACAAAAGCTTATGCTCAAATGAATTGGTTAGTCTCTAAGGTGCCACAAGTACTCCTTTTCTTTTTGCGAATACAGACTAACACGGCTGTTGTCTCTGTTCAGGTTTCAGGGTAACAGCCGTGTTAGTCTGTATTCGCAAAAAGAAAAGGAGTATTTGTGGCACCTTAGAGACTAACCAATTTATTTGAGCATAAGCTCTTGTGAGCTACAGCTCACTTCATCGGATACAGTTTCCACAGTATGCATCCGATGAAGTGAGCTGTAGCTCACAAAAGCTTATGCTCAAATAAATTGGTTAGTCTCTAATGTATCCGATGAAGTGAGCTGTAGCTCACAAAAGCTTATGCTCAAATAAATTGGTTAGTCTCTAAGGTGCCACAAGTACTCCTTTTCTTTTTGCAAATACAGACTAACACGGCTGTTACCCTGAAACCTGAACAGAGACACTACATTTATGGCTTATCACAACAATCTGTAACTCACTAACCCCTTCTTTTTTCCTATGGCTGCAGTGGTGTTAACGGGCCACTCTACTTTTAATGGTCCCTTAGAATATGTGCTAACTATTCATGCTAAACAATCTGTTCCAGCTTGCATTTTTCAGTGATCCTGGGAGTACCTTTCCCAGACCTGAAGAAGAGCGGTGTGAGAGCTCTAAAGCGTGTCTCTCTGACCAACGTAAATTGATCCAATAAAAAAATATTGCCTCACCCACTGGACAGACATGCTAAAATTGAAGTGCCTTACATGTCTCAGATGGAGACAATGTCTGGGTAACATGCAACCATCCAAAAATGGGGAAAATTGGACTTTTGGAATTTGAGCAAGAAGTCTGGATAGCTAAAATAGTAGATAAGCTAATAATCAGTTTGGATTTCATTATAACTGCTAATAACAGTGTTATAAATGCCACAATAGCTGTACTACATTCAGTCTGTGGAAAATTCTCTTTAACAATGTGTCCCAGATGCAGCAAATGATTTGTAGGCAATTGGTTTGCAGTAAACAAATTTTCCTGCCTCCAAGGGCAGCAATCATACCAATGACATGCTGTGGTAGCTTTCCAGCAAGAGAAAGAGGGAAGTGGTTGACACTGGCTTTGAGACTCAAGGTCTCAGGGGAATCCTAGCAGCTAATGTTCTTGTAGACCTGATGCAGGAGCGAATTCCTGTTCATTTGTTCAATGTTTCTTGCAAACAGCAATTAGTAAAAAAGAGAACCACTGTAGCAAATTGTAAACCAGTGAATCTAGTAAAGGCTGGTATAGAAGAAAACTACAAGGAAGAAAGGGGTGAAGATGAGATCCCAGGGTTTCTACTGGACTTGTTGTGGCACAGTACTTTACTTTTAAATAATGAGCAGCAGAACAGACTTACTGGTTAGGAATCAGGAGTTCTTCTCAAGATCCATCATAGATGTAGGTTGAACTGTAGCGTCCAGAGGAAAATGGCCCATTACATGTGTCATAAATATAAAGGGAAGGGTAAACCCCTTTGAAATCCCTCCTGGCCAGGGGAAAGCTCCTCTCACCTGTAAAGGGTTAAGAAGCTAAAGGTAACCTCGCTGGCACCTGACCAAAATGACCAATGAGGAGACAAGATACTTTCAAAAGCTGGGAGGAGGGAGAGAAACAAAGGGTTTGTGTGTCTGTCTGTAGTCCTCTTGGCCGGGGACAGAACAGGAATGGAGTCTTAGAACTTTTAGTAAGTAATCTAGCTAGGTATGTGTTAGATTATGATTTCTTTAAATGGCTGAGAAAAGAATTGTGCTGAATAGAATAACTATTTCTGTCTGTGTATCTTTTTTGTAACTTAAGGTTTTGCCTAGAGGGGTTCTCTATGTTTTTGAATCTAATTACCCTGTAAGATATATACCATCCTGATTTTACAGGGGGGATTTCTTTATTTCTATTTACTTCTATTTTTTATTAAAAGTCTTCTTGTAAAACACTGAATGCTTTTTCATTGTTCTCAGATCCAAGGGTTTGGGTCTGTGGTCACCTATGCAAATTGGTGAGGCTTTTTATCCAACATTTCCCAGGAAAGGGGGAGTGCAAGTGTTGGGAGGATTGTTCATTGTTCTTAAGATCCAAGGGTCTGGGTCTGTAGTCACCTAGGCAAATTGGTGAGGCTTTTTACCAAACCTTGTCCAGGAAGTGGGGTGCAAGGTTTTGGGAAGTATTTTGGGGGGAAGGACGCGTCCAAACAGCTCTTCCCCAGTAACCAGTATTAGTTTGGTGGTGGTAGCGGCCATTCCAAGGATAACGGGGGTAAAATTTTGTACCTTGGAGAAGTTTTGACCTAAGCTGGTAAAGATAAGCTTAGGAGGTTTTTCATGCAGGTCCCCACATCTGTACCCTAGAGTTCAGAGTGGGGGAGGAACCTTGACATGGTGGCACAGTGGTGGGATTAACCTGAAATCATTTTGAGATCCAGTTGAGATTTTTTGAACTAGAAATACAGATTTTAAAAAGGAATTTTTAGGAAGTCCAGAAGGCAGCTTTGAAACTGAAAGCAGCTTGGTTTCTCTCTGCTTTGTGGCCAAGCAGAGACAAAAGGGGATTATCTTGTGAATTGCAGGTTTTCTTTGCCTAGAGGCAGGGTACTTAACTCCTGCAGGGAAATTCACAGTCTTCCAACCCAGAGGTTTTTTTTTCTTTTCTTCCTAAAAGTAAATAGGGGGTGTGTGCTCTACCCATTTGCCTGGAGACAAAAGTGGCAGGGTTTTTTTAGGATTTTGATTTTTTTTTTGTTTTACAAGGAGCACAGGTTTGAAAAGAATTTTTTTTTTCTTTGGGCTGGGTAAGCAGTTTTCCAAGTAGTTGGAGGTTTTTTGCTTTAATTTGGGCCCAGAGCAGAGACAAGGGAATTGTCTTTTTCTGTAGGCTGACAATCACTATCAGAGAATAGGTATTCTATTCCAGCACAGCAAAATTTTACAGCCAAGTTTTGTTTGTTTATTTCTGAACCTCGGGTGTAAAGTTAGTTAAAAACAGAGAGGTTAGAATGGGCAAATCCTCAGCTCGACTACAGCTGGAATTAGCCAAATTTCAGGCTGAGGAAAAACAAAGGGAACATGAAAGACAGATAGAACTCATGCGGCTGAAGGAGGAGGAGAAGGAAAAAGAGAGGAAGCATGTGGAGGAGATGGAGAGGATAAAGGCCCAGCAGAATATACCAACAAACCCGAGCAATCCTTCTCCAGGTACCACTTCCCATCCCAGAAAGTTCCCCACCTACAAGGCAGGTGATGATACTGAGGCCTTCTTAGAAAACTTCGAAAGGGCCTGCCTTGGGTACAACATCTCTACTGACCAATACATGGTAGAGCTGAGGCCGCAGCTCAGTGGACCCTTAGCTGAGGTGGCAGCTGAAATGCCTAAAGAACACATGAACAAGTATGAACTGTTTAAATCCAAGGCGAGAGTCAGAATGGGGATAACACCCGAGCAGTCTCGTCGGAGGTTCAGAGCCCTAAGGTGGAAACCAGACATGTCATTTACCCGACATGCCTACCACATTGTAAAACATTGGGATGCCTGGATATCAGGAGCAAGTGTTGAATCTCCAGTAAATTTGCCCTTCCTAATGCAAATGGAACAATTCTTAGAGGGTGTTCCTGAGGAAATAGAAAGATACATCCTAGATGGGAAACCCAAAACTGTAATTGAGGCAGGAGAGATTGGAGCCAGATGGGTGGAGGTGGCAGAGAAGAAGAAAACTGGTCGCAGTTGGAGCGGAGACCAGAAGGGACCACCCCAGACCACACCCTATTACCGGGGGCCGCCCAAAGCCCCACCTACCTCCCAAAGAACCCTCCAGACCCCTTATCGTCCCACCCCCCCGTTCTCCAGCAACCCTCCTCGCCCCAGTGACCCGTCAGCTGGACGATGTTTTAAGTGTAACGAGCTGGGGCATGTAAAGGCCAACTGCCCCAAGAACCCCAACAGATTACAGTTCATTGCACCGGAATCACACCAGAGGTCCACAGGCCCAGATACCTCCCAGATACCCTTGGAGCGGAGGGAAACTGTGAGTGTGGGTGGGAAGAAGGTCACCGCGTGGAGGGACACCGGAGCACAAGTGTCAGCTATCCATGCTTCCTTAGTGGACCCCAATTTAATCAACCCAGAGATCCAAGTGACGATTCAACCCTTCAAGTCCAACTCTTTCAATTTGCCTACAGCCAAGTTGCCTGTCCAGTACAAGGGCTGGTCAGGAATGTGGACTTTTGCAGTCTATGATGATTATCCCATCCCCATGCTGTTGGGGGAAGACTTGGCCAATCATGTGAAGCAGGCCAAGAGGGTGGGAATGGTCACCCGCAACCAGGCTAAACAAGCCGTGAGGCCTAGCTCTGTTCCGGAAACTTCTATCAGGACCCAGTCAGAGGTGATGGACCTGGACCCCAGGCCAATGTCTGCAACAGCAGTAGTGGATCCAGTCCCAGAGACCCAGACGGAACCAGTCCCAGAACCGGAACCAGCCGAACAACCAACACCAGACCCCGTGTCAGCACTGAATCCAGTACTTGCAACCTCAACACCAGAGGGCCCCACCGAACCTGAACTGGCAGCAGCTGATAACCCTACACAAGAGGCTCAGCCGGAGCCTGAATCCCAACATAGTGCACCAGCGGAGAGCGGTTCACAGTCAACAGAAACAGCTCCATCCCCTATATCGCTTCCAGAGGGACCAAGCCTAGGTCCACAATCCCATGAGGAACTGATGTCTCCAGCATCAAGGGAACAGTTCCAGACCGAACAGGAAGCAGATGAAAGCCTCCAGAGAGCTTGGACGGCGGCACGGAGCAACCCACCGCCTCTCAGCTCTTCTAATCGATCCAGGTTTGTTGTAGAAGGAGGACTTTTATACAAGGAAACTCTTTCTGGGGACACCAGGAAGACTGGCATCCTCAGAGACAGTTGGTAGTTCCAACTAAATACCGGGCCAAGCTCTTGAGCTTAGCCCATGATCACCCTAGTGGCCATGCTGGGGTGAACAGGACCAAAGACCGTTTGGAGGGGTCATTCCACTGGGAGGGAATGTTTCTACCTATGTCCAGTCTTGTGAGGTGTGCCAAAGAGTGGGAAAACCCCAAGACCAGGTCAAAGCTCCTCTCCAGCCACTCCCCATCATTGAAGTTCCATTTCAGCGAGTAGCTGTGGATATTCTGGGTCCTTTTCTGAAAAAGACACCCAGAGGAAAGCAGTACATACTGACTTTCATGGATTTTGCCACCCGATGGCCGGAAGCAGTAGCTCTAAGCAACACCAGGGCTAAAAGTGTGTGCCAGGCACTAGCAGACATTTTTGCCAGGGTAGGTTGGCCCTCCGACATCCTCACAGATGCAGGGACTAATTTCCTGGCAGGAACTATGAAAAACCTTTGGGAAGCTCATGGGGTAAATCACTTGGTTGCCACTCCTTACCATCATCAAACAAATGGCATGGTGGAGAAGTTTAATGGAACTTTGGGGGCCATGATACGTAAATTCGTAAATGAGCACTCCAATGATTGGGACCTAGTATTGCAGCAGTTGCTCTTTGCCTACAGAGCTGTACCACATCCCAGTTTAGGGTTTTCCCCATTTGAACTTGTATATGGCCGTGAGGTTAAGGGGCCATTGCAGTTGGTGAAGCAGCAATGGGAGGGATTTACACCTTCTCCAGGAACTAACATTCTGGACTTTGTAACCAACCTACAAAACACCCTCCGAACCTCTTTAGCCCTTGCTAGAGAAAACTTACAGGATGCTCAAAAAGAGCAAAAAGCCTGGTATGATAAACATGCCAGAGAGCGTTCCTTCAAAGTAGGAGACCAGGTCATGGTCTTAAAGGCGCTCCAGGCCCATAAAATGGAAGCATCGTGGGAAGGGCCATTCGTGGTCCAGGAGCGCCTGGGAGCTGTTAATTATCTCATAGCATTCCCCACCTCCAACCGAAAGCCTAAGGTGTATCATATTAATTCTCTAAAGCCCTTTTATTCCAGAGAATTAAAGGTTTGTCAGTTTACAGCCCAGGGAGGAGACGACGCTGAGTGGCCTGAAGGTGTCTACTACGAAGGGAAATGTGCTGGTGGTGTGGAAGAGGTGAACCTCTCCATGACCCTTGGGCGTATGCAGCGACAGCAGATCCAGGAGCTGTGCACTAGCTACGCGCCAACGTTCTCAGCCACCCCAGGACTGACTGAACGGGCATACCACTCCATTGACACAGGTAATGCTCACCCAATTAGGGTCCAACCTTACCGGGTGTCTCCTCAAGCTAAAACTGCTATAGAACGGGAGATCCAGGATATGTTACAGATGGGTGTAATCCGCCCCTCTGAAAGTGCATGGGCATCTCCAGTGGTTCTAGTTCCCAAACCAGATGGGGAAATACGTTTTTGCGTGGACTACCGTAAGCTAAATGCTGTAACTCGCCCAGACAACTATCCCATGCCACGCACAGATGAACTATTAGAGAAACTGGGACGGGCCCAGTTCATCTCTACCTTGGACTTAACCAAGGGGTACTGGCAGGTACCGCTAGATGAATCTGCCAAGGAAAGGTCAGCCTTCATCACACATCTCGGGCTGTATGAATTTAATGTACTCCCTTTCGGGCTGCGAAATGCACCCGCCACTTTCCAAAGACTTGTAGATGGTCTCCTAGCGGGATTAGGAGAATATGCAGTCGCCTACCTTGACGATGTGGACATATTTTCGGATTCCTGGGCAGACCACCTGGAACATCTACAAAAAGTCCTTGAGCGCATAAGGGAGGCAGGACTAACTGTTAAGGCTAAGAAGTGTCAAATAGGCCTAAACAGAGTGACTTACCTTGGACACCAGGTGGGTCAAGGAACTATCAGCCCCCTACAGGCCAAAGTGGATGCTATCCAAAAGTGGCCTGTCCCAAAGTCAAAGAAACAGGTTCAATCCTTCTTAGGCTTGGCCGGTTATTACAGACGATTTGTACCGCACTACAGCCAAATCGCTGCCCCACTGACAGACCTAACCAAAAAGAAACAGCCAAATGCTGTTCAGTGGACCGGAAAGTGTCAGAAGGCCTTTAACAAGCTTAAAGCGACACTCATGTCTGACCCTGTACTAAGGGCCCCAGACTTTGACAAACCGTTCCTAGTAACCACAGATGCATCCGAGCGTGGTGTGGGAGCAGTTTTAATGCAGAAAGGACCTGATCAAGAATTCCACCCTGTAGTGTTTCTCAGCAAAAAACTGTCTGAGAGGGAAAGCAACTGGTCAGTCACTGAAAAAGAATGTTATGCCATTGTCTACGCTCTGGAAAAGCTACGCCCATATGTTTGGGGACGGCGTTTCCACCTGCAAACCGACCATGCTGCACTAAAGTGGCTTCACACCCTCAAAGAAACTAACAAAAAACTTCTTCGGTGGAGTTTAGCTCTCCAAGATTTTGATTTCGACATCCAACACATCTCAGGAGCTTCTAACAAAGTGGCTGATGCACTCTCCCGTGAAAGTTTCCCAGAATCAACTGGTTAAAATCGTCCTTGAGATGTGGAAAATATTGTTAGTCTTTATGTACTTGGTAGTATATTTAGAGATGCATGTGTCTTATTAACTCTGTTTTCCTAGAGCTCCAGGAAGAAATCCCAGCCAGTGTTTCACCCTAGCTGAGATTTGGGGGGCGTGTCATAAATATAAAGGGAAGGGTAAACCCCTTTGAAATCCCTCCTGGCCAGGGGAAAGCTCCTCTCACCTGTAAAGGGTTAAGAAGCTAAAGGTAACCTCGCTGGCACCTGACCAAAATGACCAATGAGGAGACAAGATACTTTCAAAAGCTGGGAGGAGGGAGAGAAACAAAGGGTTTGTGTGTCTGTCTGTAGTCCTCTTGGCCGGGGACAGAACAGGAATGGAGTCTTAGAACTTTTAGTAAGTAATCTAGCTAGGTATGTGTTAGATTATGATTTCTTTAAATGGCTGAGAAAAGAATTGTGCTGAATAGAATAACTATTTCTGTCTGTGTATCTTTTTTGTAACTTAAGGTTTTGCCTAGAGGGGTTCTCTATGTTTTTGAATCTAATTACCCTGTAAGATATATACCATCCTGATTTTACAGGGGGGATTTCTTTATTTCTATTTACTTCTATTTTTTATTAAAAGTCTTCTTGTAAAACACTGAATGCTTTTTCATTGTTCTCAGATCCAAGGGTTTGGGTCTGTGGTCACCTATGCAAATTGGTGAGGCTTTTTATCCAACATTTCCCAGGAAAGGGGGAGTGCAAGTGTTGGGAGGATTGTTCATTGTTCTTAAGATCCAAGGGTCTGGGTCTGTAGTCACCTAGGCAAATTGGTGAGGCTTTTTACCAAACCTTGTCCAGGAAGTGGGGTGCAAGGTTTTGGGAAGTATTTTGGGGGGAAGGACGCGTCCAAACAGCTCTTCCCCAGTAACCAGTATTAGTTTGGTGGTGGTAGCGGCCATTCCAAGGATAACGGGGGTAAAATTTTGTACCTTGGAGAAGTTTTGACCTAAGCTGGTAAAGATAAGCTTAGGAGGTTTTTCATGCAGGTCCCCACATCTGTACCCTAGAGTTCAGAGTGGGGGAGGAACCTTGACAACATGGCCACATTGCCATTTATCAGTTGCAAAGAGGCTTTACAGGTCGTTGAGGAAATGTATAAGGAAGGTATATTTGGGCTATAGAAAACGAAATGAAGTCACTTTAAAGGATTCATATCCATTACCATGAACAGATGATACCATGGATGCAGTAGCAGGTTAAACCTGTTTTCCCCACATTGGATCTTAAAAGAGAGTATTGGCAAGTGGAATTAGATCCAATGGACAAAGAAAAAGATTGCCTTCACAGCAGGATAAGGCCTGTGGCAATTTAAAACGATGGCTTGTAGCCTATGCAAGGCACCTGTCATGTTTGAGAGGCTAATGGAGAGGGTATCAGATGCCATGCCCCCTCTCAACCTGTGTATGAGACCTAAATGATATCTAGTGTGTGCTAAAACATTTGAACAGAAACATTTACAAATGGTCTGCGATAAACCTAAAGCTGCCTCTCTGAAACTTAACACAAAGAAATGGGAGTTATTTCAAAAAGAGGTAATTTGCCTTAGTCTCACCATCAGTGAGAAGTTAATTTCTACTGGTTAAAACACAGCCAGGTTGTAGAAAATTGGTGCAGGAAATGTTCTACTTGCATTGCAAAGAAGGGGCCCCTTAAGACAGAAAGAGAACCGTGAGAAGCAGTACCTTGTGGGGGAACCAATGCAGCACATTGCTGTTGATGTGCCCGAGCCTCTGCCTGAGACATAGCGTGGCAATCACGTAGCTATAGATGACTTTACAAAGTGTCCTGAAGCTTAACCAATAAAGAACCAAGAACCTGTGACTGGTAGCAGAGATTCTAGAGAATGAATTCATCACCAGATTTGGGGTCCCTTGTGTTTCACACAGATCAAGGGAGAATTTTTGGATCCAAAGTATTTCAGCAGGTGGAATTCAAGGGATCCATAAAACATGCATCAAGCTGATGGATGCTGGAAAAGTTTGATAGGAATTGGGAGCTTCAACTGGCCACCTTTGTTGAGCAGCATCAAAGGGACTGAGATCAGCATATTTTTGAAAATACAAAGTGTCTCCCAGTATTCTTCATGTTTGGGCATGAACTAAGAACCACAGCAAATTTCTTGTATGGAGTTCCTGAAGAGAAACAAAGGAATTTGGACTACTTTAGAACCCCATAATCCAAAAATGAAAAAAAAAAACCCACCTTTGCTAGACAAAATTAGCTTCTGATAAAATGAAAATCTTATTATACATGGTCATATGAAAAAACTTTTAAAAGTGGGGACCCTGGTCTGTTTCAACTATCCTAGGAGAAAGAAAGATAGGAGCCCTAATCTGGATAAATCTTGGGAGGGACCCTATTCAGTAGTGATGTAAATAAACAGAGTGGTATATAGGATACACTCGAGTCCCAGAACTAAACACAAAGTTATCCATAAGGACCATCTGTAGATGTAGCAACGAGAGAAGATTTCAACTTGGATGTCCCTGCAACTGGATATGTAGATGTAGAAGCTGAGGCTGTGAGATTTGAAAGAGTAATGAGGAGTTCCCCATTGGAACAAAATACAAAGAATTTTTGCAGACCACAGATTTCATAGAAACAATGGACATTTCTCAGGGGATCAACGACTGTGGGTGATTGGAAGAAAATCAGGAAGGGAGAGAAAAACTCTCAGTAGATTTGGATGGCAGGTGCAATTACTTGGGGTTGATGATGTGAAAACATCCTCACAGAAAAATCTCAGGTAAATATATAGATAATCAATCTTGTAACATATGCAAGTTGTACATTGTTTCTTTTCTTTCAGTTTAGGATCAGCTGGGGCAATGAGCTAATGGAGCACTGATATGATGGAGGCTGGGTGAAGCCACATTGAAATTGGTAAATCGTGACAGCCACCTTTCATAAATATAAGAGGCACGGTCAAAAATTTTATGTGCTGTCCTTGTAGGGTGGGCCAGTTTCACTAACCTGGCTCACCTCTACTTAAGTCAAATTAGTCCAATCCATCAATTTAACACAAACCAAATTAATCATCCCTGAAGCACCAGAGTTTTCAGTCTTCCCTATCTCCCTACCACTTCGCTAGAGGCAGTCTGACCTGCAGTGGTTTCCCTTCTGCCTCTCTTTGCTTTCCTTCCTTTATAGCTGGGAGTGTTTTCCTTATTGGTTGCAGCTGGAATGCTAGTCTCCATAATTGGCAGTTCTGGCAGCTGTGTGGGGGTGTAGTCAGCCTAGTTGCCTGTAACCCAGGAAGGCTCTTTTCTACTTATGTTTGCTATAGGGTTTGTAAACCCCATTATAAGCAGTTACATTCCTTTATGGGGAAAGATAACTGAAATAATAGTAGCCACAACTCAAAACAAAGGCCACAAGCAATGCTGCACAGAAACTGAGCTACATGAGGAAGGGGGGGTTGCAGAGTATTGTTTGATGGAGGAGTATGTGTCTATGAGCAGAAGCAGCCAGAGAACAGGTGGAGAGAAGCAGCAAGAAAAAGACTAGAAATGTAGCCCCAATAGAAAGTGAAGAGAAGGAACTTCTTGGGCAGAGTGCAGTCTGGAAAGAGGCTTGTAAGCAAAGAGACTGCCTCCTGTTTGATTCCACTTGTGTTCTGGGGAACAGGACTTTGTGTGCATGCTTTGTAAATTAACAGAACTTTGTCAAAGAAATACCCAACTCCATCACCAATCTCTCCTCCTAACAGAAACAACCTGCATGATCCTGAATATTGGCTAACTAGTTGGCCAAAATGGGTAACGCAACTGAAGTTAATTGGATTACTCATGGTGCATAAAATTATGCACATGTGTAAATCTTTGTAGGATTAGGGCCTAAATTATTTCACTTTGAGAAAAAATGTTTTTAAAGTTCTTTAGAGATTCTAAAATATTTAGTGAAATATCTAGAGGAAATTGAAAGGTATTTGAAAATCCCCTCTAAAATGTCTCTCATTCCTAAAATATATCAGTTTTTAAATAAGATATTCATCCTATGTTATTATCAAATTTTTGAAAACACTACAACTCATTCAAAGCTTTGCTACATGTTAATTAGCATATATTCTTAACATGACACGCTGGCAAAAATAGCTTTTTCATTTTGCTGAGTTGATTACATCCTTATGTGCTAATTATGTAACCTTTATGTCAGATCACAGTGAAACCAGGTCCCATTTGGGGAATTAATCTTACTATGTGGTGTAATGGGGAAACTAAGACCTGCATAGAGATGCAAGACTCTTCTAGTGAATGAACCTAGGGTTAGGTGCTAAAAGCTCACATTATGATAAAGAGCCTAAAAATAAAAAGAGCCTAAAGTTAGGCTCCTAAATCTATATTTGGGCCCAGGGTAATTATTATTAAATCAGGCTGGCAGTTGGGTCTAGTTCGCTGCAGCTTTGATACTGAGGGAATGGTAGTGTTTCCTTGGTCTTGAGAGAATTAGAATAGAGGCAATCTAAGGTGACCAGGTCTCTAGTTTTTGACCAGAACACCCAGTCAAAAAGGGACCCTGGTGGCTCCAGTCAGCACCGCCGGACAGACCATTAAAAGTCAGGCTAGTCCCTACCTGTCCTGGC
This sequence comes from Lepidochelys olivacea, assembly GCF_965140295.1. Lineage (NCBI taxonomy): Eukaryota > Metazoa > Chordata > Testudines > Cheloniidae > Lepidochelys > Lepidochelys olivacea. The sequence continues at coordinate 103,926,159 of NC_140412.1, read as the reverse complement.
TCTGCGCTGTGCCCTGGAAGCAGCCAGCTGGTCCAGCTTCTAGACAGGGGTGGGGGCATGGGGCTCTGAGCACTGCGCCCGCCCTGAGCCCTGAGCCCTGGCTCCACACTCCCATTGGCTGGGAACCGTGGCCAGTGGGAGCTGCAGGGGTGGTGTGCCTAGGAGCCAGACCTGCTGCTGGCCACTTCCAGGGGGCAGCATGGAGTCAGGACAGACAGGAAGCCTGCCTTAGTCCTCCTGCTGAGCTACTGACTGGGAGCTGCCAGAGGTAAGCCCAAGCCCCAACCCCCCTGCCCTAACCCTAAGCCCCCCCAAACCCAGATCCCCCTTCTACACCCCAAACCCCGCATCCCTGGCCCTACCCCAGATCCTGCACCCCCAGATGGAGCCCTCACCCCCTCCTTCACCCCAACCCCCTCATCCCTGGCCCCATCCCAGATCCCACACCACCAGATAGAGCCCTCACCCCCCTGCACCCCAACCTCCTACCTCAGCCTGGAGCTCCCTCCTGCATGCTGAACCCCTCATTTATGGCCCCACCCCAGAGCCTGCACTCCCAGTTAGAACCCTCATCCCCTCCCACACCCCAGCCCAGTGAAAGTGAGTGAGGGTGGGGAGAGTGAGTCACAGAAGGAGAGGGAATGTAGTGAGTGGGGGGAAGGGTTTCAGGGAAAGTGTGGGGCAAGGGGTGTGACCTCAGTGAAGGGGTGGGGCTAGGGTGTTCGGTTTTGTGGGATTAGGAAGCTGGCAACCCTAAGAAGATCCTAGAAGAAAACCTATGAACTTCCAAGCTCATTGAGGATGTTCAGGCTGAGCTTTATATTGTGATGCTGTTTCTGAGTCAACCAATAAAGTCAAACACCAAAAGGAGGTGAGTCTGGGAACCAACTCAGGGTCTGTGTGTTATGTTGATTGCAGGATGGGGACTCGGGCCCATTCACATATGGAAAATGACTCACAGATTAAGGCAGGCCTGTGTGGTCCAAGCTGTCTATAAGCTACTTTATGCACACATCTCATAGCTCTCACATATTTAATACCGCTTCACAAGGATTGTAGTTTAGGCTTCTAGAGGTTCAGATCATTAAGAACCTTTGTTTACAATAGGCACACAGAAGATCACATTCCACCAGAACCCACCAAAACACAGAGATTTCTAAACTTGGGAAAAGTCTAAACTCCTTATTTATTCATTTCTTCCTCTAGCTCACAGTAAAGCCTGGATCTATTATCCCAGTGTATGACAAACAAAACTAAAACCTCCTCCATATATCTGCTGTAATGGTCTTTTTTTTTAGAGTAGGCATGCTTTAACTTTATCATACCACACATCTATTCCCTCCATGAGAGTCTCTACTTATTTTTAGAAATAAATCTCATGATTAGAAACAATATTTAAGCACAATTGCCTGAATCAAAATGTCAACTATATTCAAGCAACATTTCCTGAAAAATTTTTAATCACTTTCACACAATTCTGTTGAAAATTTTGTTGCTGTCATCCTCCAATTAAAGGGAATATAACCATCCCTTTAAAAAAGCAAAATACAAAAATATGGTGGTAATCTATAATAGCAATCCAAAACACTGCAGTAACACAATTGTACTTGTAGTCTCCTCCTAAGCAAAGACTGGTATTTAAAGGGTGCTTGGTACAAATGGGAAAAGGCTAAATTTATAATAGTTTGGGAATGTTCTCCTAGAAAATTCTAACATAAGACTTGCTATACTTGATCAGCCTTGTTGACTGGTAGACTCTTAGTCTATTGCCTACTTTGTCCACTGCCAGGTAATTCATAAGAAGAAGCAAGAAATCCTGTAATGGAATAACCTATCCATGTGGTGTTTCTTCCTAACCTTATTGTTTGAATTATGACTTGAAGCAGGATTGTTAATATCTCTTTGTGACAGGGTGTACAAACCAGATACTGAAAAGGAAGGGGTTAAGCAGTTGCTCTGAACCCAGGAGGCCCCACCCCACCATAACTGTAAAGTATGCATGGATTGGAGGAGGAGCTCAAAAGGACAATTTGCCAGCTCAATAGGAGGGTGGATAGTGGAGGCGAACTAACCCACACTCTGAGCTCTTGGGAAGGAGTACATTGCAGGAGGTCCAGCTACCAGAGACCTCCCACATTTTTTTTTCAAGCACCTCTAGCCTATAAAATGTTTGGACACGTGTTTTTCACTGCAAGTTTTCAGCTGGGATTAGAACCAGAAGTACTTGAAATTGCACAAAAAACCCTTGTTCTCCTGAGATTTTTCTTTTGGGGGTGGGGCAGACTCACATGGTTCAGATAATCTGGAGGAGGCCGGCATGGATCTCCAAATTTTGGAATGTTTATCCAGAATGAACCCCAAATACAAACTCTTTTTAAGTTTCACACACCAACAGTTTGTAGATACTTCCATTAAAAACTGATCCACTACTCAATAATACCAGTAGCACCAGCTGGGGCAGGAATGGGATTTACCCAGCCCTCTGAGTCTTAATTTGATGGTCACATTTCTAACCAGTACATCTGTCCTGGTGTCCTTTTTTATGGACAGCAGCCCATAAATATTGAGTGTGTTTGTTTATGCATAGTACTGCCAACAGAGTCAGGACAAAGGCAATATGTTTTTACAAAGAACAAAGGAATAAATATCAAGAGGCAAAAAACTTACTTAGGGCAAGAGATGTCCTCAGAATTGAACAAAATTAAATTAAAATGAGTAACATGAAATTTGGAACAGAGCTCATCTTTCGTGCAAACCACATTGTTTAGAATATGTTGTGACATCAGAGCAGTTAAGCCTCTAGTTTACCAGACTGTGTAAACAAAACAAATATTTTTACTTTGTTCCTGTTTTTTGCTTGAATTTTCCCCTCCGCAAACCCCTCATAGGTTTTATTGGCAATTTATTACAGTCAGCAGAAGACACCAAAGCCTTAGCAACAAGATCTTGTGATGTACAAACAAAATGCATTTAATTTGACTCAGTGTATTACAAGCATTATAATCCCTCTTCTGATTTCAACATGATCGACTAATCTCATCTGCTCAGGGGGATAAGCCTTGTCTCAGCCATGATGACAGGCTTAAAGAATGATAAAAATTAGGGCATTCTCACAGATTATATACTGTAACAACAGATAAGGCTTATGAATAAAGAATTGACTACAGGTGGTTATTTGTAGAAATATACTAGATTAAGGGGTTAATGTTGGAGAGGTACAATGTCATTTGTAGTTAAATCATAGATACACACAAGTGTGGGAAAATCTTTCTCGCCTGTGTAAACATCAGAGGAGATGAAACAACTGTGATTTCACATATTTCATACCTCATTTCACCAGCAGAAAAAATGACTAAGTGTGTTCACAATAAAAGGATAACCCTGGTTAGCACTGCAGACGTTTCATAACTGTTTATAGGGCTATGTCTGAGAAGGAAAAGAAATGGTCTGTGAGGGAAAGAGAAGCACATTTGTGTTTTATTAACTGTGTATAAAGTACTTTGGGTTTGCTTGGTGTTATTCCTAGGTAAAGTGTTTGGATTCATAAACAAAAGGTGGTGCAGCAGTGACTAAGGAAATGCAGGAGGTAAGGGATAAACTCTCTAACCACTGAGCAAGACCATTACAAGCACACGTCTCACCAGCCAATGCTAGCCTTGGGCCACTAACGCTGAGTGCATTGCTGTGAACATGTAATGAAACCCATATAGTAGCAATGCAGGATATGCAATTACATTCCATCTGCATGTTCCTGAGTTGAAGCCACATTCAACCTTCTTGGAAAACACAAAACCCTTTTTTTATTCTGTTAAGTTTAAATAAACCGAAATGAAAGGGTAAGTAATAACTCAGTTACTAATGCTAAGTGAACCTGTTATCCTGGCTTTTAGAAATGCCTCTTATGTATCATGTTAATGTATCATATTCACTGTTTTGCACTGTTACACTATTACTAGGGCTGTCAAGCGATTAAAAAAATTAATCGCAATTAATCGCACTGTTAAACAATAATAGAATACCATTTATTTAAATATTTTTGGATGTTTTATACATTTTCAAATATATTGATTTCATTACAACACAGAACACAGTGTATAGTGCTCACTTTATATTTATTTTTATTACAAATATTTGTTCTATAAAAACAAAAAAATAGTATTTTTCAATTCACCTCAAACAAGTACTGTAACACAATCTCTATCATGAAAGTTGCACTTACAAATGTAGAATTATGTACAAAATGTAACTGCATTCAAAAATAAAACAATGTAAAACTGTAGAGCCTACAAGTCCACTCAGTCCTACTTCTTGTTCAGTCAGTCAGACATACAATTTGCAGAAGATAATGCTGCCCACTTCTTGTTTACATCACCTGAAAGTGAGAATAGGTGTTCACATGGCACTGTTGTAGCCGGAGTCGCAAGATATTTACGTGCTAGATGTGTTAAAGATTCATATGTCCCTTCATGCTTAACCACCATTCTATAGGACGTGTGTCCATGCTAATGAGGGGTTCTACTCAATAACAGTCCAAAGCAGAGCAGACAGATGCATGTTCACTTTCATCCTCTGAGTCAGATGCCACCAGCAGAAGGTTGATTTTCTTTTTTGGTGGTTCGTGTTCTTTAGTTTCCACATTTGAGTATTGCTCTTTTAAGACTTCTGAAAGCATGCTCCACAACTTGTCCCTCTCAGATTTTGGACAACATTTCAGATTCTTAAACCTTGGGTCAAGTGCTGTAGCGATCTTTAGTAATCTCACATTGGTACCTTCTTTGTGTTTTGTCAAATCTGCAGTGAAAGTGTTCTTAAAACGAACAGTATGTGCTGGGTCATCTGGTTTCTGCCTTAACATGAAAGATATGGCAGAATGCAGGTAAAACAGAGCAGGAGACATACTATTCTCCCCACAAGGAGTTTAGTCACAAATTTAATTAACACTGTTGTTGTTTATTTTAAATGAGCATTGTCAGCATGTCCTCTGGAATGGTGGACAAAAACCTCACTTATTACAGTAGAAGCATGAAGGAGCATATGAATGTTTAGAATATCTGGCACTAAATACCTTGCAATGCCAGCTACAAAAGTGCCATGTGAACGCCTGTTCTCACTTTCAGGTGACATTGTAAATAAGAAGCAGGCAGCATTATCTCCCGTAAATGTAAACAAACTTGTTTGTCTTCGTAGTTGGCTGAACAAGAAGTAGGACTGAGTGGACTTGTAGGCTCTAAAGTTTTACACTGTTGTTTTTTTTTTAGTGAAGTTATGTAACAAAAAAAATTCTACATTTGTAAGTTGAGCTTTCACAATAAAGAGACTGCATTACGGCATTGTATAGGTGTACTGAAAATTTTGAAAAACATCCAAAATATTTAATACATTTCAATTGGTATTCTATTTTTTAACATTGTGATTAAAATGGTGATTAAACATGATTATTTTTTTAATTGTGATTAATTGTTTTGAGTTAATTGCGTGAGGTAGCTGCAACTAATCGACAGCCCTAACTATTACATTAACATATGTAAGCATCATCATAGGATTATATTTGATTATTATGATACAACACAGTTCTCAAAATAATATTTTAAAAGTCTGCCTCACAATTATATAAATAGTATAATAAACATAATCAGCATCTAGCACAATGGTGTCCTGGACCATGACTAGAGCTCCTGGGCAGTATGATGATGATAATAAAACAGTCATCATAATTCCTACCTTTTAAAAATAATAAAATTGTCCAAATATTTTGTTCCTGGGCACAAACAAAGTTTATGACTGTTTGGATCAAAGCTTTAGGTTTGGGGCCATCTCAAGTTTATACAGTAGAACCCCCCCCCCCCTTTTTTTTTAAACATACCATAAAGGAAAAAAAATCTGCCAATTAAATGGTTGTCCTAAAGAATAGAAAAAGACAAGACAGGATGAATATATATTATGTTTATAATCGTTAACTTCATATACAAGCCATTACTCTGTTTAAAAACAAGAATACTAGTAAAGTTTGACTCATTTAGCAGCCATACTAGAACAGTGAAGCTGCCTAAAGGGAACAAAAGGCTGCACATTGGGAATTGATAACTAACACTATCAATCCACATCTGTAACATACTGTCCGTAGATTCAGAGACAACAACCAACTTTACTGAGCAAGATTAATTCACCTGAGCTTAACTGGAAGTGCACGAATAAGCTGGAAAAGCAGAATATCAGTTTTGTTTCCATAGGAACTCCTCCCACCAAAAGCTCAACCACCCGGACAAATTCTCACTGGCTGATCACAAACTGATCACTGTTACTAGCTGTTTGTTAAAGCAGCAAGGCTTGTACAAATTAGCCTTTCCAGAGTACTGGAATACACCACAGACAGCAACAGGCATATCATTTTAATAAACTAAGTGTTTCATTTATCCAGAGTAATTGGCATATACTGCTGGGAATCTGCTCCCTGACAATCATCCTACTTAAAATGTTTATGTTGTGTTTCCCATTAAGTGGATCCTTCTGTAATAGTTGACACCAGGTTAATTCTATACCTTACAGTTTAAGCAAACATTAGAACTGCATATACCAGAATCTCCATGACACTTCTGGAATTTTCTTGCTTGTATGACATCAAATCACAATGCCATGATCTGGGGTCATGATGATGCAGTATTTTCCTAGAGGACATCTGCTTTGAAGTTTGTCAAATACAATGACATTACATTTACAAACCTCTTGCATTGAAAATACATCTTCAGGATCCCTGTTCAATTATAAACTGGGTTAAAAATTCGGGGGGGGGGGGTGCACGAATGGGGGCCGTCATGGGGTACACCATGAAAATATTTAAGAGTTTTTTTCCAAAAACCTCACTTATTATAGTAGACAGGGATGTCCCATTTGATGGGTAAAGGGTGACAGATGCATTATAAATATAATTCATGGATACAGCATTAAAATAACCAAAAATGCAATGGCATTCATCTCTAACATACTCTGGAAGCATTTTGTGAAATCTGAAGTGTAATACATTGTAGTTATATTAGTCAGCAAAAAGTATGGCAATGATAGAATTTGAATAGGTTCTCTAAAATGATTCAAGCACACATAGTGAAAATACACCATTCACAGTATTCTGGTATTGCACTGTTGTTTATATTGGGTATTATACAAACCCGTATTTCCGTTTCACAGTTGTGAATAAAAATCACATTTCTCACGAGCAGTCTTAAGAGCTGAGCCAATGATTCCCAAACATTTGCTGGATTGGAAGCTTTGTTGAACTACCCCTTCCCCATGCATGAGAAAGAAGCCTTAAAAAAGCAAGTAAGCCCAAATATTGTAAAATCTTGACCCTTATCCTTGTATCTGGCTGAGGAGAGGACATAGAGCTCCAGAGGCTGCAAAAGGTCGATTTAAGCAACATCTGTGTTCCCACACTCCTGGTCCAGTGAAGTCAATCCCAAAGTGTGTTTGTGCTGGCTGCCAGTAGACCCAAGAGGCTGACTGGCAGCTGAGAATAGGTGGGGCAAAGGAGCACCTTGGTCATATCCCTTATCTCTAGCCCTATCTCTAGTATTCTGGTAAGATCTCATCTGGAAGACTGTACAGTTCTGGTCACCCATGTTCAAGAAAGATGAATTCAGAATGGAACAGGTGCAGAGAAGGGCTACTAGGATGATCAGAGGAATGAAGCCCTATCCTATGAGAGGAGATTAAAAGAGCCTGGCTTGCTTAGCTTAGCAAAAGGAAGGCTGAGAGGGGATATGATTGGGTAACCCACACACCTCCTGGGTGGTGGGGTAAACAACCTAATTAGTTTTAAAATGGAGCTCAATAAGTTTATGATGAGATTGTCTACAATGGCTGGACTCAATGACCCAGGAGGTCCCTTCCAGTCCTATGTTCTTTTCCTAGAGCTACTTCTACTATGGTTGCTTCAGGAATGGGGGAGGCAGAGCAGCCACCACACCAGATTCAAACAATAAGAAGATCCCCTTATGCTGGAGTGATACTTCTGTAGCTGGCTATGCCCTCTGTAGGACTGTTTAGTGCTAGCAATGGAAAGCAGCAGCAGAGGACCTGGGCCTCCACGAGTAAAAGCTGTGTATTTCACCCAAGTATTGTGCAATATTTTTCTTGTGCACCAGGAATCAACAATTCACTTTACCCTCCCATAGCTGCGCTGGCCAATTCAGTGCTAAAAGATGTAAGACGTATTAAACTTATTTTTGCAGTAAATATCCAGAACACACACTGGGAGTAGATGTGCTAAGTAAGAAACTGAATATTTGACCGTAACATTTCTGAGCATATTTGCAATGTAAATTACCTGTGTACGTTAACAAGATCCACTTTAAAAGCTGCCCCTGCTTTTTTTCCATCCAGTTTTCACTAACACAGGCAAAAATCATGCAGAGCTCATATACAGAATAAAGTCGGGGTGAGAGGGATTGAAATTCAAGTTAGAATATTGTTTGCTTTAGTGAAACCTGGATCAAAATGTCACTTACCAGTATATCTTTGTGCTCTTTAAGGGTTGGGATAACAAACATTTTTCTTCCAAGATCCTATCACAAAACTTCAAACTTCTAGTGAAAAGAGAAGATGGCTTGTTACATACCTGAAAATTGTATTCTAGCCCCTATAAACTGTTGTTGAAGGTATAACATTAGCAAGAATGTCTATAGGGAATCATCATCATCTATTTCTGGCAGGCACGAAATTCCAAAAATGTTTAGTCTGTGCTCTTGCAGAAAAGGTTGTATTTCCTTTTTCAATGCCTATAATGTTTTTAGAACCTTCTCTTTATTGAGCCCGTAAACATCACAGTGGAGCAGCAAATCATCAACATTCTGCAGAAACTCCATCAAGGAAGCTACCGAGTAAATGATGCTGAAAAGTTGATGTTCATGACATTAGATACTTGACTAACTTCATGATAGCATTCATGGCATCCTAAATATTTGATCCACTTGTAACACAAAGGACATTTGATGGATGACTTGGATACTATATTTTATACCACTAAGTCAAGATGCAGTTGCTTTGAAACAGGTTCACCAGCACTGATCATCAATTTAATTCTGCTGATACTGCCTCCTCCATTAATACAAGAATCTTCAAAATGCTTTATTTGTGAACCCATCTGTTTTGACCCTTTGCCTCATCAGCGTTACCATACACATAAAAGGAAGTTCAGGATGAAACTATGATCATTGAAATCCCTGGTGAGGGTGTGTATGTGGACAAGAAGAGTCATGTCAGAGAGTTAATTAGCAGCCATAACAGACAACACATTTCACTTCACTGAGGAGTTGTCTGCAATATGTGATATCACCATCTCAGCTTTTGGAATTACAGACTTGCAAGCTAAAGGGACCTTTTCAAATTTACTGGATTCTTCAAGGTTTATTTTCCCTTGTAGTGTTATATCAGTTATTGCAGGGATATATTCCATTATTCCAGAGTCTGCAAATGGCTCCTCACACAATACTTTGCTAGTATCCAAGAGAAGAGGCCTGGGTTATCCTTCTGTATTGCTGAATCCTGAAATTCTTTTCAAAACATCTGATTCTGATGTGTTATAGACACACTCCAACAAATCACACTGAGATCCGAGAAGAGGTTTTGGATGAACCACCTACAGAATTTTATGAGGAGAACTCACTTTTTTTTTTGTCATAATCTTAGTACCACACATTAACTGCTCACTGGTTTGAGGTTTCCTGACAAAAACCTCAGCTTAAGATATTAATCCTGGGATTTTCAAAGGAAGTTAGCCACCCCACTCCCATTAAAATCCCATGGTGGTTAGGCATTTCACTTCCTTAGTCTCCTTTGAAAGTTCCAGCATACAGGTTTTCTCATTGTGGTTTCAACTAGTTATTCTCACAGGCAACCTTTTCTTTCATCTGTCTATATCAGATTTTGTAAATATATCTATGTTTGTATAGATATTAATTATTAGCAAGGGACATTGCCTTACTTATAGAGTCTATGAGTTGTCTACAGTAATGACCATGTTAAATGGGGTTGCTACTAGGAACAATAAATAAGAGCCAAGACACTTGTATTATACAGTATAAATGTATAGTGATCGGAAATTAACACGCCGTCATTGGCCAACAGCTAGTTCATGGTGATATCTGAGACACTGTGATTCCCCCTTATACTGGGAAAACTGGAAGATGTCTAGTATCCATAGGCAGGTGTTGAATTTACAATACATGTAAGTATAAACAGAATGTTCTATACAAGGTGGCAATAACCACTCTTCAAAATTTTAATAAAAAAAAAGAGTACATGAAAAAATCTGCTCACATCGAATCACTTTTCAGGAGAATTCTAAATAAATATGGGGATTTCCCTGGTTAAGATGAGAAACAAGCCTGTCAATCAGCCAGGGGAATGTTCAGCTCCATATTAAGACCCCAACAAGCTCTAGTTCTGACCCTGTAGCCCTTATGTGAATAGTCCCATTTAAGTCACTAGGGCTTTTGTCAGGTGCAGAGTTCTGTCTCCATATATCTTTTTGACAGGTCAGGAACTAAATGTGGCTCTCTCTCAGCATCCCATAGAGAGCTTGTACATAATATAAGTGGTAAATGATCTGACTAATTGGACAGACAAGACGGCATTTTTAGTACAGACCCCAGTACAAAACAAGACAGTGGTACAGAGATGCAGTCTTGGTGACCACAAAACTTTGATGATGTGCCAGTTCAGCTTTTGGCCCTATGATGAAAATTAAAGTATCCGGGATAGCTATCTGTAAAAAATGCCAGGTAGGTTCAACTGTGATTATGTGACATATATACCCATCCACTATGAACTGGACTCAGATCACCAGCTCATTCCATATCGGCCAAACAGCAATCCGAGGAGCCGGTTCAGTCACTATCAACTGAGGCCAGATCCAAATGAGACACTCTATATTCCATTACCCATCTCCTGAGACATCTGTCTTCCTCATGCAGTTTTTTAAGAGAGAGAAAACACAGAATTTCTGAACATCTCCGATGATCTGTCAACGAGACTTTCACAATTTGGCACAACTGGGAGAGGAGGGCCCATGCATATCAAGAGCCCTTAAAGGAAATAACTGGAGGACTCTTGACACAAGGATATAGAATGATATTTTCAGACTGTCACCTTCCAGATAATGTCCTGAAACCACTATACAGCTGGTATGAGTCTTTGAAGGCAAATGTATATTTTTTAGATTAGACTTTTATAGATTAAAAAAAAACCCTTACATTTCCCCTGCAATATGGCTGAACATCTTTTAGGGACTAATTCTGCCTAGCCTTAAGCAAGCGCACAGTGTATGAACGAAGAAGGAGGGAACAGGGACCCCTTCCAGTACGTGAAAGGGCCAGGCATAATTACATGTCCCTGCACGTCACGGAGGGCTACTACTCCTCTGTGGGCGAACAGTGACTCAAAGGATATGAATGGGGCAGGCACAGCAGGACCCACCATGCTTCTGCATTCATCCCAACTGCCTGCACTCCCGCAATGGCTTGTCAGGGAGAGCAACCTAGTACCCCCCTCTCACCACCCGAGGAGTGGTGTAGCAGGCAGGCTTCCTCTGCATACCGGAGAGCTTGAGGAACAATTCAAATCACTGGGTGAGAATTTACCCTGAGCTCCTGTGGGGCAGGGCAGCTTTTTAGCACTCCATAATATGGGCTGTGGCTCAATGGCACAGCTAAGCCTGCAATCAATAGCACTGAAAACTGAAATCACAAAGAACCCATGGATAGTAGTTGTTACTGTTTATCAAGATTAGGTCATGAAGAATAGACAAGGTAAATTTGAAATAACCCTCATTCTGACTCTCTTTATTTTAGGAACATTTTTCAAACTGTGGGTTGTGCATGATAAACGAATGCCAGGTGAATCTAAATTTGGTCTCCAAGAATGGGCTGCAAACCAGATGTTTTTGAAGGGAAAAAACAACTCTCAGACTATGTCTTATTTTCCTTTTTACTTTCTTTTGTGGTTTACTTCAGGCATAAAACAATGTTCCCCTCCTCCCTGTCCCAAACTCTGAGGAGGTTGTTTTCAATTACAATTTGGTTCCATTGACAAGTGACTTGCAAATTTATTAACATATTAATGTACCATTAAAAGTTACTGGTCATAGCGGATTTATTATGTGTTACAAACTTGCATGACATTAAAGCAATATGAACTGTCTCGCCCTCCCAGCAATGAAAGGAAAGCAAAATATCACCAGAGTGCAGCTAGGGTTGTATATACGTTGTTGCCAAGTGTACAGTCATAGCACATATGCTTGGCACATGGGGTCACTGACCAATCTACAGAGCGCCAACATGATTACTTTGCCAAATGTAGTACAACTGCAAGAAAACTAGAACCTAAAAACGTTAGAGTCATTGCACAGAACAAAGATTGAAGCACGGATTCAGGGCAGCAGCACAGAGAACTTCTAGGGTTCATTTAATACCGTATTTTCAAAGTAGCCTCAAAATTTGCTTCACCAGAGTTTTGTGCACACCAAATCTGCACTTGCATTTGGGAATTTGTGCACCTGAAAAGTTTGGTAGCTGAACGTCTAATTATCTCATTATACATGTGGAAAAATTTGCAGGAGCAAAATTGGAGACAAAAACAAAATTGGCTGTAGCTACGCAGATTTCTAAATGATTGGATAGACATTAAGAACCATCAGTGCACAAACTCACATCACTGCATTTTTAAGGCCCTAAAATTCCATAGTCAAAAGTGGAATCCAACTCCATCCATCCATCATTCCTTCCACCCCATGCCTGGTAAGTTCCCATGGCATATATGGCACATATTTCCACATCAGAAAGCCTGAATCTGCAGTTATAGGATTTCTAAATCATGAAGAATGTGTCTCTTTGGAGATGACATGGTGTGACAGATCACAGGTCCGGTGCTCTTGAACAGCTCTAGAACAGTCCCTGGGAGGACCCCTTTAATGAGTCAACCCCATTAAGATCACATGCTCTCGCTGGGGTAAGCCCCTTGGCTTCATCAGCTCCTGGGACTGAACTTTGGAGCCTTCAGCACCCCTGTTTCACTCTGTGAGCTCCCCTCAGTGAATCCACCTGAACTGGACACTTGGGGAAGACCCACAGGGAGCAATGCATCACCAACTTCCTGACTCTGGAGTGACTCTTAGACAGCATTGCAAAAGAAGAAGGGTTTATTAGATGTCTGTAACACAGTAGAGAAAGCCCTGCGATACCACAGAGAACAGAAAGTTACAGCATAGTCCATCTAGGTCAGTTCGGAGTCCAGAGCTCTCTCTGATCCCCCTTGAGTCCCAATCCTGCAGTATGTGTCCTTTTTCCAGCAGCCCACACGTAACTAGCCCCCATGCACCTCCTCAATTGTTTGTTCTTGTTCCCAGGCAAACATGATCACCTGGCCACCTTCCTTAGTCCTTTGTTCTCCAGCTGGTCATAACCAGCTAGCTTCCTGGAGAGAGGGTAGGGGCCCCATTCGTTAGTTGCTAGGTACCCAATGTCCAGGCAATTGTTTGAGCCGAGCCCCCAGATATCAGGCGTCAGCCACGCCTGGATTTCTGGGTCTCTGCAAAGAGTAAATAATCTTTCCCCCCTACCTAGTTAATCATGCAGATTACAGGAAAAACTGAGGCATACACAATAGTCACCCAAAATATTAAAAATTCCCACTCTCTCACACACAGTCTAGAGGTCCTGAACCAGACAATCCTGCCAACCTTTGTCATGAGCTAATTTTTTAATAAAACTGTACACAGGCCACAATTCTCAAAGCTGAGTGCATGAATTTAGCCCTCTAAATATAAGTGGCCCAGTTTAAAAGGTGATGAACTTTTGTAGTTTCTGTTGGAATATATGGTGACTGTGGGTGCTCAGCACCTTTAATAAACACTATTATTTAGGCACCTACATTATTGTTTAGGCATGTATCTTTGGATATTGAAGTTCTTAAAAGTGGACCATAGTATAAATACTGTTAGCACTCTGCATATTTTATTTAGTAAGATCTTGCAGTACCTGTAAGAGGTAGGTAAATATTATTTCCATTTTACAGTAGGGAAAATTGAGGCTCATAGGTGTTAAATGAGTTCCTATGCCAGTGTATGGAATTTGGGACAATATTTTCACATCAGTTATTGAGCAGAAGTTCCCAGTGAAATCAATGGGGAGCTCATGATGGTATGATATGGACATAGATCTTTGGTCTTTAACACCTTGCTTGTTCCACTAGATCACAGTGCACCCAAACAAGCCAATTAGGCCAAATTTTCCATGTTGGGTCCTTAAAGTTAGGCACCTCAATCCAAAAAACATATGGCATTTGGTTGATTTTCAGAGCCTCAGGCTGAGTACTGCCAACTCCCATTGGCTTCATAGATCTAGGCACCCAACTTTGGGAACGTTGGGTTTTGTGAGTTAATGTATTTCAACATGTGACACTAATGTATATCTGAAAGGAGGGGAGGATTCTCTGATTAAATTGTTTGTGGCTTGTGATTTAAAAGAAAAAGAATAATACCATACATGAAAAAAAATCAGGGGTGATTTTTTTTTCTTTTCTGTGAATTTTAGTGCTAGTGAAAGGTGCTAGATCAAGACCCCAAGAACAGAAATACTATGTTTATTCACAGGGCATGTTCAGCACTGCCAACAGCTGTGCAGTTTTTCCCAAGCAATGTTCCTCAACTATGACTTGAAAGGTTGGAATTAGACGTGGGAGAATTAGGCGTTTAATCTCCATGCCCATTCAATTCTTGGCTTCTCTGCTGAGCATGCCAACTATTGCCAACTGCAGTGGTGCCTTCTGTGCCATGGACAGTTGTCGTCTAGGAACTGGACTGAGGCAGTCACTATTGCCTGGGACAGATTTGAAAATAAGTAAGTTAGGGAAGTCCCTGTCCATTACTGTACATCTTGTGTTTTTTGAAGACAAAAAAACTTTAAAAAGAACATCCACTTTCACAATCATGGTCTGTTCACCACCAGCTGTTTCCCATGTAATCAGAGGAGCTGTCTGCTGCATTTGTCCCATGTTGCAAATTTGAAAGTGTGCTATATATATTTAAATGTACACAGAGCCATTAGTTATTCAGCATGTAATAAACAACACAGGCAATCTTGGAATTATGAGGTTATATTCATAGGAATCAAGAGAGGTAGCTGACAAGTTAAAAAAAGGTACGAGCCCTGCAGGCCAGATCACCCCCTCCCACAGAAAAAAACACACAAGAGGGGGATAAGCGTGCGGAGAGAAACTCCATGAAACTCACCTTGCAAAGATTTCACTGCACAGTTTCTTCTGGTGGAAAGGAACTATGGTAGGGTATCACAGGTTATGGATGCCACATACTCTCCCAACCCTTGGATCTCTGGGATCCACAGAAGAGGGAGTTTCAGAGTGGAGATAACAGCTTTCTCTGCAGCGATAGCTGATTATGCCCCGTGAGGCTATTCAGCAGTGTATTTGCAGCAGACCCATAGGGAGGTGATATATTTCTGGGCTCTTTTATAACATAGAAAAGTAGGTGTAGGTTAAGGGTTGGTATCAAGGAGAGGAACACACCCTCCTGCACCCATGTGCCTGATCAGCAGAACTTGCCAGATACATTTGCGGGGTAGGGAACAGCACATGCCAAATGCTCCTAAGGAGTCAGAAACTCTTCCAACGGGGGCCAACGCCTCTCAAGTACAATCCGGCCCAGGGTGTGGTACTGAGAAACTAGTGTTTGCTGTGCTCTGAGTTAGATACAGACTCAACTGCTGAATTGCTAGAAGCTTGAGCTGCTAATGTGGCAAGGAAGGTGAGCAGGGGGAATCAATTGCCACCCTTATATAGGCATATTCTGCTCTTTTCCTACCAGTCCTTCATTTTTGTTAGTTTAAATAAAGGCTGTTCCCCGCCTAAATGTTTCTAAAGATACAAGTATGATCCTATTGCATACCAGGTATGCCTTGTGGCAGATATATTGAGAGAATGATCACTCATGCTCTCCAACAATCATATTTACTCTTGGCCAATGTATGACAATTGAATGCATTAGTTCTAACTATAAATGTGAAATCCTATTTAATCCTCTTTGAGACGAGCCATATATATAATAAACACGAAAAGAGAAAAGGTAGATGACTCACGCTGCAGATGTGCAACTGTTATCTGTTTAGGGATTTTGAATAAAGTTGGTTTCTAAAGTGAGAGAGACAGGACATAGGGCAAGAAAGTTGTATTGTGAAATAGCAGGTTTAGGCAGGATTACGTAGTTAACAATGTAAGAATGTGATGGTTAGGAGAACACGGAGTCGTCAATTTTTTTAAAAGGAATCAAATCGGAGGGAAATATAGTATATATATCTACCTATATGTATTTTCTGCTTGAAACTCAGTTGTTTATGACTGTGGAAAAGTGTCTTCTAAGGAAAAGACATTTAAAACTAAATTGTACAAATTGTACAAAGCTCTAGAAATGTATTCCCAGACAAATTAAATACATAAATAGGGTGAAATACATAATCGGGATATTGTAATTATCCCCAAACCGAGATTTATAAATTCAGAGTTAACTTTCAATGCAAAAGAAATCTAAACACCTTTAACTCTGTCCTGTAGTGACACCATCTAGGGAAAAATTACACAAAAAACCCCACACAAAATATGAGTGCATATTTACTCATAATTTTTTTTCTAATCTGGAACTAAAAACACATTTGTTTATAATATCATGGGGATAAATCCTGTACCTGCAAGGGAACAGATTGGATAACCTAATGTTCAGGACTTTTCCATCTCTAATTTGTATTATATTGTGACTTATAGACCTATAAGGAAGGGTAACTCTAAACCTAAATTTTTCAGAAAATGGCTTGCATTGCTATTAAAACCATTTTAAATACTTTGGTGTATGGAACCCAGAAGGAACCCAGCTCCTGTGTCTTTGAGGACTTTTATATCAAAACATCCCCAAGAAAGCTTAATACCTAAGATGGGAAGTGCAACATAATGTTTAGAGGAAGATCTTTAAAATCCTAGAGAGAAATCCTGGCCCCACTGAAATCAATAGGAATTTTGCCAGAATTCTGAGTGGAGGAAAGAACCTAACGTTGGGCTAGAGTTAGGTGCCCAAGGTCCTTTGGGGTGGCAGGTGTTGGCCAACACCCTTCTCTTCAGCATTTCCTATTGACTGGTTTAGGCTCAGCACACTGCTCAACATGCTGACTTTAGTGAATCCCATTATCATCAGGAGCCTAAGTCTCTCCATGCATAATGTGGGGAGCCTGGGTGACTAACTCAGGACTTTGAATTCCACTAGGCAGAGGAGTGCCTTAAATGTTAGACATTGCAATGCTCAGCCTAAGTTTCCCATGTGAATCCCACCCTATACTCTTACAGCTATAGGTTTCTATAGGATGGTTAAAAAAGACCCCAGAGGAAGGATGCTATTCTCCATTGAATTTTACTGGTGATCAAAGTACTTTCTATAGAACCCTATTAAATGATTATAGAACCCCGACGGCTTCAATCCTTGTTAAATTATACAGGGGTTTTCCATAAGGACTTTGAGATAAATTCTAAAATATGTGGTGTATGGTTCTAGAGATGGGATTGGATTATTTTAAAATACTGTACATGTAATACATTACTTAACAGATTTTTAGAATATTAAAATCCTGTGTGACTCTACCACTTGTACAGGTGCTGAAAGCCCAAAACTCAGGGAAACCACCACAGTACCTTCAGGGAGGCTGAAGAGGTGCCATTCAGGGGAACTTCACTCTGCCCCACAGAGCAATGTCACGGTTCAGCTCTCTCCTCAGCAGTCCAGTGAGAGTGCTGAGGAGCAGTAAAGGGGGAGCTGGGGAGTGGTTAGGGTGGCACTGAGTTATTGACTATGTCACTGCCCTGTCCTAACCAATCCACAAAGGAACACAAGGTAGCTGCTTCTCCTGTAGCCTGGGTGTTAATGATTGGAGAACAGCTGCTTTGATGCTCTGTGGCTGTCACCGAATGGCACCTTTTAGACGTCCTTTTAATCCCTAAGAGAATGTAGTCTTCATGTCAAGTTGAGCAGAGGTGAACTGAAGTACTTCTTATCACACAAAGAAACCTTATAGTAACTAAAATTGACTTAATGCAGAGGAACCCATGTAATAGGTGTTCTCTCTGTCTCGAAAGCACAACTTGGACTTTGCACATCTTTAGTGTGATTTGGGAATAGCTAAGGTGTGGTTCAGTCCCATCTTTGCTGCAAGACCAAGCCACCCTTTTAACCGTTTGTCATTATTGTGTTATAATCAGATCCTGTAATGTGTCAGCTTTGCAGACTACAGATGGGACGTCAGCTTGCTACTAGCAAGTCAGGTAAGCTCAGGTGGTTAAAGGTGAAATCCTGGCCCTGCAGAAGTCAATGGTGAAACTTCCATTGACCTCACTGGAGCCATGATTTCACTCCAAGTATCTACTTTGGGATAATGAATGTAGATCACCTAACTACACGGCTCCCTTTGGAGGTCTCACTGTTCATAATGAGCCAGTGACATCTGCAGAGTGATCTATCATTTGTATTATTACTAATAAACATTGGTATTATGCTAGCTATTGCTGGTGCTTTACAAACACAGAAAAACGTACAGTCCAGCTTCCCATAAAATAGTAACTCTTGCTCTAGTTCATACTAATGTTTTTCCATCCTTCGCTGCTCAGTGAACTCTTCTAACTGACAGGTTTCAGAGTAGCAGCCGTGTTAGTCTGTATTTGCAAAAAGAAAAGGAGGACTTGTGGCACCTTAGAGACTAACCAATTCATTTGAGCATATGCATCCGATGAAGTGAGCTGTAGCTCACGAAAGCTCATGCTCAAATAAATGTGTTAGTCTCTAAGGTGCCACAAGTACTCCTTTTCTTTCTTCTAACTGATACATTTTGGAAAACATTGCACAAATTGCTAAAACTAATTTTTTAACAAAAAGAAATTGCTCAATGGGTTCTTACCGTGATGATGTTGCTTATGCCGACTGCTTAAAAAGAGGCCTTATTACATGCTTTGCTTAGCTATACTGGGATAATGGCAGCAGGAAGGAATTATATACACACAGAGACAAGCACACATTTTTAACATAATACAACAAGTGTCCTTGTGTGTGCTCTTCACTTTTACAGGTAACTTGTAAATTTAACCCTGCGGTGCAGGTTTTGAGAAAAAAAACTGCATGGTTTCTAAGTAGAGAGGAAATCCCTGACCTGTTGATATTGAAATGTCTTTCCTCAAATTAAAATATAAACAGATCCCTCAGAAAATCTCAGACTTCCACGTTAAATTGAAAGTATCTTTTGATTTTAGTGCTAGTGAAAGGTACTAGATCAAATGTTAATTTCCTTTTGAGAGAGTTGAAAAAACCAAGAGGGTCAAAACAATATGCTTTAAGAGTTCTATGGTGCATAAATGTGAATGGTGAATTCCTATAGCGTATTTTCCCAGGCAAGAAATTATTCAGTTGTTTCTGATTTTAAATAGATCTGGATTTTCTACCTTCAGTGCAGTCATCATTTAACTGTGTTGTACAATGGGTAGAAAAACTGTTTGATAAGAAGCTGTTTGGTATTATCAGCTCTATTTTTAATGAGTAGAAAGGATTTAGTTACTGTGGGTAGTAAAGACGTGTGTTTACTTTGTATCTAGGCAGTATTGTACAGTTGCTAACTTATGGTAAAGTGATTTTTATTAATTATCATTTTACATACATATGACCCATCGTGCCTTGACGCAAATATAGGACAAAGATGGACAATGAGAAAGAGTTGGACATTTGTATAACGACGAACTAAACATTCTATCTTCAGTAACATTTCTTGTAAGTACAGTTTCATGATTTAGCACTACTGAAGAAAATACAATGCAATAGTAAGATAGAGAGAGGATGGTGTGCAAAAAATGTGTTTCATTCTGGGTTTTGTAAATGATGCACACATTTTCATTGCTGTACAAATTAGTAATACAGTGAGAGATGTCCTTTTTAATGAGAGACAGTTGAGAACAGGAATTCATTTATCTTCCAGCACAGTCTGTATGGGCTTCACAGTCATCACCCTCTCTTAGTTCTATCACAGACACATGGCCATATTTTGTTCTCAGTTACACCAGCGTAACACCAATGAAGTTAGTATAATCTTTCAGCATAGAGAGGCCCAATCAATATTTGAATCATGCACCCAAATTATTCTACTGCAGACTTGCAAAATCCAACTTCTGTCCTCAAGGCAGGGACACCACCTGTTACCTGTGTCACTTTGAATTAGGCATTGTACAGTGGTTTCTGACTAAAATCTACATTACCTGGCAGCTTATAATATCAGAAAATGATAGTGAAGACATTTTAATGTTTCTAAAAGGCAGATTCTATTTCACAATATAACAGCGTTAAGTGGAAATAAAATCCAGAGGACATCACTGCTAAATGTCACTTTTAACAAATAATAAAATAAGGAACAGTAATATTTTCAAAAACAACTGAAAACACTTTTGTATTTACTCAAAGTATATGGCCCTCATCACCATAATATCTGAGCACCTCACAATCATTAATGAATACATCTTCACAACACTGCTGTGTGGTAGGGAAGCATAATCATCTCCATTTTACTGAAAGGTAAATTGAGGCATAGAAAGACTTACATAAGGGTCACAAAGGAAGTCTGTGGCAATTCTGGAAAACTGAACTCAGACCTCCTGAGTCTCAGTCTAGTTTATTAGAAATCCTTCTTCTCTCTCAAGACTCCCTTTTTTATTAAGTGAAAATTTATATATTAGAATGAACAGATCACATTTAGGGACCAAGTTAGTGAGAGTGTTTGACTGAGTCGTGTATGTATTAAAAGTCAAGGAACAGTTTTGTTAAGTTTCAGGGGTAAAATTCTGACCCCTCTGAAGTCAAAGTAAGCTTTTCCATTGACTACAATGGAACCAGGATTTCACCCCAGGTCTTAATTCTAATATGAACTACTATAATTAGGAAACTTTTTCTTGTTATAAGAAATCAAGTGCTTAATAGCATGTCTGAACATAAGGTCTGATTTTGATTGATTTATAAGATTTGACTTTATAGATGGAGCATGTGAAAGTGACTTTTCAAAGGCCACAGAAGAAGTCAGTCTCAGAACTGGGACTGGAACCCAAATGTTCCTGGCTTCGAGTCCAATGTGTTTGAGCTGGGCTGGGTAGGCAGATATTTGTTAATACTGGAAGATGCTAAATCTATATACCTTGTGTGGTAGATGTTATCGGTATTCCATAGAAAAGCATACAGAAGCTCTTTGCTGCACAAAACAAACACACAGTCCCCTGCTATACTGTACCACTCCCTTTCTTTACATTATCCAAGCAGACAGCCCTCGGGATGGTGTTTTTCAAATCCTTTTAACAAGAAATGCCATTCAGTGAAAAAGTACTTTGATGAACAAGTTTCAAACTAAATGTGAAATGTTCCCAAGGGGCAGAACTACTGTGCTACAACCTCCAGTGCTTAAACTGTACATCCTAGCCTTCCCCTAAAAAGAACTCAGTGGTGCTTTCTGCATTCTGTGCCTGAACACTATGAAGCAAGTAAATGATAACAAATATTCGTTCAGGTGCACATGATGCACAACTGAAGAGAGGACTTCAGACTGCATTTTCACAGTAACGTATGTGCTGGTCAGAAACACTGGGTGAGATTCCACACAGTGACTTTTGAAAGCCCAGCACCACAACTCTCACCCGAGCAGTGGGGTAAAGGTGGACAAGATGGGGCAAAGTGGGACAAGATTATGGACTGCTGTGGAGAGTGCTGTGCTCTTAGCTCTGTGCTCTGAGAGCTACTCTAATTTACGTACCCTCCTGTGGATTGCTAATTGGCAGCTCTGCAGACTGCAACCACTGAAAATCCCCATGCTTGGGAAGCTTTACTCCTGTGCCCTGCTTGCCCCAGACATATCCTTCTCAATGCCAACGTTTGTTCTCGGAACACAGCCTACAGCTGTCTATATTGGTTCCACTCTTGTTTTCTGTACAGTTTCTCTGGCCAGATCCAGAGCTTTAGAGCCCCTTTACACTGCACCAGCCCTTTTACCTAGCATAAAGGGGCCAGAGCTGGGGTTAGAATCTCTCTCACCAAATGTATCTGTGTTTGAGACTTTATGTTTGAAAACATACAAATACAACCCTGTAATAACGTGGCACTGTCATGGCTGAATGCACCTCTGCATGCTTATTTCAAGCATTTTGTTGTTTTTATTTTTTGTTTTGTTTTGGGTTTTCAGAATAACAAATTTCCTTTCTCTAACAGAAAACAAATCAAACAAACCTACGCAAAATAAAAAACGATGTCTAAAGATCTCATTAACTAAAATGATAATGAAATGAGGATGTCCACATATTTGCAGTGCTAACTTTATCAAGTAATCTCCAACCAAAAGCTTTCAAGGCAGGGTCCGATAAATTAATCCTGGAATGTGAAAGGTGGCAACATACAAGGGGAAGATATGCATCCTTAAACATTAGTGAGAGTTGTAGCATCAGGGGCGGCTTTAGTGTCGGTTTATGGGTCAACTGCACCCACAGAAATCATGAAATCAAGGGTGTCAAACCTGCCTGGTGCTGTGACCCTGTGAAATAGGTTGCAACATGGCTCACCCAAATTTGGCCCAGCCCCCCTCCAACTTTTCATTTCACTCCAAGTGTTTGTGGATTTTTTGGGTGGGAGTGGGGGTGACTGGGGTCAACTAAACAATACCAAAAAGAATGTTCACTTTTTCATTCCATCTTCCCCCTTTCTCCCTGGAAAATTTTTCAGACTTCAATTTATCAAAAATGTTACTTTAATTGAAAAAAGTTATTTTGTGTTGCGAAAGTCTTCCAATAAAAATATGTGACCAGCTCTACTCTTTTCAGCAGAACTCAGAGGAAGGAATGCCACAGGAACATTGTTTACCCTGCAATTCTGGGAGTCCTGTCAGATGCTGCTGGATATAGGGAGAACCTAAAACTGGAATTAGACCTTGCATACATCCTTTTATAAGCCCAAATGTGATGGATCCCTGCTACTAACATCCTTAATTCTTTCAGTATTCAATGCAAAAGCTGCAATATTTGGAGGGTTTATAGGTACTTTTGTCACACTTTATATTAAGGTTACTTTTTAAAATAGTTTATGAAAGGTTAATGCATGATTTTATCATGAATGAAGTTTATAAGCATGTTGCAGCTATATGTAGTATGTATTATGGATGTTTACAAGCTCATAAGTAGATGGTGTTATATATGGTTGTAAGCAATCTATGGACGTGTTGTACTCTATAATATATAACACATTATTTATTGAAACATTGTTTATAATTAATACTTTATAAAATATGTAATATGAAGTGTAATTGTTATTTTTATTTTATTTTTGTGGGTTTGCATATGTAAAATAAAGATCATTCTATATGCTAATATCCTAGTACAATGGAATCTTTTGTGGTTTCTTGGTTTTTGATGGCCCTCCTCATGAAAATCAGATTCTCAGCCCACACACCAATAGACTGCAGATGCATCGCCAGCATTTTATATATTTGCTTTTTTACGTCACCTTTCTTCATTGTATAAAAGCAAGGTATAGTAGAGAGGAATAAAAGTATCTCTT
>NC_140412.1:103795000-103897500 GCF_965140295.1 Lepidochelys olivacea | reverse complement strand
CAAGCTATGTTTAGCAATGTATCATGTTCTTTCAAAATGTCATATATCAAAAGCATTATTCTTCGCAAGTTCAGCATTTTCTTAAAAGTTCCACGTTTGACTTAGTGAAGTAGACTCTTTTTTTCAGATCTCCACTGATGGGCCTTTGTGTAATTTGGTTGTAAAAAGCTGACTAGAGAGTCTGTTTAGAGCCTTTAAGTTACAGGGTGAAGTTCATGCCTTGCATAACTCCATTGACTTCAATGTACCCTATAAAAAAAAGGCCACCTTAAAAGTAAAGAGCTCTAAATGTTATATTTTGCTGAAGGCAGTACCTAAAACTCAATCTTACATTAAAGATAGACAATAGCAATAACATCATTTTAATGCATCTTCGAGGCACACAAACTTTAACTATGATTTAAAAGATTACTGTATATTTAGAAGTATTTGATTTTAGCTTTGCAGTACAATATACTGAAATGTATTGAGAAGTTATCATGTTTTAAAAAACTACTTCCAAAGAGTTTACGCTCAATATATTGATTTTTGAAGGTAGGAGACTCAAAGACCTAATCTGAAGAGATATATTTTTATGAAATTCTTTTTCAGAAATTAAGAAATAGAAAGACTTTAAATAATTAATAGCAATGCTTTATTTATTATTCATTATTCATTATTTATTATTTATTTTATTATCTATTTATTATTATTATTTCCTTGGAACACTGGAAAGTGGAAACATTTTCTTTTTCAAAATGCTATTCAAAAAGAGCAATATATGTAGAGATGAGTTATTTCTTCTAGACAGAAGGCCTGATCTTATACTATAATTTGTAATGATAGGTTTAAAGTAATAATAATAATTATATCATCTGGCTTTTTTATCTGTAGATCTCGCTTTACGAGGGAGATAAATATTATCCCCATTATACACGAGGAAAATGAGGCAGAGGGAGAGGAAGTGACTTATCCACGGTCACCCAACAAGCCAGTGGCAGAGCCAGAAATAGATCTCAGGTCTCCTGGGTCCAAGTCCAGGGCTCTATCCACTGGGATACACTGCCGCTCCCACTATTCTATTTCAATTTTTTTGTTTTCAAAATGAAATGGAGGAAAACAGAAATATGTGCCCTGTACAAACAACCAGGAAATCAAAAACAAACAATTAAAAGATCTTTCCTAGCCTCAGTGATAATGCTTCATTCTTTGACACAGTCTATATTGACAATACAGTTCCGGAAAGAATGGTCTCTCCACTTAAAATTCCCTATTTTTCATTTAATAGGGCCTCTGATTTAGATTTTTGTAAAATAGGATTTGGAAGCTAATCCTGCAATGTATAAAGCACCTCCCACATTATTTCAGTTGGAGCTGAGAACCCATAGCACTTCTCAAATTTGGAACGTTTACATGGCTACAGAGAATACCAATAGTTACAATGGGTTTTAAAATTATATCTCAAACTTCAAATATTTGTCCAAACCTTCCCTGCTCCTCACCCCCAACACTGGTGGAGATTAAATTAAATTAACTTCCCTCTCCAAACAATTTAAAAACCATTCCATGAGTCTCCAATTCTTCGGAGAAAAAAATTGGATAATAGGATGTCTCTCAGAAGCCTAGAACATTAGTAATTCAGGCCTGGAAAGATAGTTTTTAAATTTCCTAATAAATACATACAGTCTGCCTGTAGTGGTTATTTAAAGTTTGAACATCGATGATAGGATCTTCAGGTCACCCTCGTGATCAAATGATCTGAATATTCCCATAGAATGGGAAGCACATCTCGTAGAATGCAGAGGTTTGTATTTACTACAGGAGACAAATCTGACTAGACTACATTGCCATCTAAATCCTTGGATTTAATCACTTAATTTCAGGAGTGAGGGAATGAAGTATGGCGGTCAACAGAAAAAAACAGATTTAGGGTCCCCAAAGGACTGTGGAGGGTGAAACAGAGCTTTACTCTAAACTGCATGTGTGTGTGGTCACATGTTATGAATATTGGTATGACTCTGAGGACTCTGATGCATAACAGCTAAGGTCTGAAGGGAACTCATGGGATTATAGAAAACAGAAATGGAAAATACTTCCTAGATCTCCTATTCCATTTCTTTGGCAATGCAGCATTTTTCCTTATTATTCAATTACTCGGGTTTTATCTAATCTATTTTTAAATGCCCCAACTGATCTGCCTTTCATCAATTTCCTTGGGAGATTATTCTACACTTTGATAGAACTCATTGTCAAGAAGTTTTTTCCTGATAGCCTAAATTTTCTGCTTTCTTAATTCCATCTATTATTCCTATCTATACCCCTGTGTACTGCACTAAATCATTTATCTTCACTGGTATTTACCCTTCAAAAACTTACCAATTCTCCCTTCCCCAAGCCATTGCTTAACCACAGTAAATATATTTAACTCTTTTCATCGTTCCTTTCTCGTTAATCACTTCTGTTTCATTTTTGTTGATATTTTTTGAACTGCCTCCAGTTTGCCAATACCTTTTGTGATGATTGGATGCTCAAATAGCAAACAGATTATGTCAAGTATGATCTCATCAGAGACAGAATGAGAGAAACTATTACTGGACCTCCCCGCTCAGCGATATGATGTGTCTGTATATGATTCCATAATCTTTCTTTACTGCCCTATTGCAATGCATATATCATTTCCATATTATATAAAGACAATATAAGGACCCCCTCGACTTCCTGTTGATTGTCCCAATTTCATTTTCAGGCTTGTATTTTTAGATAGAGTCCAGCTACCTATTCTTTGCACATACAGTTAATTACTGTGTGGTGCATGCAATGGTTTTAACTGATGGTTAGTCGGTTTAAAAAAAATGGCCTCTCTTGTTTGGATTTATATGAATTTTCACTGCTGTTTTACTGTAAATATAAGTAATATACTGAAAATATACAGCATCTTCTTTGAAGGATAGCTACAAAAGTCACAAATAAAAGTTAGCATCTGCCAACTGTTGCCACAAAATTTGACCCAGCCCAGCACTTAGAATATGAAATGAATGTGTTAACAGTCTAAAAATATTGACTTTTTTAATGGCAAAACTAATACATCAGTAATATATCAAAGAGCTTTAGGTCTACCTATATCGTATAGCTCAATTACATCCTCCCCTTACATCCGAAAATCTGCATAGCTGTTTAATGGACATTTTCTATTGGATCATATTGAATGCATACTTCACTTGCCATTCATGTTATCTGTAAACATTATGACTCTATATAAAATTAATATTACAAGATTCTTTTTTTGAGCCACTATTAAACTCTCAGAACACAAATTAGGATAATTTATATTGTTTCAAGATAAGGAAATAAAGGAAAAACATTTGGCTACAATCCATCCACCCCCGAGAGTTTTTATTTTTATTTAACATAGGTCACTCTATCATGCCATATAGATATAAACTGAAACTCTGTTAAAAATCTGGTAACAGAGATTTGTTTTACTGTGCGTGTGTGCATGCTGCTATTGTAAAAAGGACAGGATGCAGTTGTACAAGATTTGATATCCACATAGGTGCTTTACTGTGTGGGGTAGAGTTCCCTCTTTGACCATTCCTAGTGTGCAGTCTGACCATCATTCATTGCTGTTAACTTTGCCAAATTACCTCCATTGTCTCACCCATGTTTTCTAAGCAAACTCTTTTAGAAGCTAGCAAAGAACAAGATTCTCCCATGTCAGCTGTCAGTATCCTGAATCCCTCAATCAGGCTTCAGGCCAGAATGTGAGAGATGATTTCCTCTCTATATGCAGGTGAAGTACATTCATACTCACTCTGCTAAACCTCTGTACTATCTGGTAAAATGGATCATTAAGAACTTCCGTACCTCCTCCAACAGACCCCAGGGATGCATGGAAGGATCCTGAAATGGTCTAAATCCTCACAGCCTACATTCAGAATGAGCAACTGCTCCTGATGAGCAACTGCTCCTCTCTTTCCAGAGCTCTGATCTTTGGAGTACAACAGGGCTCAGTCTGTCCCCTACTTATTCAACTTCTACTTCTACTAGAGGAGCTGGTAAGACAATAAATGCTGAACTTTCGGTAACAGGAAAACAACATCTAACGCTAAATCTCTTTCATAAATAAATAGCAATATCTTCCAGCTTATCCAATGCCTAAGTCAGATCAGCAACAAGATAAAAGGCCACCTGGCTGCAGTATAAATCTGTAGACTCTGATTATGCAGGTAGGAATAGGGAAACACTGAGAAGAAAATGACTCCATCATAACATTCCCATCAATTGAGAACACCTGTCTGCAGACTGATAAGTCAATTCACCGCCTTTATTGCAACTCTTTATTTCTAGAAATTAAATCATACAATTGGTACAAAATGCAACAGCATATCTGCTTAGTTAGGCTGACAGCAATCAGCACATCACCCTGGCAACTCTTCTGTTTTCTCACTGAACACAGGGTTCAGTTCAATACCTCTGTTTTGATGTTCAACACTTTCAATGAATTTGACCCGACCTACCTGAGTGATCAGCTCTTTTTCTTTCACATGACCTCCCACGGTGGTTACATTCCATTAGAACAATTAAAAAAGACCCATGAGTGCAGGAGCCAGAACTTTCCCAGGAGCTGAATCTAGGCTGTGAAACTCACTCTTGCAAGGGAGAAGAATGATCACAGATTTGCCTTCATAACTTTGTAGAACTCATTTCTTCCACT
Organism: Lepidochelys olivacea; assembly: GCF_965140295.1. Taxonomy (NCBI): domain Eukaryota; kingdom Metazoa; phylum Chordata; order Testudines; family Cheloniidae; genus Lepidochelys; species Lepidochelys olivacea. The sequence continues at coordinate 103,892,807 of NC_140412.1, read as the reverse complement.
TAGATTTCCCTCATTAAAACCTTATCACACAACATATATGTACAAAGCTCCTCTAACTATCCAAGTTTACCTCTATGGGTGAGGAAGAGTGAGAGAGTATCTTTGATACTCCTTTTAACCTATGCAAATATTATAATGATGGGAGTCGTAGTAGTACACAGAAATGTGGGTGAGTAAGTGGATAGACTAGCTAGCTAGATAACATAGCTGAGCTGTTTTCACAATGAAAGAGATAACAGAGACAGTAGATCATTTGTTCTGCTTGAACACATAAATTACATCCCTGTTCTTTGAGCAGGGTGTAAAAAATGAATTTTAAAGAGAAATGTCACTATTTTCAGAAGATTCAGAACCTTCTGTTTTCTATCCAAAAACAAGGGAATTGGCACACTCCCACCCCTTTTTAAGCATGGTTGTTAACGTTCAAAAAGGATAAAAACTTACTTGTTGCTTTGAGCTTCTGTTTTCCATTCCATTCTTCTCATCCAGATTCTTCTTATCATGACCCACTTTCTCATCATGTAACAGACAACAGGCTCTATCTCGGTGATTGTACCCTGTATGATCTGGAAATAAGTTAGAGTCTTGGATGAATCCGAGTGACCAGCCTTTCTGCGTTTTAAGACCATGCCTTACTTAATGTCTAATACATCAAGATCTCTATCCATTAAAGTTACTGAGAAACATTTGACCAGCTAAGAAGAAGTATGTTTTCTAGAAATAATCATGCAATGGATAGAAACAGTGATACACTAATGCATGACTTTGTACTGTGACTAAAATTTTTAACAGCTAACATACAGTGTCTGGTATTCTTCATGCAGTTCTCCTTTATTTACTTGATATCCAAACTGTCAGGTTTGGGAAAAGGAGCTGTGCTAGCTGCCAAGCCTCCATCCCCAGGACAGAGAGAACCACTCAGATATTTGGCTGCAGGGGCAATGGAGAAATTGTGTCTGATCTGATAGCTGGCCAAGAGTACACCTCATAGTCTGGGATCTGGAAGAACCCCTACTTATTTCTCCTTCAGGTTTAGAAAAAACGACTTACAATGTTAATTTCCCAAGTATTTACTGATTGAATGCATAGATGCAGAAAAGAGACATTGCGATTAGAGAAGAGAACCTCTCAGATTTCTCTGTATCTTCAAAGCCAGTATTTTTCTGTTATAATTAATACAACTGATCAATTTTACTTTAAACTGGAATGAAAATCAAGTGAAAGTTTTAATTTCATGGAAAAATATGTATATCCAAGTCATCTGTGAAACACAGGATTGACAATAATGTTAAAGGTCTGGCTTCAGCTAGTGAAAAATGGACATCAAAAGTCTAGAACTAGATTGTTTTGCTAAATCATCCAAGAGTATTGTGGTCTTTCCTCCCTAAGACACCTTTACTCTCTCTCTCTCTCTCTCTCTCTCTTCCCTTCCCTTCCCTCTCTCCACCCCTCCTTCAGACAACCGGCCCGCAGACACCTTGATTTTGATTTTTGAAACTGGAGGAAGTTCAAAACTTTCTACATCCTCCACATCCAAGGAGCCACTTATCTTAGGATTCCACCATTGTTGGGGTAGGTCCAAGGCCCTCCTCCCTTCTTCTGACAACTGCACCACTTACTGAAGCACTGGGGATGGGCAGGCAAAAGCAGCAGCAGCGGATTGGAAGGGCTGAGGATCACTGACAGCCTCTGGGCCGGATCCTACTCCCAAGACTTCTAATTTCACATACTTTGTACCCCAGAGTATAGTGCATGCATGGACTGTCTGAAGTAGACTAAATGAAAGATGGGTTGGAAGGCAATCAGGGCAAAGCAAAAGTTGGTGCAGGGTGGTTGCAAAGAAATCAGCCAGGTCCATTTGGAAGTAGGTGGACTCTAAAGCAGAGCTATGAGGATGAATGAAGAATAATAATATTAAGGATTGCGCTATCGTATTATGAACATTTTTCTGTGCTTAACAAAGGTTTGGTTTGGAGTCAATTCAAAGTATAGGTGAAAGTTCAGGGCAGTATTTATTTTAGCCAAACTTATTTGCCAGTTCTTAAATATACAAAAAAACAAGAAATTCAGGTAGCAGCAAGAATCCTATCTGAAGTAATCGCTTCCAGCCCAAGTGCATGGAATGTGCTCTGGGGTTCTCCATGGAGGCTGAGGTAAAAGGAAACATTCTTCAGCCCTGGAACAGCAGCAGAGCTGCCCCATGGGCTTCCACACAGCACTCTGGGAGGGCACTTGTTGGTAAATTTATGCAATGATGGATCCACAGATCCATGTCGAGAACATGGATTTTCTAAGGTAATTTATAAGGTTAAATGCAGGGGCCCTACAAATCCATTTCCCACAGAAAAATGTGGAATTTGCATTTTTACAGACAATCTTTAGTTTTTACATTTTGTGAAAAAAATAAAAATGTATACTGGAACCCTGATTATCTGATCTAATTTGGACAGGAGCCAGATCATATAATAAAAAATTTGGATAATCAGGAGAATGGGCAGGGCTCGGGCTGTCAGCTAAAAAATTATAAATATATCAATAAAACATTGTGTTCAACTCCTACCCACATATATATTGAGGCTAGGGAAACTAGAGTTCAGCATTTCATTTTAATCACAGAAAAACATGGATATTTATGTTATTTAACAGAGGTTTGTTTGTTTTTTTAATCACAGAGCAGTAGGATCCCTGGCTATATATATTTGTTTCTACAATTTCCTAGATTTTGTATTAGTTGGAGATTTCATATTATGATTCTTTGTGTTCTTCTGGGATATAAAATGGGATCTGATATTAATTTGGGATGGGGGGAAGTCCCAGGAAGTCTAAATGTTGACCACGAGTAATTTTTATTCAGAGAAAATGGGACATTTCTTTCCCATGTTTGACTGTTTCTGAAGTGCTGCTGTTAAAGCTTCCTATGCACACATGATGAGAGAGTGATTTTGATCTTTTAATTTACATATAGAAGAGTGTCCACCTTGAATTACCCATAAGCAGGTGACAGAAAGAATTCCACTGTATTTCTTTACTAGCAGGGAGTGTCTGTGCTATCTTTATATTAATTAAGCAAACAGAACAGTTGTATGGAATCATTGTTCCTTGGAAAGGGAGGTACAGAGAAACTCTACAAATAATTGATCAGTAATTTACCAGTGTCCACTGGTTTTTACATGGCATCCAGGTAAAGCACATCTCTCTGTATCTTGTATAAATCTACCACTTTCTGCATTAATATGTCTCCTGGGCTCACTTAAAAGGCTAGAGTGCTTAAAATAATGTTATCAGGATTTGTAAGTACTTTCAACTAGCAGCATAGAACATTTTAAAAAGAAATCCAAACAAAAAGCCCCCAATTCAAGGATTAGTTAGATTTTGTTTAGCCTCAGAATTTCTGAGAAAGTATATTCACAAGTTCCTGCATTAGATAAACAAATAGATGTGATTAAAGGAGTGAAGTTCAGACTTTTTAATTAACATAAAATCACAGCGGCTTGTCTGTAACCTTAAGTTACCAAAGGCATCATCGCAGTACTTATGGTTCCCAGTAAATCCAAATAAAGAAGACCTATGCAAGAAGTTCTGCTCTGATTTTATGCAACATAAAGATTAGTAGTTGTTTTTTAAACACCACCTTTTTGAAAGCTTCAGTAAAACAGAATTTTACTTTTACAAGTCCCGGGGGAGTAGGAACTGAGCTTGCTGAGGCTTCATTAATTTGTGCTTTAATAAAATCCCATTGGCAAGAAATACAGCTGTAAAAGGCAAGTGTGATTGTCCTGATGTGTATATTTAATATCAATTTCTGGGTCCAAAAAAGCTGTGCGCCTCCCAGGAGCATGGTGAAGGCACAAGCAAATGATAATAAATATTGAAAATTAAATCTAGTATGAAGTGATTTGGGTAAGGTAATAAACATTGCCAAGTTCTGATCCAAAAAGAGATACTAACACACTTCAAAGATTTCAGAATCACAAATATATACCTGGATTAAATATTAAAAAACATATTAAACCTTGATTTCCCGCTTCCCTCATGCAGAACCTTAAAAAAAAAGAAAAGCTTAGGATGCATTTCTAGCACTCTCCCTGTTATCTTAATAAATTAGGAAAGTGGTTTATTTATTTCCATAGTAGCTTACTTATTGACACATTTGTGTGTGTACAAAAAGTAATTTCTAGTTAATACTTGAACCATCTGTGCTATTCTAATCCTAAGCTTCTTAGTCTGAATGTACTGTATGTATAAAAAGACTTTTTATTTTGTCTTCAGGGGGCCCTGATTATTTTTCTTTGATACTTTTGAAATTTTACTGAGTTCTCCTGGTCCATTATGGCTATTCATATATTCATCATCCTGTGAACTTGTGTAAACAACAATAGCCTGTGAGGCACAGTGTGCTACTAAATATGATATCCTAGTGATAAAGTTTTAAAATACAGTGAACTCTATTAGTTTGAATATGTAAAATGAATGACAGCTAACCAAAATAAATATTAGCTCTACACAGTGCACCATATAGCATGTGAACTACCTACCACAGTAAGCCTGAAAGCTAATGTTTTCAATACTATTTTTATAATTTTAAATGATAATGTTTGAACATTATTTGCATAATTTGTGTTTGTTTATACTGTATCATTTTTCCTTACAAGCTGATATCATGTGAAGTCCCATCCTAAAGTTTATTAGAGTAAGTCGCTTTCTTTTTTATGTCTGTGTGTATGTTGTCATTATATAACAATATAGTTTAACTATATCTATTTTAAAGCAATTATGATGCTGAATGGATTTGATGATATTCTCAAACTATAGCTATTCTTTAGATACATTGCTGGTTCTGTAGTTTGTGCACACGGTGTATCTTTTCTAAATATGTCTGGCACATTTTCAGCTATATTTTGCCCTGATTTTAAAGAAACAATGCCATTAACTTCTTTAGACTGCATTTTTTGCTACAAACATCACTGAGCAAAAAAGATTCTGTGATTTAAGCATACACGTAAGACCAAAATTAAAACATGATTTCATCAACTTGTGAAATAGACATAAGCTTACATGGTCACTGGGACTAATATTGCTAATAAAACACCCTTTTTAACAAAACTGAAAATCAATAATAGGAGAAGTTTCAAAATTGACACTAGCCTTTTGAGAAACTGGAAATAGATCTTCCTGTCAAAGACTAAAACTGCTCTCCTCTGTCTAGACTGCACTGGGAGCAAAATTATCAGATTTTCATTTCCTCAATTTCACTCCACAGTGGTAAAACGTGCAAGTATTGATTCATCTGCTGAAACAAAAAGCAGGAGAGCTCTTCACCTCAGCAGGGTCAAATGGGTTTGTGGGTGTCTAATTATACCTATACAGAGCATATAAATCTTCTCCCAGTCATTACGTGAACGTAAGAGTCTAAAGGCATCATTAGAATCCTTTTAGCCAACCACTAATTCTTCTTTTGTTTTATGAGAGGCCACAGAAACTGGGAGTTAATGTTAGCATGGTTCACAGATTTTCAAATTGGTACTGGAAATAAGATATGCTTCAAGGAAAAGATTGTGTGTGCACACTTGCGCACGTGTCTCCATTTACAGGTAAAAAGAAAAGGAGGACTTGTGGCACTTTAGTGACTAACCAATTTATTTGAGCATAAGCTTTCATGAGCTACAGCTCACTTCATCGGATGCTGTAGCTCACGAAAGCTCATGCTCAAATAAATTGGTTAGTCTCTAAGGTGCCACAAGTCCTCCTTTTCTTTTTGTGGATACAGACTAACACGGCTGCTACTCTGAAATCTGTCATTTACATACTCCAACTATAAATATAGGAACAGCTCTCTATGTATGTATGGTATTCATTTACTGTCCACACTATGGTGCAAAACAGCACACACATGCAAACTAAGTATGGTAGGTTACAAACACAGCATTATTAAATTCTTCCGGTGAATTCTAGTCTGTTACATAAACACATGGTACACCATGAAAAACAAGCAGAAGATATTAAAATAGCAACAACCCTGTTAATCTTGTGTCATTGCCCTGCTGATTTCACTAGGTTCTACAGAAAGCTGCATCTTTTTCCCTTGTAACCCCTGCGATGAGCTGCTTTTTTATTCACAGTTTTATCACAATACCAATATATTATAAAAAATAGAATGAAACTGTCACAAACATGCGTATTGCATCAGGTTGTGTTTGTGTTTTTGCAGCTGATTTTTTAAACCATGCATTCACAGTGGTAAAGAAAGTATTCGTATCCTAAGGGAGCTGTCATATTTTGCAAATATACTGCACAAATGATGAGAGTACTGAATGTTAGAATGCGTTAGAGCCTTTGATGTTATATATGTGGAAAATAATAGGATCTCATATAATCAATGGAAGTGATAGTTTAAAATATTCATTAATTGGAATTTAATCTTCATCTATGGACCTACCCATTTGAACCCAAATATTACACAGACCTTGAACAGCGAGTCACCCTATATATAATGCATCCGATGAAGTGAGCTGTAGTTCACGAAAGCTTATGCTCAAATAAATTGGTTAGTCTCTAAGGTGCCACTAGTACTTCTTTTCTTCCTATATAAGAATGATAATCATAAAAAAAAAAAGACAAAATAAACCAGTAACAACTGCAAAGGCTAAATTCATTACACAAGAAAGTAGAATCTGGCCCTACATTTTTTTTAAACAAGTTGACTTCAGTGTAGTTACTCCAGATTTATACTGGAGTATAGTGGAACAGATCAGAATCTTGCCTAAGGTTTCTGCCCCAAGGAGTGTACAATCTAACTTAGACAAAGGAAGGGCAATGGCTGTAACAACATGATCCCTGTGATTTGGTATGTTTTTGTTGGACATACATATCCTCAGGGTTGGTTGATGCAAATCTAAGGTCAATCTCCCTGCAAAATCATCTGTCTGTGCCTCATGGCACAGCAAACTTCAGTGCTCAGTCTTTTCTCCCACCCAAGTTCCTATGCTATCTCAGAATAAGGGGTTATTTGGTCAGATGGGGTGGAGAAAATAGGCATGTTGTCCAGAACTGCTGGGTTCATTTGTGCAGGGAGTCAGAAGAACAGTGGATACAGGTTTCCACTTTCCTGTCTAAAAAAGGTGGTGTGCCTCAGTACCTGGGATGATAAAAGGGGAAACACTCTGATTATACAGGAGCTTAAACTTCTGCCACAAAGTCCTGTGGCACTGGAATATCAGCAGTGAACATTACACTAGCATTTCAAGCTCTTCCTGAAGGGATGGACCCCTGAGGACTCAGGTTTGGTAGCAGTGTCTGAACTGGGCACACATTTCAAGAGCCAGCAAGAAGGGTTGGAGCTATTCTGCTCTCTCCATTACACCACTCCTTACTGACTTGCCTGCTACAACTCCTTTGGCCCAGCACTGCCCCAGGGCCAGCTGCTTCACTTCCAGTTCTGCTTCTAGTTCAGATACCATCTCCCTTTGAAAGTGAATTAAAATAAACTGAATTAAGGCTACTTTAATTCTGAACAACACAGGGATTTAATGTGGTTTAATTACTCCACTTCAAAGTCACACCTTTAGTTAATTCAGATTAATTTTCTTGGATATTGCCATGAAGGCAAGCCATTAGTTATAATAGGTGGAGCTTTCATTTTCAGTCACTAGCTCTATTTAAGGTTAGAGTCGAGTGCATAAATTGTCACAAGACTCTCCAGGCAGATCTGGATAGTAGGGTACAGTATACTGCAGGCAATGCAGGATATTGCATGGGAATGCAATTTGTTATAGACATAGTATGCATCAGATGGAACAGGATAAGGGACCTACAATATATCTGCTTCCAGGCATGAAGTGATGCTGCTCTCAATTTTATTTGACTTGTATTTATTTAGGTGGAAATAATTTTAGGGTTGTCTCTTCTCTCTGGGAGGTACGGCTGGACGTACCTCCTGAGCAAACGTATAAGGTAATCAACTAACCCATTCTGATAGAATGCCACAGGACAAAAGAGAAGCATAAGTACCAGATGTTTAGTTTGTAGAATAGGGAAAGAGCCTTTGGGACATTGAAGTATTTATTATTATTGTCCAGTGTTGTTTCTCCTCAACGAGGTTCATTTTTCAGATGTTGGATATGACAATTTTAATTCAGACATACCAAAATTAAATAGATGACTGGAAACAAAACAAATGATTCTTTTAGCACAATGCTCCCTCAGCTAATCACCCAGCTGTAGCCCAGTTTCTTGGCCTCTGGTGAGCTTATTTCTCTATGTTGGCCCAATCCAGCCATTTAGCTTTGTTCAGTAAAACACTTAAGCACCTGCTTAAGTTCTTTAATAAACAGTGATGGACTGAAGCAAGTGCTTAACTGCTTTGCAGAATTGGGACCTAGGCTGCTAAACCAAGCTTACAAGGGTTGAATTTACCTCAGGCTCACAGTTTTTGCCATTAGAATGAATAAGTACCCCTCAGTATATGAAACAGTAGATGTTCCCAACAATTTTTCCTAGGGAAAATTTTTCCTATACCCCCAAAGTCCTCTATAGACACTGTAGTAGCTCACCCAACCAGCAACTTATGTATTTAATATTTTCTTGTCTGCTCAGGCTGAATGAATCTCCAGCTCTGGTCCTATAGCTTGGTAGGGGGTTCTTGTTTAGATTAATGGTTCAAGGGTTGATCTATAGTTGTGCACTCAGCTGAGGAAACAACTTACTGAAAGATCTATTTCAAGTGTTTTGCCCATGTATTTAATCTTGCTTTCCTGTTTAGTATAAAGTTATGTTCTTTGAGCTATATTCTCTATTTGTACTTCTTGCAGCCTGCCCACAGCAATTTATAACATTTTATTTCATTTTTATTGATGAAAAACCTGTATAACAATAATGAAAATGACTCCTCCCCATCGTCCTTGCCTGTGTCTATTTCATTTTCCTAGTTCTTGGTTTAATGAAGTGGGTTTATTAAGTAATCTTTATTTATTTTCTTTGAGCACACTCATCCTAGCTTTCCAACTGAGTGCTGGGTGAATAGTTTACTCAGTGACTTTAGCCTGTTTTTCTAGACATGGATTGTCTACAGATAGCTATTTCCTTCGATCTTCTCAGTGATATTTTTCATATACATGCTGTGCGATGAATGTTAGGAGTCCACCACTACCAAGTACTTGATATCCCAACATTAAGCTGTGTTGTTAGCTTCAACTGTTCAGTGTAACAGGCTGACGACAGGTTCTAGGATTAATACACAGCTTTTTGCCAACATCCACCTGTCTAGTTCTAGAACCCTGTATATATATATTCTCTGTGTATATATTCTCTGTGTATATATAAAGTCTGCTGCAGTTTCCACGGTATGCATCCGATGAAGTGAGCTGTAGCTCACGAAAGCTCATGCTCAAATAAATTGGTTAGTCTCTAAGGTGCCACAAGTACTCCTTTTCTTTTTGCGAATACAGACTAACACGGCTGTTACTCTGAAACCTATAAAGAAGCAGTTATTTCTGCAGGTAGAAGGGTCACATTAGTTGCAAACTAGGATGTAAGAGAGGTTAGAGCTCCTGCCTGAGGCAGAGGGAACTAAAGGCAGGGATTGAAAGGTATTTCAAGGAAAAAACTAACAGCCAAATCCAGGAGAAAGTTTTTGTTGTTGCTATTTAAGGCCCCAATCCTGTTAGATTTACGCACATACTTAACTTTATGCATGGAAAATAATGTCAATAACTTCAAGGTGTGTAATGTTAAGCACATGCAGAAGTCTTTGCTGGACTGAGGCCTATGAATAAAAGTAGGCCCCAGGACAGACAGGGTAAAGTTTGGATCATAGGATGTGTATACTGTGTTTGGATGAAGGAGGGAACTCCACCTGCTTACAATTACATAAATTATTGTAATGATATGATATTGTTCTGTTCTTTAGTTGGATCACTGTAACTTTTAGAATCAGGAGGAGGATTTGAAGATGACATTGGAGCATCTCAGGGACAGGCAAAAACAAAGACGGATTAGGAGAAAATTTAAATTCTATTAATTTCTTAGCCCAAGGCATTGTTTCAGGACAGTTAAGCCACTGTTAGATTAATCGGGTGTAGAGTTTACATTTAAAAAGTGTGGTGCCTCATATTTACAGAACATAAAGGTGTTGCAGGGTGAAGCCAGGTCCTTGCCTGCTTCATTTAACAGCCATCATCTCAGGGCTCCTGTGAGGGCATTTTAGGAATTCTGCCGGCTTGTGGTGTCCAGCAGTGCTCCATCTTCCAGTGCTACCACTTGCATATGCAATTTTAAAATGTGCTAGCATCTGAGTAACAACTGATTGTTTTCTGCAAATATCTGAACACACACCAAGGAGGTGTTAATACCTCTAAAGTTCATTCATATTTCAATCTGAGCAAATAATCATTGGCAATTTTTTTCCCAGCATTTACCCAACTCTAGCACAACAGTATAAAATATAATCCTCTGCATCTAATGATTCATGAAATATTGGCTGTTAAAATTAAGTTAAAATTGGAAGTGGGTAAAAAACTAAGAGGGTAATCAAAATGATGTGACTTTAAAGCGCAGTGTCACAAAGACCTACCATGACTAGTTGCCGTCTCATTCCATTCCCCAAGTTACTGTGCTTTTCACCAGAAACAAACAAAGTACCCCATAAAGTAAACTACAAGAATTATCAGAAATGGTAACTTTTCTACCTCGAGGGAGAAATTACCAAATAACAAAACTTTTTGAATGGAATAATTTCTCAAGGGACAGAGGTGGCAACTCAAGAGAAGAAATTTACACTGAACCCAAAACATTACCAACACCTCAATTTTCTTGGCTTCACTGCATTGCAAATAAATTACAGAGGACATTGCAGATTATTTTCACCAGCCTAACTCAGCTAATGTCTGGGGTTCTATGATGGGGTCTTTGACATTATTATTTTTATTTTGCTGCTACCAGGGCATTTCCTTATTCCACTAAAGTTACGGAAGATGCTCTACTTGAAGATCTTTATAAATATATATATCAGATCAAACAGCATTTGTATGTTGAAAGAACCTTACGTACCATTTAGTTTATGGTTTCAATAGTTAATTTAATCAAATTTGTAATTAAGATGACCTATCTTGGATTGCTGTTTAGAGTAACAATGTCATGTAGGCATTTTTCTTTTATGAAACAACGTCCTTGTTAATTTCTCAAAGTTTTAAAGAAATCTAGAGGGTAAATCCTTATTAAAACAATAAATTTCCTAAAAGAAATCAATGGAACTGCCAGAAATAACTCATTCAAAATCTCTCTATCCATCCAAAATCAATGTTTTCTCTTTCCTCTGTTGGAATATCACCAGGGGGTTTCTGAGTAAAGTTCCTTCATCTTTTACATATGATATATTGTTCATAATTTTTAGACTTATTTCTGGTTTTTTTAATTTATCTTATGAAAAAAATTGAAGTGGGAAACATTGTATAAAATAGGAAAGGATACCTCACTCGCTAGGGAACATACTTAGTTTCATCCCTTTAAACTCTAGCTTTCTTGCTAACAACCATTAAGAAGTCTCACAAAGTTGTCAGAGGAAGACCATAAAGTATAAGGTAGACTCACATGCATATTAGCATTAAAACATTTGCACTGTATGGCCCAGCATCTGAACAGCAGCTATGCAGCTGTACCCTGGAAGGGAGCAAGTAAGAAACTTCTTCTCCTTGCACAAAGGTGGAGGGGCAGTTTAACAAGAAATTCTTGTGTTCCCTGCCATGAGAAGCTAGAAGATTGTTTACTCTTTCTACCCCATCAAGTGCAAAGGGATCTGAGAGGGAGTGGTGGCATAGCTACGACTCCACCTTCACTGCAGATGGGAAGCATTCTAGTGCTACGTGCACACTCCCTGAGCACAGGGAGCAGAAACTGGGCATAATTTCTTCAGTGCTTCTCCTTGGGCTCCTGCTTCATCCTCTGAACAGGGTTTGTGGCCGAATGCCAGAATCTAGCCCAACTGGTTTATAAAAAAAAAGATGTCCCAAGAGTCAAAGGGGCTCCTAGCATCCTATGTTACTGGTCGAAAAAGTCCTCTCATCTCAAAACAACCTCTGAAGACCCCTCCAGCAGACCACATCCTGGTCCCATTGAAGACAATAGCAGAACTCCCACTGGATTTCATCCACGTATGTTAGTGTTCCTTCATGCTAATCTATTTCTCTGCTAGTTTTAAAAGTTAAAACAGAGGAGTGAGGTTGTCAGAGGTGGCAGGACTGCAGTTAGCTCCAGAATCTACTGTATGGTTATCAATCTAAATGATTTTACAGAGCAACACATAAATACAGTTTCATAGTTAAAAGTTTAAAGGGATATTTAGAAAAAATTGTGACCTTATGCTCTCTTCTCTATAAGAAGTAATGCGGTTTTCACTTGCATGAAATGATCTGTGTTGGAAGCCATTTTTTAAACAATTTATAATCACATAGCTTTATATTTGCAACTAGTTCATTTTGAAATATGTGACTTCTGAACCTCTTTTTGATGTAGTAAATGAAGAAGAGGCTGCATTATTGCATCCCACTTCTCCAGTTTGGCAGGAAGATCTGGAATTTCAGGTTATAAGAAGTCACTTTTTCTCCCCTGTAATGCAACAGTGTAAATCAGTGTTTTTACAGACACAACCTTGCATATAATTTGGTGAGGCAAGAAGAGACCTATTTTCATGGGGAAGTAGGAGGTTGCCTCCTAGGGGACAGCATTTAGGAAGTGTCAGGAGGTGTGATAATCAGATGGAGTTGGGTGCATCATGGAACAGGACCCTGGTTGTAGCATCATATTTTGGTGGTGGGAGGTGTATACAAAACAAGGGAGAGTGATTGTCTCTCTTACAGGGGCATTCATGGTGGTGAAGATGAGAAATATAATACATAGGGGATAGTGCAAGGCTACTAAGGAGAAAGTCTATAAAGATCTACATTTAGGTCTTGTGCACAAGAGGGAAATGCCTCTATTAAGAGAGTAAACCACCAACAGCCTTTCTTACAAACATAGTCCCGCTATCTGTAGAGAGTGGGGAGAAGGGAAACTGGCCACAGCAGGAACACTCCAACCATCCTTATAGTAGACCCTGCTATCTTGTTATTACTTGGTATCCTTTGAACTACAGGAGGACATTACATCCTTAGAATGTGCCATTTTGTAGACCCACACTATTCTGAAAATTTATTTCAAAATACTGCAAGCCTAGGAAATGACATATTCAAAAAGAGATTAATGTAGGAACCCAGGAATCTAAACATTGCTATATTGGACCAAACTCATGGTCCATCTAGTCCAGCATCCTTTCTCCAATAATGGCCAGGACCAGCTGCTTCAGAGGAAGGTGCAGAACATTGCTGGATGCTAAACGATATGGACGATAGGAAATGCCATAGTGGATCAGACCAATGTTAAATCTTTTTTGAATGTGCCACTCATGTGTTGCTTCCTACACACTTTCCCCATAGTAAACTCCCACTCTTCCCTATATGTCATCATCCTTGCCATTTCTATTTCCTTCTCCCCCAACATGAATATTCCACCCTTGCATTGAGAGAAGATAGTTCTTCTCATAACCTGTTCTGTCCCAGCTCCACACTTGACCTGGAGAAGTACGAGAGACAAGAGGGAGACTGCCTCTCCCATGTGACTCCCCTCTAGGGTGACCAGACAGTAAATGCGAAAAATCGGGACAGCGGGTGGGGAGTAATAGGTGCCTATATAAGACAAAGCCCAAAATATCGGGACTGTCCCTATAAAATCAGGATATCTGGTCACCTTACTCCCCTTTCTGAAGGGCAGAAGTGAAGAGCAGATATTACCAGGCAGAATCTCTGCTGCTGTAAACCCTTTTGCTTCCATTGACTTTAATGGAGCACTACCCTGAATTACACCAGTTGGGGATCTAGCTCTGCAAGTTTAGGCCCTGATTCTGTAAAGGCTTACATGTATGTGTGTAGCCCGTACTCATGTGAGTAATCCAGGTGAAATCAATGAGGAGTTATCATTTCATGGTACACACATTAGCCATTATGTCATTTTGGTACATTTGATCTGTCCCACTATTGCTGCACATACTTTGTCTCCTTTTCCTTTTTCATTAATCAGTATGTTATCAATATTTGTAGGAGACTCTAGGGTATTTACAAGGTTAATATCTTAGCCATTTTAAGTTCACACTGCAGCTAGATAATATACTTAATGGCAGCAAAGCCCAAAAACAAATTTCCTGCAACATTAGCTGCATTTAAAAGTATAATCTTATGCTGCTTGCTCTTGTTCGGCAACATTTCAGAATAATTGGAGAGTGCATGTATTTACAGTGAAGAAAATAACATACACTATTAACACCGCTTATGATGCTTATCATTACTTTAGATGCAAAGTCTGAAAAAAAAATATTGACAAAAGCCAAGTTCTAAAAATATCCTCATTAAATAGAAGATGTCTGAACCTGTGGGACTCAAACAACTAAAGATTTGAAAAGATAAAAGGTAAAGGTGGTGGAGTAGCACTGTATATCAATGATGAGATAGAATGTAAAGAAATAAGAAGCGATGAAATGGATATGACTGAGTCTGTCTGGGCAACAATTAAATTGGGGAAGAAAACTATTAGAGCCTCCCCTGGGATAGTGCTTGGGGTGTGCTATAGACCACCGGGATCTAATTTGGATATGGATAGAGCCCTTTTTAATGTTTTTAATAAAGTAAATACTAATGGAAACTGTGTGATCATGGGAGACTTTAACTTCCCAGATATAGACTGGAGGACGAGTGCTAGTAATAATAATAGGGCTCAGATTTTCCTAGATGCGATAGCTGATGGATTCCTTCAGCAAGTAGTTGCTGAACCGACTAGAGGGGATGCCATTTTAGATTTGGTCTTGGTGAGTAATGAGGACCTCATAGAGGAAATGGTTGTAGGGGATAATCTTGGCTCAAGTGATCATGAGCTAATTCAGTTCAAACTGAATGGAAGGATTAACAAAAATAAATCTGCAACTAGGGTTTTTGATTTCAAAAGGGCTGACTTTCAAAAATTAAGGAAATTAGTTAGGGAAGTGGATTGGACTGAAGAATTTATGGGTTTAAAGGTAGAGGAGGCCTGGGATTATTTTAAATTAAAGCTGCAGAAGCTATCGGAAGCCTGCATCCCAAGAAAGGGGAAAAAATTCATAGGCAGGAGTTGTAGACCAAGCTGGATGAGCAAGCATCTTAGAGAGGTAATTAAGAAAAAGCAGAAAGCATATAGGGAGTGGAAGAAGGGAGGGATCAGTAAGGAAAGCTACCTTATTGAGGTCAGAATATGTAGGGATAAAGTGAGACAGGCTAAAAGTCAAGTAGAGTTGGACCTTGCAAAGGGAATTAAAACCAATAGTCATATAAATAGGAAGAAAACAAAGAAAGAAGTGGGACCGCTAAAAACTGAGGATGGAGTGGAGGTCAAGGATAATCTAGGCATGGCCCAATATCTAAACAAATACTTTGCCTCAGTCTTTAATAAGACTAAAGAGGATCTTAGGGATAATGGTAGCATGATAAATGGGAATGAGGATATGGAGGTAGACATCGCCATATCTGAGGTAGAAGCGAAACTCAAACAGCTTAATGGGACTAAATCGGGGGGCCCAGATAATCTTCATCCAAGAATATTAAAAGAATTGGCACAAGAAATTGCAAGCCCATTAGCAAGAATTTTTAATGAATCTGTAAACTCAGGGGTTGTACCGTATGATTGGAGAATTGCTAACATAGTTCCTATTTTTAAGAAAGGGAAAAAAAGTGATCCAAGTAATTATAGGCCTGTTAGTTTGACATCTGTAGTATGCAAGGTCTTGGAAAAAATTTTGAAGGAGAAGGTAGTTAAGGACATTGAAGTCAATGGTAAATGGGACAAAATACAACATGGTTTTACAAAAGGTAGATCGTGCCAAACCAACCTGATCTCCTTCTTTGAGAGAGTAACAGATTTTTTAGATAAAGGAAACGCAGTGGATCTAATTTACTTAGATTTTAGTAAGGCGTTTGATAGTGTGCCACATGGGGAATTATTAGTTAAATTGGATAAGATGGGCATCAATAGGAAAATTGAAAGGTGGATAGGGAATTGGTTAAAGGGGAGACTACAACGGGTCCTACTGAAAGGTGAACTGTCAAGTTGGAGGGAGGTTACCAGTGGAGTTCCTCAAGGATCAGTTTTGGGACCAATCTTATTTAATCTTTTTATTACTGACCTGGGCACAAAAAGTGGGAGTGTGCTAATAAAGTTTGCAGATGATACAAAGCTGGGAGGTATTGCTAATTTAGAGAAGGACAGGGATACCCTACAGGAGGATCTGGATGACCTTGTAAACTGGAGTAATAGGAATAGGATGAAATTTAATAGTGAGAAGTGTAAGGTCATGCATTTAGGGATTAATAACAAGAATTTTAGTTATAAGCTAGGGACGCATCAACTAGAAGTAACGGAGGAGGAAAAGGACCTTGGAGTATTGGTTGATCATAGGATGACTATGAGCTGCCAATGTGATATGGCTGTGAAAAAAGCTAATGTCGTCTTGGGATGCATCAGGAGAGGTATTTCCAGTAGGGATAAGGAGGTTTTAGTACCGTTATATAAGGCACTGGTGAGACCTCACCTGGAATACTGTGTGCAGTTCTGGTCTCCCATGTTTAAGAAGGATGAATTCAAACTGGAACAGGTACAGAGAAGGGCTACTAGGATGATCCGAGGAATGGAAAACTTGTCTTATGAAAGGAGACTCAGGGAGCTTGGCTTGTTTAGCCTAACTAAAAGAAGGTTGAGGGGAGATATGATTGCTCTCTATAAATATATCAGAGGGATAAATACCAGAGAGGGAGAGGAATTATTTAAACTCAGTACCAATGTGGACACAAGAACAAATGGATATAAACTGGCCACTAGGAAATTTAGATTAGAAATTAGACGAAGGTTTCTAACCATCAGAGGAGTGAAGTTTTGGAATAGCCTTCCGAGGGAAGTAGTGGGGGCAAAAGATCTATCTTGCTTTAAGATTAAACTCGATAAGTTTATGGAGGAGATGGTATGATGGGATAACATGGTTTTGGTAATTAAATATTCATGGTAAATAGGCCCAATGGCCTGTGATGGGTTTTTAGATGGGGTAAGATCCAAGCTACCCGGGAAAGAATTTTCTGTAGTATCTGGCTGATGAATCTTGCCCATATGCTCAGGGTTTAGCTGATCGCCATATTTGGGGTCGGGAAGGAATTTTCCTCCAGGGCAGATTGGAAGGCCCTGGAGGTTTTTCGCCTTCCTCTGTAGCATGGGGCACGGGTCACTTGCTGGAGGATTCTCTGCTCCTTGAGGTCTTCAAACTACAATTTGAGGACTTCAATAGCACAGATATAGGTGTGAGGTCTTTTTTAGGAGTGGTGGGTGAAATTCTGTGGCCTGCATTGTGCAGGAGGTCAGACTAGATGATCATAATGGTCCCTTCTGGCCTAAATATCTATGAATCTATGAATAGATGCAGAACACACAAATGATTTTAATATGATAATTAATATTTTCAAAAGTGAATACCTAAGGCACCTGACTCCATATATAGGCACATAGGGCCTAACCCAGTCCCACTGAATTCAGTGGAGACTGAATCAGGCCATTTTTAGAAGTTCTGAGACGATCTGGTGGTACCTTCTGGCCTTGAACTCTATGACACTCCCACTCCGATTGAAATCAAACAGTGTATACATGTGGATAGATGCACCTAATTTTAGATACCTAATTTTTGCACCCACTTTTGAAAATTGTGTCAATTATGCCTAAAATCATTCATGTGTTCTGAATCCATTTCTTGGAAAACCAATCAAAAGATTACACTTTAAATGCAGCCGAAGTTGCAGGAAACCTTACTGGAGCTTTGTTCTCATTAAGCATATTATCTATCTGAAGCATGAACTTAAAAGGTTAAGATGCTAACCTTACATCTAGTCTAGAGATAGTGGTTTACAAATACTAATAATAGGATACAGAATTTTCTTAAATGGAAAATGAAAAAAAAAGAGAACTTATACGTGTTACAAACAGCAGCAACAATAAATCATAGATGTAATAACATAGTTTCAATGAGCAATACTCAGTATGGGCACAATGGGCTCAGTACTTCTGGCAAAAAAAAAAAATCGAGCCATCTACCTATTGCCTTGATTTAGGAAAGCGCATAAGCACAAGCTTAAGTGCATCCCTACTCAGGACAGGTACTTGAACACGTGCTTGAAGTCCTATTGACTTTAACAGGATTTAAGCACGTGCTTTAAATTAAGCATTTGCATAAATGCTGACCTGAATCTGGGCCTATGTATATAATATGGACTAACATGCCTAACTTTAGGTGTTTACTTTTGAAAATGTTGGCCAATTATCATATGACATTGTAAAGGTTTAACACTTGAAACTAGTACATAATGAGCACAATCAGAGGGTTCTCTCTATATAACAGATGCAGGACTGACTGCTGGGTTTGGTGTTTTGTGTCTGGGGCTTTCAGTTTATTTCAAGTGAAAATATATAATTCCAGGCCACTCTTTCAATACATCACAGTCATTTTCTGCACTTTAGTTGTTTTTCTCTCCATTTTTCCTACAAAATAAAACATCATTACAGCAGGTTTAAAGTGCACTTTAGTGCCTGCAATCTTCCCATGCTATTCTTTAATATTTCATCATTAAATAGCAAAATAACCTGATATGATCCTAATTTAGTGCCAATTACACTGCATTGATCAAAGTGACCTTTTCATACTGGAGCACAAAAATCAATCCCGCTGTACAACAAATGTCAGGGGGATGAGAGCAACATATAATCTGTGACAATCAAAACATTACTTACAAATGAAATCACCAATGACCTGCATGCCGAGGCAATTTCTGCATAATGTGCACTGTTTTTGTTTGCAGCTTTTGTTGTGGAGTTTTTTTTGCCTTGTTGTGTTCCCCACTGTCTTCTTCTAGAAACAGTTGTGCTATTTCACAGTTACAGTGGCAGATACTGAAGGCTCTAATATCAAGTACAAAAAATTACCACAGAAACAGATCATAATTGATAATGCTTCCACAATGTTTAGTGAAGTGTACCATTCTGTGTACCCAATTGTTAGGTTATCATGGGCCAGTATGTTTGATGGTATTCCATTACAGAAAAAATCAGCCAAATTAACCACAAATGAACTAAGACCAATCTTGGGCAAGGAAACACAAGACACTGCTTAGCACCCCCTGCCAACCTACCTTGACTCAGCAACTCTCAGACCAGACTTTCGGTGAAATCCTGGCCCCATGAAGTCAATGGCAAAACTCCCTCTGACTTCAGCAAACTCAAGTTCTCACCCTTTATGTTGACACTAGGGACAGGGTCTAGACAGGAAGGCAATAGGCTGCTCAGTCTCACCCTCCACCCAGCACATGTATAGGGGCAAGCAACTCACCACCCGCCCCTTCTCTTGACAATTGAGGCCCTGAAAATCACAAGGCCAGCTACAAAATGTATTGTAAAACAAAAAACATTGTGATGCTGCTTCTTCATAGTGCTTTGTCTATATATTGGTAGACTACAGCACCACAGAGACCTACAGTGTTCTAATATCCTCATTAACACCACAGTGGCCGAACACTGTAGCATTTAATTTCAGAAAAGGGAACTCCATAAAAATGAGGAGATTAGTTAGACAGAAATTAAAAGGTATAGCACCAAAAGTAAAATCCCTGCAAGCGGCATGGAAACTTTTTAATGACACCATAATAGAGGCTCAACTTAAATGTATACGCCAAATTAAAAAACAGAGTAAGAGAACCAAAAAAGTGCCACCGAGGCTAAACAACAAAGTAAAAGAAGCAGTGAGAGGCAAAAAGGCATCCTTTAAAAAGTAGAAGTTAAATCCTAATGAGGAAAATAGAAAGGAGCATAATCTCTGGCAAATGAAGTGTAAAAATATAATTAGGAAGATCAAAAAAAATTTGAAGAACAACTAGCCAAAGACTCGAAAAATAGTAGCAAAAATTTTTGTAAGTACATCAGAAGCAGGAAGCCTGCTAAACAACCAGTGGGGCCACTGGACGATCGAGATGCTAAAGGAGCACTCAAAGACGATAAGACCATTGTGGAGAAACTAAATGAATTCTTTGCATCGGTCTTCAAAGTTGAGGAGGTGAGGGAGCTTCCCAAACCTGAGCCATTCTTGTTAGGTGACAGATCTTAGGAACTGTCCCAGATTGAGGTGAGGTGTCATTTGAGGAATAAATTGATAAACTAAACAGTAATAAGTCACCAGCACCAGATGGTATTCACCCAAGAGTTAAGGAACTCAAATGAGACATTGCAGGACTACTTTCTGTCATCTGTAAACTATAATTTAAATCAGCTTCTGTAACAAATGACTGGAGGATAGCTAATGTGACGCCAATTTTGGAAAATGGCTCCAGAAGTGACCCCGGCAATTACAGGTCGGTAAGCCTGACTTCAGTACTGGGCAAACTGTTGAAACTATAGTAAAGAACAAAATTGTCAGACACATAGATGACAAGTTTCAGAGTAACAACCGTGTTAGTCTGTATTTGCAAAAAGAAAAGGAGTACTTGTGGCACCTTAGAGACTAACCAATTTATTTGATCATAAGCTTTCGTGAGCTACAGCTCACTTCATTGTATGCATACTGTGGAAAATACAGAAGATGTTTGTTTTTATACACACAAATCATGAAAAAATCGGTGTTTATCACTACAAAAGGTTTTCTCTCCCTCCACCCCACTCTCCTGTTGGTAATAGCTTATGTAAAGTGATCACTCTCCTTACAATGTGTATGATAATCAAGGTGGGCCATTTCCAGCACAAATCCAGGTTTTCTCCCCATAGATGAACATAATTTGTTGGGGAATAGTTAACATGATTTTTGTAAAGGGAAATCATGCCTCACCAATCTACTAGAATTCTTTGAGGGAGTTAACAAGCATGTGGACAAGAGGGATCCAGTGGTTATAGTGTATTTAGATTTTCAGAAAGCCTCTAACAATGTCCCTCACCAAAGGCTTTTAAGCAAAGTTAGCAGTCATGGGATAAGAGGAAAGGTTCTTTCATGGATTGGTAACTGGTTAAAAGATAGGAAACAAAAAGTAGGAATAAATGGACAGTTTTCAGAATAAAGAGAGGTAAATAGTGGTGCCCCCTAAGGGGTCTGGCCCCTGTCCTATTCAACATATTCATAAATGATCTGGAAAAAGGGGTAAACAGTGAGGTGACAAAATGTGCAGATACAAAACTACTCAAGATAGTTAAGTTCCAGGCAGACTGCGAAGAGCTACAAAAGGATCTCTCAAAACTGGATGACTAGGCAACAAAATGGCCGATGAAATTCAATGTTCATAAATGCAAATGTAATGAACATTGGAAAGCATAATCCCAACTATACATATAAAATGATGGGGTTTACATTAGCTATTACCACTCAAGAAAGAGATCTTGGAGTCATTGTGGATAGCTCTCTGAAAACATCTACTCAATGTGCAGCATCAGTCAAAAAAGTAAACAGAATTTTGGGACTCATTAAGAAAGGGATAGATAATAGGACAGAAAATATCATATTGCCTCTATATAAATCCATGGTACGCCCACATCTTGAATACTGCATGCAGATGTGGTTGCCCCATCTCAAAAAACATATATTGGAATTGAGAAAGTTTCAGAAAATGGCAACAAAAATGATTAGGGGTATGGAACAGCTGCATATGAGGAGAAATTATTAAGACTGGGACTTTTCAAGCTGGAAAAGAGACGACTAAGGGAGGATATGATAGAGGTCTATAAAATCATGACTGGTGTGGTGAAAGTAAATAAGGAAGTGTTATTTACTCCTTCTCATAACACAAGAACTAGGGGCCACCAAATGAAATTAATAGGCAGCAGGTTTAAAAAAAACAAAAGGACGTATTTTTTCACACAAGGCACAATCAACCTCTGGACCTCCTTGCCAGATGATGTTGTGAAGGCCAAGATTATAACAGGGTCAAAAAAAAAAGAACTAGATAACTTCATGGAGGATGAGTCCAACAATGGCTATTAGCCAGGATGGGCAGGGATGGTATCCCTAGCCTCTGTTTGCCAGAAGCTGAGAATGGGCAACAAGGGATGGATCACTTGATGATTACCTATTCTGTTCATTCCCTCTGGGGCACCGAGCATTGGCCACTGTCAGAAGACAGAATACTGGGCTAGATGGAGCTTTAGTTTGACCCATTATAGCCATTCTTATGTTCATATGTAATACTTTCTTGACTACCAGGAAAATGTTCTTTACACTTTGGACTCTTTAAATATATGTATTATAGCTATTTTTAAAGCACCAATCCTGTTAGTATTGGGGCACCATTGCCTAAATTATGAAGTATGCCAATTCCCTCAGAAAAGTCGTAAAGCTCCTACCCTTTCTTTTACTAATTAGATTCATTTACTTAATAAGAATCAGCATTAGGTGGTTATTTCCTAGAGAATGTAGTAGGAGCCATTTTGCAACTCATTTCCTGAACCGGATCCAACCAGTTTCCTGAAAGAGGTGTCTTCCAATTGCATTTTAAAGATGCCAAGATTTGGGTTTACACTGATTTCCAGTCAAAAAGAATTCAACAGCTGAGGTCTCTTCACTAAGAATGCCCGGTCCTTAAACTTCATAAGTTTGAATTCGGACTCTGTGAGATTCCATGTATGTGACTAGTGAGATGAGAACATCAGAGAAAGGATGATCTTATGGTTAAGTCAGTGGTTTTCAAATGTTTCCACCCCGTGAGCCAATATTACAACTGAAAAACTTTTCAGGACTCTACCCTATCACAGTTTTCAGACCCCCTCTCCATCCATTTAGCCACAAAGAAACAGTTAGTGTTCTTGACACCTAAGTTGAAAACTCATCAGTTAAGACATTGGATTTGAACTCAGGACAACTGGGTTCAATTCCCACCTCTGCCACAGACTTCCTGTGTGATCTTTAGCAAATTATTTTTCTCCTTCTATGCATCAGTTCTCCACCTGCTAAATGGGGATACTACTGTTTCCTTCCTTCACCCTTTGTCGGTCTTGTCTCTTTAGATTGTAAGTTCAACAGGACACAGAATTTTTGCAGATGCAGTGCCTAGCATAATGGGGCTCTGATTTCCATTGCTACTTCTAGATGTCACTGGATTCAAATAATCGTAAATAATAAACAGAGGCTAGTCTCTCAAATAGGTGTGCCATAGACTGCTGAGGGTTTTGAAGATAAAGAGTAGGATCTTGAAACAGACCGAACTTCTTACAACATTTTTGAAGAGTCTGAAGCCAGTGCTGCATTACCCTATTTTGTAGAGATGTTTGGTCAAAGTTTATCTAGTGTGTATAAATATAATTCCTCTGTTTTTTTGTTCCTGAGTCTGTTCCCAAAAGCCAAATTATGGCCATATAAATCATTTATCCATGAGAAGTATATCTATGGCATGGTAAATTTCTATCCTCATGCAGACTGATTTGGAGCTGAATCCTTCTGATAACTGAAAAGAATGTGTGGAAAAGCACAACTCTGGATATCTGTCTCTCTTTCAAAAAGCTCTGAGTTCAGGAATCAAAGGAGAATCTATATTAAAGAGAGATTTCCTACTTATATCAGCTGTTAATATGCTGGGCTTGGGGGAGGAGGGGCAGGAAATCACAAAATGTTTCCCTCTTGTAGAATGGTCTCACTCATAACAAGATAGTGAAATCTAAAGACAAATATCTTAATATTGGAAATTTTCAGGCTTGCCTGTCATTCCCTACCAAACAGGTGAATAGCAGAGCCTGGAAAGCTTTGTTAAAAGACTTAAGAGCCTATAAGGACTCATTCTATGTTAAACAACTCTTTTCTGCTCTAAAAAACACCACCCACACCACTTGGAGGCTTTCTTGTAAATTTGTATTGTTTTTCTTTTGATACTTTCAATATTGGTTAGAGACACTCTACGTGTTCCACTTACCAAGCTGATTAAGCTACGGTTCTCTCTCTTGGCCATATAACAAGAATCTCTCTTTTTCTAGCAAACCCATGAACAAACATGATTTATGACTGACACTTCCACAACTCTGTATGTAGCCTTGGTAAGAACTAAATAATATTCAAGTCCTGGTTATGAACCAAATCCAATTCATTTCACGCTGATGCAGAATTAGTTTCAGACTAATGTAAAGGAGCAGTATGGGCAGACTGTTAAGGTGACTCCCTTATTTTTAACGTTTTCCAATGCAATTTGCAGCTTAACAGCCTCACTATAAATGACGTGATTAACTTTTACACATTTCTATATATTTGATGTATTTACCCAAATGCAGCTGTCGTTTTGTATAGTGTTTCAGATGTTTAGAACTGAATCAATTGTTTGAAGTAATCACACTTTCCAAAGAAAAGCCTTCTTTTTCAATGTTATGCTATAATGCAAGCATGAAGGAACATAGTTAGAATGTATATATGGGCCTCAAAAAACCAAACCAAAACAAAAACGATTTTCCCCCTTCTTAGTATAAAAATTATAGACTATATTTACCATTATGGAACTAGCCCACCAACCTTCATATTTTTTTCTGATGTTTCCAGTCAATTCAACCTTCTCCATCCCACACTAGAGCTTTCCTGACTCAGATCAGCTCTTCTCCACACACCCCACTTCCCCTCCATTGCAAGAAAGCAGTATTCTCTACTCTTTAGCAAATCATCTTGAAGGAAGAGCCGGATTCTGCACTCATTCTATTCTATGGTATAACTGTGGGACATAATCTTCCTCCCGTAACTGAAGGACAGTGTCCAGGACACAGAAATAGACATTTTTGTTCAATACAAGGTGACCAGTATTCACAGAACTAGGCTCAAAAGCCTTTTTATGTCCTAAACAAACATAAACAAACTTAAAAAGAGAGAACAAAAGAAATAGAAACTCAGTCTTGGAATGTTGCTATTCAGTGTCATTTATAGTGAATTTTGAGCTTTTCTACATGTTAACTTGAATTGCCAATACTTGGATCTATAGTGTGAAGTCAGTACAAATATCATTTGAGCATATATGTGAAAAAAATGGAACATTTAGATGACCGTACCAAAACCTTCGTACAATGTTAATATTGGAAGGAGTGAGGAGAGAAATGAGAAGCAAGAATTTGCCAAAAGAGAAACCACTAAAAGAGAAAGAAGTTTATATGTGAAGTTAAATTTGTGTATTACCAGAAAAGATAATTATGACCTTTGCTAATACATTTCATACCATACTTTAACATTCAATACTGGTCTTAAATTTATAAGGTTCAGTGTGCTCTAGGCCAGTGGTTTTCAACCTGTGGTTTTTGGACCCGAGGGGGTCTGCAGACTATATCTAAGATTTCCAAAGGGGTCTGCACCTCCCTTTTAAATTTTTTTTATGGGTCTGCAAATGAAAAAAGGTTTAGAACCACTGCCCTAGGCTATTAAAAAGAGCCACACTCCAATGTTTTTAAAAAGTGTCATGAGCAAGATTTTTTCAGTTCTAATAAATAATAATAAATATTAGTGTTAACATTAATAAATAATAACATCTATAAAATATGTGTATTGTAATTTAGAAAACTAAGATTATAGTTAACCATTTTAACTATTTTAAGAGGTTATGAACAATTATTTACGATTAGTTCTGAATGCCAAGACTTCTGTGAAAGTCTGGTGTCTTTCCTATCTGTATTCTTTTCACTCTACATGCCTGAACTGCATTCATAAATTTAATTCTCAGATCCTGTAGAAAACTAAAATTTGCATACCATAGCTATAACTCGTATTTTATTAAAGAAACCAAATTTTATGGGATCTCAGATTGGAAAATTAAGTTAATTCGATAATGCATTAAGAACATCTTAATCAATAAAAAGGAGTACTTGTGGCACCTTAGGGACTAACAAATTTATTTGAGCATAAGCTTTCGTGAGCTACAGCTCACTTCATCGGATGCATTCAGTGGCTGTCCATCTGTTTGCATTTGGAAAGGAAGATGATGTCTGTCTGTATCTCTACAAGTTTTTTCATGAAGTTGATAGATTTCCATTCCATACAGCTAAATTCAGTGCCTTGCATAATGACAGGTTTCAGAGTAGCTGCCGTGTTAGTCTGTATTCGCAAAAAGAAAAGGAGGACTTGTGGTACCTTAGAGACTAACAAATCTATTTGAGCATTAGCTTTCGTGAGCTACAGCTCACTTCATCAGATGCATTCAGTAGCTCACGAAAGCTTATGCTCAAATAAATTTGTAGTCTCTAAGGTGCCACAAGTACTCCTTTTCTTTTTGCGAATACAGACTAACACGGCTGCTACTCTGAAACCTATCTTGATCAATGTCTCCCACCATAATGCAAAGCATGCTGATAAGAACGTGAGCACTGTTGATTAAAAGAGTGTAATGTAATGGTTTATAAAAATGTCAAAGCACTTAAATTAGTACTCTGCTAACATATCAAGTGAATAATTTAATTAGGAAGGACATCTACAGTACTTTATAGGCATAAGAATCATAGTTAAAATGGTTTAGTGTAGATAAGTAGCTTAAGACAATAGAACAGTTTTATGCTTTGTAAACAGCAAACTAAGTTTCATTTCAGAAACAGAAGAAGGTCTGAAATGCACTGGGCATGATCCGAAGACCATTGAAATCAATGGAAAGATTCTCACTGACTTCAGTGGGCTTTGGATAAAGTCCCTAGAGACTGATCCTAGTGACTGACTTTACTCAGGCAAAATGCACATTGAAGTTATGTTGAAACTTAAGTCTCAAGCTCATGGAGAATGAATGTGATGTATGCCTTACATTTTTCCTTAAACTATGCTTGGGAATGCTTTTACTGCATGTATATTTATGCACCAGAAAATCCTAGCTGACCTGAAGCAGATTAAGTGATTATGACATGAAATTCAACAAATTCCAACAATACATTTCAAGTCCCTGACTCACTTATAGTGTCATTCAACTGTTTATGCGCTGTTAAAAATTACTGAATGACAGGCATGAAGATAAAAAACTACACTTATCAAGAGTGTATATTGCAATGTAGTTTTGTGTGCTTTTTGGTTAAATTGACCTTTCAAGGCATCTCCTTTGTCAGTTTATATATGCAAAATGGTTTCTCAAAGACCTAGCAAATTACAAGCAATTTGGAAAAGGAGAAAATATTTCATGAATAATCAGCTATCTGGACATATTAAAAAATGTTTCCTATAAATTACTTTTTTTTTTTTACCAGTCTAGCTCTAACATCAGATAAATTAGTGACTGACAAGAGAAAAGTAACTTCCCCAATTTCTTGGTAAATGTAATAAATGTTAATTATGTGAATGAAGCAATTTACTCCTTTTAAGGAGGGATGCTAACTAAATAGGCCTCCTTTTCAGTTATACAAGGTCTTCTTCCAGTCTAAGAGAGACAGCTATTCTAGAGTTCCATTTGTTTAAGAAAATAGGTCTAAATTGATTAAACTAATCATTTTATTCTAACTGCTCTTTTTAAAGACAACTGCTGATTGCATGCCCCTTTTGTAGCTGTAACTGAGCCCGAGATAGTACAAAATAACCATCTTGCCAGTTGTCACAACTATTTGCTCATTCTTTAATTAAACATAATATATAAAACCATATAATTTACATCTAATTGGGAAACATTTTCTTAAGTCAGAAGGCAGTATGGTCTGGAGGAATGAGCACAGGCTCAGATGTCAAAAGTTCTGGCCCTGACTCTGTCACACTGGGTGGCCTTGGACAAGTCACGTCATATCTCAGTTTCCCTTTCTGTTAAATAGGGATAATACTAGTTAACCAGCTTCTTCACAAGGCTGTTGTGAAGTAAAGTTAACATATTTACTGTGTAGACCTTAAAGAGACCCTAGAGCTAACTTGTGGTAACAGGTTGTGATAATGGTAGGGTGTTTCTAAGCTGTGGCAGTCTGGCCTTTTTACAAAAGTAAGGAACACTTGTAGCTTTAGGTCTCCTCATCAAGGAGGATAGGTCCATAAGTGACTATTAGCTAAGATGCTCAGGGATGCAACTCCATGCTCTGGGTGTCCCTAAGCCTCTGACTGCCGGAAGCTGGGAGTGGACGACAGGGGATGGATCACTTGATGGTTGCCTGTTCTGTTCATTCCCTCTAAATCATCTGGCATTGGCACCTATCAGAATTCAGGATACTGGGTTAGATGGACCATTGTTCTGACCCAGTATGGCTATTCTTATGTTTGTGTGAAAGAGAGAGCGTGTGTTTCTCTGCTGGGCCTTGGCACATAATTTAGATCTAACCTGGTGCCTGATATAAGCTAGTTAACAAATATGGTAACCTGATTCCTTGAAACAAAGTGGGCAAACCTAAACTGAGCATACTCAGGGAGCCACCCAGTCAGCATAACATGGGGATAACTTTTCCTCAGACAGAATGAATACTAGCAGAGCATTTTAATTTCTAAGAGCTACTTTACCTGAGATGAATTTATATGTAAAACCTTAAAGAAATAACAATTATCGTTACCTTGCCATAACTAAACATTAGAAAATGGGGTGAACCTAAATACATTTTTACACTCAGACACTTCAGTACAGATGATGGCTTGGTGAATAGTACTTCTGGTAATTACTTCTAGATAACTGGTTTGAATCTGACACAGGTTGACAGTGATTTAAAAAGATCACCAACTGATGGCTTGGTGGCCTACGTCTAATGAGTTGATGGTCTTTCAGTTCCCATTGAACAGGTGTCCAGATAACAAAACTCACGAGCACATTTGGTACTAACTGGCACCTTTGTTGGCAAGGATGAATGAGCAGAGAGACTGATTTACCCTCATCCATCGATGTGGTCTCTCCAGATCAAGATTCCGGTACCCTGGTGAGGAAATGTGGGGAGTCTTCCACTGCCTTATGCTACACCTATCCTGTACATAATAGAACTGCAGTCTCCAGCAGAGCCCAGTACAGGACTACTGCTCCCATCCTGCCCCGCAATACCCGCTCCTGCATTGCTTCCTGCATTTTTATCCTGCTCCCACTCATAAAAGCCTTAGATCCCGCAAAGCGTGCACGAGAGAGAAATTCTCCCATGCTACAAAAACCCCCAAAACAAACAAAAACAAAAAAACGCAAAACACAGTCGGTTAATATATATTATATATAAATGGAATTCAGACACATTTTTAACAACTAAAAGAATAAAACAAATCTTGCTGAAACCATGTAAAATACTTTAACTCCGGCTATAATATTCATCAAATCTCTTTCTATCCCTCGCTTAAATGTAAGTATTAAAACCTTTATTTTAAAAAAAAGAAAATAAAAACTTTACACTGCTGAAATTCTATTTATGACAAGAGATTTAGAGTTTTCCCACAAATTACTAAAGTCTATCTTTTTTTTTGCCCACCCAATCTTACCCACAACAAAATACATTTTACCTGTTCCTGCTATTATCGCAGCAGGTCCTGCTACCAGGGCTGTAGTCTCCAGCACTTTTATTACCAGTAAATTCATTTAAAAACAGGCAATATGTTGACTCCTAAAACATCTCTTTTTTCCAATGTAAATTATCTTCCATGCACAGAAATCAAGTCCAAAGTCAGTTTGGATATTTGTACATAATAAATCACAATAAGCAAAATGTATTTTATTAACATGGAGAACATATTAAAACACTCACATTTACCATCTCAAATTGCAGTTTAAAACTTTTTCTGGAGAGACCAAAAGGACCAGACTTTAGAGATTGGGAAATAATCTATTACTTATTCTTCTCTGGTATACCTATTATCAGCAGCAAATTTAAGAAAGCAGGCCAGCATTCACACTGTATTCTAGGTTAATCTCTTGCTTTTCTAACTGAGCGCCAAAGCAAAGGTAAAAGCATTAAGGGAAAAAAGCCCAGAGATCTTCTTACTCCATATAAAAATTTACTAGGACTCTTTTACCACATGTGGAAGTACACCTGTATTATAATACAAGGCAAAGGAATGCAGTTTGTGTGCTGCAGTGAATTAGCACCTGAGTGTAAGAATAGTATCTTTTTTGCCACTAGAGCCAAACTTTATCAGATGAGTATTCTTCCTGATTAGAGAGAGAGAGAGAGAGAGAGAGAGACACACACACACACACACATCAGAGTTTTAATTGAATAACAAATTTTCTGTATGGGGCTCCAGGAATATTCTTTGCTGAGACATTTTCTGCAGTTACATATAATTTGACACAATCTGGTGAACACCAAGAGCAAAACTTTTGCTCTGCAAAAGTAATTTATAAACTAAAGGCACGTGAACAATACCCAGGGAACACAAAAAGCCAGAAAAACAGAACCCTACCCATGCCCTATCTCCCAATCACTGACACTGCCAAAAACAGTACATAAAATTAAGCAACTCCCTGTGCACTTTGGCCTGAATCCCTGTTGTGACAACCACGTGTGAGAACACTACCAACTCAGAATGGTAGCATTTTACACCCCACTTTACACTGGTCGAAATGACTGACAGGATCAGGCATAAAATCAGGCCCGAAGTGTTTTATACATAGAGTACCTACCTTTGAGGCTGCTTGGTTCTGTGGTCCCTTTAAGGAACCACTAACTCTTTTCCTGCAAGAGAGTAAAAATGGGACATCTGTTTGGGGACACTTACAAACACTGGCAAATACACAAAATGGACTGAAGAGATGAAAGAGTGTGAATATAAAGTGGGTGAGAGTGATAAATCCTCAATCTCTCACTATGCAGTTGTACAATTCCTAGCACAATAGGGCCCTTGGGTTGGGGCATCTGGGCACTGGAGTAATACAGGGAGGGCTAGAAACTTAAGCTAGATCCTTAAAGTAATTAGGCACTTAGCTCTGATTGAAATGAGTGGGAGTTAGGCACCCAAATACCTTTGAGGTTCTAGGCCTTAGTCTTGTTTAGAAATGAAAGCTGAGATTCTTCTCTGTTCATGTCATTTCTGGAGCTGGGAATTTAAGAAAATAACCAACTACTGCTAGGTTCACGGTGAAACTGTGAGAGTTGGCAAGTAATGCTAACAAAGAACTTATATAAGAGACTCCCTGTTCATTTATGGAGAAACTGACCACTCATGTGCTATCAAATTCAAACACTTATCAATGCAAAGCAGCAGATTTTTGTGCAAATAATGTAATAAATACAATTCTTGAAACAACATGAATTTAAATAATAAAATGTTGCTCTCTCCCTGTATGTCAGTAATGGTAGAACTATTTATTGCACTCCTACAGTACACATGAACTAAATACAGTATTACAACATGAAAGAAATTGGAATCATAGTGAATAACTTTACAGTCTTGGTGTAGAGAAATTATTAAGAAGTCTTCATTGCCACATATCAGTTTTAAGCCCCAATTCAGCAAGGTACTTTAAAAGCATGAGGGGCATTTTAAGCGCCAAAATAGTCCCATGCTTCAAATTATGTAATAATACCACCATCTAGTTCTTATATAACATTTTTCATCAGTAGCTCTAACAATGCTTTGCAAAGGAAATAAGTATCATTAGCCCCATTTTACAGATGTGGAAATTGAGAAACAGGGAGATGAAGAGATTTGTCCAAGATCACCCAGCAGGCCAGTGGCTGAACCAGGAATTGAACTCAGATCTCCTGAGTCCCCCTCCAGTGCTCTATGTCACACTGCCTGTCTGTATTTGAATATTTTGCTGAATAATGACAACTTATCCGTGCTTCTAGAAAAATGTATTAACTGCGGGGAGGAGGAATCAGCCTTAAGCAGCATAACCAAAGGTAAGTACAGCTTCTTCTAGGTGAGGTTTAATTAGAAAAAAAATCCATCAGTCCTGCAAAGCAAGTGCAATCCAGCTTGAGGTGGAGATGTACAGAAAGAAGAAGGAGGCTGCTTACCTGGTGAGACATGGAAGACAGACAGAATTTCTGTTGAATCAGGTCCACAGAATTTTACAGCTTAAAATATGCATGAGTCAGATTCTCAGCTGGAGTGAATCAGTGCAGCTTCAATGAACTCAATGGAACAATGCCAGTTTACACCAACTAAGGATCTTACCCCATTGGCTGTATTTAAAGGATAATTATGTCTCACATTTATTAAAATCATCAGCTTGCATTTGGGCTCAATTTCTTTGCCAAAACCAGAATACGTTGTGAGTTAAGGTGTAAAATGTATGCTATAATTCTGAAATAAGGAATGTACATTAAGTAGGAAAATCACCCTTGGACAAGCTAAACTTTATCATTAATGGTTGAAGGTTACAGAGCTGTATTATTCTCATGTTTTAGCAAAATAAAAATGCACAGGATGTTGAGAGAGAATGTGTGGTAGTGGGTCTGGAGAGTAGCATTCTGACCTAACAAAGGTGAACAGAGTAAATCTTCATTAAAATGAGAAAATATTCAGAAGAAACCCAGTGATTCTTAAGCATGCAAATTTGCAAATCCTAAACTGCTGCACCAGTTCTGAATTAGGTAGGCAGAACTGGCCTCTTCTGTACCATTCTCACCACTCTTGGTAGAGAGCACCTGCCAGTCAGTGTGCACAGGCCCAGCCCAACTGCCTGCTGCCAGTGAAGTAGCTGGGATCAGAAGAATTAGTTCTGCTTGCCTTGTGAGGACAATCCAGCCTCCAAGATTTCTATTCAAACTGCACTCCACTGCTCAAGCTCAACTGGAACCATTTAGTACTTACATTGTTGTGCATTTTTTATTTGTTTCCTTCCACTCAAGCACGTTAACAAAGACGACCCCCCAGCAATCTTCCCCCCACCCTTCACATGACTAAGCGATTATCTTCCTCCGAATCAAAGAGACCGATGAAAAGGGTTTATTAATAAAAGTTTCCCTTCAGGAAGATTGGAAATGAATGATTAGTAAAATACACCCAATTTTACTTATAAGACCTCCCTCATAGAGAGGCATCTGTGAAGGGCAGGGATGCCAGAATAGTGGTGGGGATTCAGGCATCTGGAAGCTGTTTGCGATATGGATTAGAAGTCAAGCTGCACACGGATACTGCCTCTAGTTACAAAAGCTTGTGCTGTGGAGGGGAAAAAAGTATGCAGCTTGTTTACAGTGCTACTTTTTCCCTTTGCTTGTTATATGTTTTATTTCTTCCCTCATTCCCCTCTCCCCGTGCCACTCATGTGCAATTATGTCTGCACAGATATGCCAGCTGGTGGGGCTTGTTAACCATATCCACCATGTAAGCATTTAGGAGAAAAGGAGAAGGATACTAGAGCTGTGCAAACAATACTACATTGTAGTCTGAACTGGTGCAGTCTGTTGCCAGGGCTCACTGATCAAACTGAGAAAAATAATCCTAATATTGCAATTCATGTAGAGAAGACCAAAGATATATGTGTGGGTGTTTGTACACCACCAAATATTATACAGACAAGAAAAATCGGAAATATTGCTAAAATAGTTTTAAACAATATATTGGTGCTATTTTGTCCACATGGGTATGGAATACACATTGGTTTTAGATGCAGATTTTGTCAGCATGAGTTTAAAATGGTCACATAAGAAATGAACTCAGATCATTCTAAACAAGTGCAGATAAAACCTGCACACCATGCTATCAAATATTTGCATATAGTACATGTGGTACAGAGAAGCTATTTTAAGAATTAGGATTTAGAGAGGGTTTTAATTTCATTTATTTATTTTACCCCCAAAAAATGAGATTATTTCTTGTATCCTTCCACCTGTAAAACTAAGTATCCTAGGTCTCAGGGTGGGTCTACATTGAAAATATATATTGACACAGCTACATCTTGCAGAGCTATGAAAAATCCACATCCCGGGAAATGTAATTAGGCTAACCTAACACCCAGTGTAGACAGTGCTTGGCCAATAGAAGAATTCTTCCCATGACCTAGCTACTGCCACTTGGAGAGGTGGATTAACTACAGCAATGTGAGAACCCCTCCAGTTGCTGTAGTGAGTGTCTACGTGTAAGCACAGCAACTGTGCTGCTGTAGTGTTTTAAATGTAGACATACCCTCAATCCTGCAACATTTTGTGTGCAGGCATGGCACACAACTGACTTTAACGAGACTTTGTGTGGGCACAGCTGTCCACCTAGGTGCAATTCATTGCATGATCAGAGTCCTGTAGACCTTTTGCCCAACTGTATGGGGCTCACAGTGAGAATAAAATATGACTATTAAAAAAACTCCAAAAACACCTCCAGAAATGACATGGGGAAGTAATATTTTTATTTTAGAAAAACAGTCAAGTCTGATGAGACTGCTACTGCCATTTCTAGAAGCAAGAATTACTAGGTCCCAATGGGGATCTGGGAGTCTTCCCTTCCATGTCTCTCATCCTCAAAGGCTGTGAAAAATTGGATTTTAAAGGTACAATGTTTTTATGTACAGAAAACCTATTACTGGACCAGGACTGAATTTTGCCCCTTCCTGGCCCTTGGTCTGTGTTAATTTGGGGCAGAAATTCCATATTTGGAAGGACGAAACATTTCTTAGGCAAATTGATTAACAAAAAGACACAAGGCAGTTGTGTGAAGCTGCTCAGGGAGTCTGAATATTAGCATAAGGGCAAGGGAACGCTATTGAGCAGGTGATGTAAAATTTATCAAATGCCTTCACATATATAGTATTGTTTGCATGCATATGTGTGTACACTCTCTCTCTCTCTCTCTCTCTCACACACACACACACACACACACAGAGGAAGTGATAGATGGGCAGGATAGGATAGTACTTCCAACTTGTATACGTGGTAGGTTCAAAACTATTGGGCCTTAAAATCATGACATTATTATGCGTGTATGCTTTGTTAATTTTAGAGGTGTTTTAAATTTATTAGTGATAACTTTTCTGCATCTCAGATGCTTATGTGATGGTCACCATCTTGACTGACACTAGGAATCAAACTGGGGACCTCCACGGCTTAAGGCGCTTGAGCTACTACATCTTGAGATAAAGATCCAAGGCTCTGTAGGTAGGGGCTGTAACAACTCATATCCTGTGAAGATTGGCAGAGGAGACTAGTAATATATGCTAACCAGTGAGTTACACTTGTACAGTTAAAGTCACAGTACTTAGGGAGTTTAGGTATCTATAAAAAGAAAAGGAGTACCCTGGCACCTTAGAGACTAACAAAATTATTTGAGCATAAGCTTTCATGAGCTACAGCTCACTTCATTGGATGCATGCAGTGGAAAATACAGTGGGGAGATTTTATATACACAGAGAACATGAAACAATGGCTGTTACCATACACACTGTAACAAGAGTGATCAGGAAAGAGGAGCTATTACCAGCAGGAGGGGGGGGGACCTTTTGTAGTGATAATCAAGGTGGGCCATTTCCAGAAGTTGACAAGAACAGTAGGGGGGGAAATAAACAATGGGAAATAGTTTTACTTTGTGTAATGACACATCCACTCCCAGTCTTTATTCAAGCCTAAATTAATTGTATCCAGTTTGCAAATTAATTCCAATTCAGCAGTCTTTCGTTGAAGTCTGTTTTTGAAGTTTTTTTTTGTTGAAGAATTGCCACTTTTAGGTCTGTAATCGAGTGATCAAAGAGATTGAAGTGTTCTCCGACTGGTTTTTTAATGTTATAATTCTTGACGCCTGATTTGTATCCATTTATTCTTTTACGTAGAGACTGTTCGGTTTGGCCAAGAACAAATGGTGTGGCATTGAGATTTTATTAAGATGAGTTTGGGATGATCATATTGCTCATGGGCAATGTGAGTTATGCAGGTCATTCCTGATCTGCCAATAAAACCTTTAAAGCACACCAAATCATCATGCATTTGTAGCCTAACTGGAAACTCTTAAGTAATCAATATAATTAATACACAACCTATGGATGAGGCAACACATATGACATTCTGTAGCTGAAATATTTTGGATAACTTGGTTATTTTGAAGTATGAGGGAATATAAACAATAATACCAAATGTATCAGGACTCTAAGTGTACAAATCTCCAAGATACAGAAAAGTCATAACTAATACATTTAAAACATTACAAAATTTATAAAATAGATTTTTCATACATACAATATTGGATATTAAGGATCAATATGTTATGTCCTATCACTTGTAGAATCCTGTTTTCCTACTGGAGAGTTGGAACTTTGACCCTTATACCATTGAAAGGGAGACATTTCCTGACCTCAAGGGTTGCAAGGTTACATTTGATATTAAACCAGTCACCGTTCCAGGCCTAAATATTGTATATGCTGATCTTCGGGCCAATGTAACTATGGAAAATGTCACATTTGAAGGAAAGGAAACATTTTTCTGGAAGCAAGTTTTTTGTTTTGTTTTAAATAAAGTGGCTGTTGGAAGCTGCTCCGATGTTTTTTAATGTTAGTATAAGTTCTAGGGAGATGGATTAGTGGACCGAGTGAAGATCAGGTGGTCAGAGGTACACGATGAATACAATTTATCACATGGCTTACAATTTTTCATGCGCCTTTGACCCTCTCTTCTGTATCATGCCAACTAAATTCACTGTACTGAGACGCCTTGCATTCCACACAGATCCCTGAGAGGCTTTCATCAGCCACTATCTTCTAAGATCAACTTGCCTCAAAAATGTTTCATTTTCTCCAGACATGGAATTTTCTCATAAAAACTGCACTGGCCCATGGTCATAGAGGGGTTATATACATTTCTGTAACAGGAACAGGTTTAAGATTAATTTGTCTTGTGGTTCTTTCTGGCTAAAAAAAATGGGAGTTTTATACCATTGAAAAGGGGAGATCCTCACCATTCATAAGGAATATACATTACTTCTTGCACTGGAAGGTTCATAATTACTGGGCAGTTAAGTCCTGTTATTTTTATGTCTACAGACTTCATTTTTTGAGGTGATTTACAGTGATTGGGTTTAATTTTTTTCTCTCTCTGTGCCCTGTACAGTCAGACTCATGGAAACTAAAGGATGTGTGTGTATGGAATGAGGGATATGAGAAAGTCTTGCATTTTTTAAATCTTTACATAATTACTAAAATAGCTTTTTCTTTTAAAAGTACCATATATGGAATAAATAGTGGTTTTATCAGGCATAAACATTTTATCACATTCTTTTGTGATGACCTACATATCTCACTATTGGCTTCACTAGTTGTATGTAATGAAGCTATTCCAAACTTAAATTGGTATCAAACCTTTATATCACACCATCATAATATCGTCTTTATTTTACAAAGATGGATAGATAAGCTGATCACAAAATTTTCATCAAACTGTTTTTCCCTTGTGAAAAAAGAGGAAAACATGTTTTTTTCCCATGATTTCACCCCCAACATTTTTTCAGTCACTTCTTTCTCTAGATATAGTAAAACATCCAATAACACCTACAGATTTGTTTAAATTAATGTATTTGTAGTATATTACACACAAATTTGCACAATTTATAGATACTTATATGTAATATATTTCTTGTACTTAATTTTTTCATGATCCAAAAAGAAATGGCCAGCTTAGCATATTTTTGTATAATATTAGATGCTATTTTAAATCTTTGAATGAAATGGAGGGACTCTATCTACTTCATCAAAACACCTGTGCATGGAAAATATTCCTTGGAGTACTTTTTGGGACAGCCACCATTTTGATACCGCTCAGGAAATATTTTCTTTCTATAGCAGAATATATCATGAAAGACATAAAACAAATATCAACATTAACTCTTCAATTATTGCCAAAATGGCACTTAGGTTCCTATGAAATCATTCATAGGAATGATTTCTCTTTTTCCATATAGCAGGAATAAGTACATTTGGTCTTGTTTTTTTTAATCAAACTCACACATAAAAAGTGAGCGAAGTTGACAGAAAGTCAATGGAACGAGGACAGCTGCAAAGGCCAAGATCTGAACAGGCCTGCCACCTCTTGTATCTGGGATGGTCAGGCTGCTCTCACCTTCTCTCTATTGAAAGAGGCTTAACAAAGCAAATCAAAGCGACTGCAAAAATGAAAGTTGAAAGGAAGCTGTGGATATAAGAAGAATATGTTTTAGACTGCAAATATATTTAAAATCCAGATACAGGATCATTTTCATAAAAGAACCTCCTCTGAGCTAAGCCTTGATGGACAAAGCTTTGTCTTTGAGGAGAGCATTGGGTTACACAGTCTGCACTCGTAGGCACTGAGAGTAAAGGCCCTTGAATCAGTGGATGTTTTACCATTTCATGCTAGAGCTGGGTCTTTCCATTCCACATAACCAACCATAAAAATTATCTCTTAGATGTGATTTAGTGTGGATACTGTGAACTCTGGAGTTAATGGTAAACAAAATAAGAGACTACATGTTTATCGTTATATGATCTAACCAACTTTACAGGATGCATTTTGACTGGCCCTGTGTGGCTGAACAAAGGAGATGAGATTGCAAAGTCCACTCTTGCTCCTCTGTACAAGAACTGGTCACAAACCAAGTAAATTCTCACTTTTTTTCCCCAATAGTGCAAGAGCCATAACAATAGTCAAATATCCCTGTTCAAAATCTTTAAGTACATATTTACACAGGACATTTTAAAACTCCCTTAATATTTACATATTATCTTTAGGTTCAAAAATTCCATACACAACAGTTTGCCAGCAGTCCTGTTCAGAATTTGATCAGAATCTCTGATGATCTAAGTACAAAAAATTACTTTGAAACCCTTCCTGTTGTCAAGAACGGTAATAAAAGAGATAAGTCTATGAACGTTGGTAGACCATGGCAACAGGAAGTTTTTGTAGTCCTTCGTGTGTCTTTTCTGTTGAATTAGTAATGTTTTCACATTATCGCAACTTGGTACAGCCTTCCGATTCCTCAAAAAACTGAGCAAGTCCCTTCCATTTGTGTGCTTCAGAATTTAAAAGGGCAACTAAGGGAATTCAATCTGCATTTGGTACTCCATTCAACTTCTTCTAGTGTGACCTCTGAAATATTCTAGGATGAATACAGTTATCCAAAGTGAGATAATCTCTGTAGTGACACCATGCCATGCCATACGATTATTGTATTTAAGTGTTTGTGAACTAGATTAAAATGATTTTTTTAAGGACACAATGAATTATTTCTCTCCTTCCCCCCTCACCCACCCTGCACTAGAGGTCACAATTAAGATGGCTTTCGTTCCTTAACTGTGCTTTTCCATACATTAACATGTCTGAATTTCTTTTACCTTTAACCTTAACTCTGAATGTCCTGGTTTTATAGAGCTTGGTTTGAGAATAATTACAATATCTCTGTAATATATTTTACCCAAGAGCCTTGATACATACTCTCAATCTTAGCTCCATTTAAACTTTAAAAAAAAAAAAACTTCCCAGACAAAACCCATCAGTTTGCTTTCTCTTTCTTCTAGGGTTACTCCCTCCTTTCCACCTCCCCAGAATTAAATAAATAGAAAATAAAGGTATTTTACTTCAACTTTTACAGAGCTAATCTAGCACCTGATCCATCTCCATTGAAGTCAATGAGATTCTTTCCAATGACTTCAGAGATATCTATTAAACAATTCCCACTATTTTCCAGTGAGAACATGTGGCTTTATATTGTATATAATTAGTATTAATCCAGCAAAGTAAAAGGCATTTGGAATTTGCTCTTTTGCTTACACCTGTTCTTTATAGCTTGTTATAATCTAATATTGTGTCCAACAACAACACAGTTACTCTCACTTAAAATTCAACATGAATACAATCTCTGAAGTTTAAAGTTTGCAATCATGTCTTGACAATGAATACCACATATGAGAGGGGGTGGTGGGGACAGATTGGCTGTTTTATGCTGCTGGAATTTTCTATTGTATAAGTAATACTTTGACTTTAGTATTAAAAAAGGACCTATAATTTACAAAGAAAGACAATCAATAAATAAATTGTCCCTAATCAGCCAAAGAGCTGGCAGAATGACATTCCATTATCCTGTCAGACATACTGCAATCAAATACTTGAAACCTCAAAGGGCCGGACTCCACCCTCTGCTTGACGGCTCACACCTTCTCTCTCTGCCTGGAACTCTCATGGATACATTTAATTTCTTCACTTCACCAAACCACACCAAGTTCTGGATACATATTTGCGAGTCATTTTATTCCATAATGCAGTGTAAATCTGGTCTGCTGGGTGGAAAGGCTCCCTGTTGTGATGGCATTGTGTCACTTGGGCTCAGTGACAGCTGATTCTCAGCAGACAGCGCTGTCAGAGAATCAGAGACTTCCACATGTACAAGTGAAATTAACTTCTGTTAGTCTGACATTTTCCACAATCAATACTCACAGGGTCCTTGTCTCTAGGATCAAAATTCATAAATCAAAAGCAGAAAGCATGAAATAAGGTATTTGATAAATCCATTAACTGAAGTGGAAGTGTACTTCTGTCACACTGTTTAAAGACTACAGTAACATGGAGGGAGGTGGGGTGGGAAGAAATCTACCCAATATGTTAAGTCAAGTGTTGGATTTTGTTTGTTTGTTTAAATATGCGGTTCAATCTGACAGAATGAGTAGACTTTATTACTTTGATGCAACAAACAGTCTAAGCTGTTTGTTTCTCTAAATTCCGGGTGGAGATGGAGAATTGGTTTCAGGAGGTATAAAACAAACAAACCATGATTTTCTGTTCAGTTCAGTCTTCCCACTTGAGAACAGACTCAAAGTTTAGAGGCACATTTTGTACTGCTCTATACCCCATTGTAACCTCCTTTGAAGTTGCTGGAGTTGCACAGGGTATAAATCAGTGTAGGATTTAACACTTAGGGCCAGATTTTTAAAGGTTTAGGCAACTGAAGATGCAGAGGCACAACTAGTGGGATTTTTAAAATGCCTAAGCACCTGACTCCTGCTGAAGAGCCTACTTCTGATCTCACAAAGATTTTGTTCCATTACTCCTGCCTTCCACCATTGTGAGTAAAGATCAGCTCTTAGGCTTCATGTCCCAGAGAAACTAAACTGCATATATTGTCCTCTGTCCATTCACAAAGTACTCATTAGAATCAGTAAGAGTTATGGCCACCAACTGGGAGTACTATGTGGTCATAAATATATCACACAGGGAAGGTGCTCTTCAGTTTCTGGATAGAGAAACCTGGGAGATTGAATCAGTTACTCAGAGAACTCACCAGCCTTTCTATCCACAAGTGGTATGCTCTGTTTTTGTCAAAAACTGTTTGCCAACATGTGTAACAAGATGTGTGCTGTAAACTCATCTAGAGCAGACTGAGAAGGCTTTGAAGATTTAAAAAGAGAAAAATTCTCTTTAAATAAAAATATTACTTAGGCTCTGGAGTACTGAGACTGTTACATAATTCAGAACAGAGGCTAAATAAGTTCTCCTAAGCATTAGGTCTTCACTTGGGGAGGGAGACCACAATGAAAATATTTGCTCTCTGCTTTTCTGCTGAAGTGCATGTCTTTTCCATTCAATTCACCTCTGAAGTTAATCCCTTTGATGCCATATGGGTGTTGAACATACAGCCAACAAAGGGATCTGTCATAGGGCATGCTATATATCTCCAAATGTTAGCGGTACTGGTGGAAATGCAGAGCTTCCTGCATTATCTGTGGTATTTTGTGGGTTAAAAGACTTTTCATCTTTGCATATCCACTATTTTTATGAATAGCTGGACTTTTAATATCAATGATCAACATAACAGAAAAAGCAAACAGATCATTCTTTGAGAACTGGATTTCTCCATTTCTCTAATTGAGAACTATTATTGCCCTTCTGCCAGGTGGTGTCAGCAGCAACAAGGGATGGGTTCAATATCCAGAGGTTCCTCTTAAAATTACAAATCAAAACCAGCTTCAGACCTACATAGAAGTCTGGAAAAACCAAATACCTCCCCTGGGTGCCTCTGAAAGTCAATACTTCCCCATTTGCAAGTGTGTGCATAACAAAACCCAAACCCCTTTTATTAAGGGGAAAGTTACCACAACATTAATTTGGGAAAGCATAGCAACAATGGCTCAGCAATATGCAAACAATAAGTAAAACACTCACCCCACAGTATCTTGGCCAATAGTCCTGTGACTAAGTTTCCCACCTTGTGGTGTGAAAAGTCTAATGGACAAATGTCCCTTCAACATTCCACTTCTTTCCCTCTGCTGAACCCCATGCACCGTGTTTTGTCTGAGGTCAGCGAAGTAACAAGAGTCCAGGGTGCATTCAGGAAGGCTTCAGGTGAGTGATGTTTCCTCTGCTGCAGCTTTGCTACTACTATCACCTCTTGGTGCAACCACTTCTTGCTGCTGGCATGGCCTCTTCTTGCTACTGACACTGCTGCCATTTCTCTGCTGCATCCTTTGTATAGTCCAATCTGGTTCAGTCAAGTCCATTCCCACAGTACAATTACCACCTAACTATGAGTAATCACAGCTCTAGTATTTGCTGCTGCTGTTGCACCTTTCATCATATTGCCTTTTAGTCACAATGCCTTGTTCTGCAGTTATACCACCTAGACCAGTTCCTAGTGATTTCAATTCTAGTGATTTCCCTGGGAAGTGGAAACCTCCCTGCAGTTGCTCTGTCTGTACTGTCTTTAACCACAACACTATCTCCATACTATGCCTCATCTCTGTCTCTAAAAACACTGGCATTAGAGGATCAAATAGCATCTAAGACTCTCAAGCAGAATCCACACCCCCAGATAGGAACACCTTTCACCCATCTCCCCTGACTTGCACTTGGATTTGGCTTACTACCTCATGCTTAATGAATGAGATTTAAGTGATAGTGACCCCTCAATTAGGATGTATCAACTACAGTTCTGCTGCCCTTTAGTCATACAGTAAGGATACCAACTGTGCATTACCCCTGCATCTGAAACTTGAGTGAATTTTAACCGAAAACAGCCAAAAATTAATTATTTTGGCAGAGTAGGTGTGTCTATGCAAATTAAGTTTGCTCATGACGTCTTTTTCCTCCAGTTCATATATAGCTAGCA
Organism: Lepidochelys olivacea; assembly: GCF_965140295.1. Lineage (NCBI taxonomy): Eukaryota > Metazoa > Chordata > Testudines > Cheloniidae > Lepidochelys > Lepidochelys olivacea. Next base: position 103,849,843 of record NC_140412.1, on the reverse strand, counting down.
GGAAAGTGGCTCACATCAGTGGCTTACATCCTTCCACCAAACCAAGAATTTGTCATCCTGGCAAATCACACATTATATTAGGTGCATTATTTCTCCCCATAGGATCTTAGGAAGCCTACTATTGCTTGCTAACTAAATGTATTGGTTCCTTGCTAACAATTCCAGGCACATTATAAATTAACTTGGTTACTGGCATGATAACCATGTCACAAGATAACTCTACTACAAGAAAGCATTGCAGGGTCAGGAGGGGGTTTCTCTTTGGGCTAGGGATAGTAGATGTTCCCCTGAAGGTCCCTCAGATACTGACCTAGGCTCCTCTCTATCTTTTTCTAGTACCAGAGGTTCAGAGCACCAAGGATGTCTTCCACTTATATGTTCGCACTGTCCAACAATCTAGGGGAATTGTCAGAGTCCTGTCTTTTTTCAAGGAGGTCTGGGAATGTTGGTAGGACAACTGATATACCTCTGTCTGGTCTTATTGAGGGCCATGGATATATATAAGTATAAATTGAGTATAAGGCCAAAGAAGTGGAACTCTCACAGGGTTCAACAGACTGCGGTAAGAATCCATTCTAGTATAAGCCACAGTAGTGTCCTCCTCTTCAGACTCACTTTCAGACTCTAAGAGAAGTGGTGGTTTACCCTCAAAATGCCCACTGCATGAGTTGGGTGGTAGCTTTGGTCCAACATCCTTTTGCTGCCCAGGTCCTATACAATCTTGCACATCTTGCAAGGAGCATTCCTAATTCCCTCACAGGTAATAGGAGGTTCCTATGTACTGTCTTTATTTGACCTGCCCCATTCTCAGGTTTGAGATTGTGAACTGAGAGAGCACCCAATTTTTCACCCAAGGTAAGGTAGTGCCTTCTATCTTTCTGCTATTTTGTGTTTGCCAGCAACACCCACATTTCACAACAGAACTCTGTTTACTGGCAGGAGATCCTTAGAACATACCCTAGCATCATAAGAGCACTTATTTCTGTTTGAGTTCTTATAGACAATAGCTAGACAATAAGCATCTTGCAACTTTTGTCTTAACTGGGTGATATATTAGTGATGTATCTTGTAGTTATAGCCATTCTCTAGTATTCCAAAACACAAGTCGCTGGGTAATCTAGGTTCTTGCCCAAACATCAGGAGATATGGGACTCCTGTAGCATTGTTCTTTGTGGCACTGTATGCATGCACCAAAAATGTAACCGTTTTGCAAAACCCTCAACACTTCATAAACCAAAAGGGTGGTCCAGTAAAATTGAAATCTCTTCTGCATCCTTATTTTCCTATTTCTTTCCCTTGATCACAGTTTTAATGGAATAAAATAAATCTCAGCAACTATCATGGTTACCCAAAGAGAGCCTACTACATTCAAAGCAAAATTAAAATACACTATTTATAGTTCAGGGTATTTTATTGCCAGTCAGATTCAAGATTTTAATTATAAGGCCAGATCCCCAGTTGATGTAAATCAATATAGCTTTATGGAAGTCCAAGTATCCATGCTGATTTACACAAGCTGAGGATATGGTCCAAAAAAAAAAATGCTGTAAAAAGATTTATCTATAACATGTTTCCAGCTGTGATGTGGGATACTGATTTGGTGACAGGGGCTTATTTACAAGTATGCATGGCATCATTTAAATAGATCTAGCTTTTGAAGTATTATACTGTACGTGTTATGAAGGAAAACAACATTTGCCTGTTGGGCAAAATCCCGAGTGGCAAATCCTACAACCTATAATGTAATCTAAAAGGTAACAGACGACAGACTAGTTTCATTTGTCCCTTTCTTTATATCACCTCACACACTGTGGTGAAATACATTTTCAGTATCTGGAACCATAAAACGAGGCAGGAAATGCATCAGGTGTCTTAGCTTGTATCCAAATCTTCCTCAAATATTCCTTTGTCGTAAAAACTTCATTAGCAAAACGCTGACCATTTTACAGTTCCTGAAGATATTATAGTAACATTTATATTGCTTTGTATTACATATTCAGTCACTACCCATCAACTCAAACAAATGGTTTGATTTTGCCTTCCTCTAATTACAAAGGCAGCCAATAATTAGAGCAGTTTTTTTCCATATAGATCCTCTGTCTTCTAAATACATCAATAGTTGTGGTTTTCCTAGAGAGTCTAAATGTACTATAGTAGGTGCCCTTGAGAAACATTTTGTTGGTATTTAGATGAAATAAAGTTTTTTCTTCCACCTCTTAAAAAGAAATCTACTATGCTCTGCTCCTGAATAATACACACAGCCTAGAAGAGGCCCCTACTTTACAGAACAGAAACTTCCATAGCTTCCTTTAGAGAATGAAATTACACCGGTATCATTCATTTCCCTCCCTAGGTGAAAGAGGATGATACATTTGTCATTTAGAGTTTGGGCCTATTGCTGCTATAAAAACATTCTATAAATATAAATTAACAAGTACAACAGAATGAAGCAGAGCATGGAATGTTTCTCTTCTCAGTCAGAAAACACTCTGCTGTAAATCTTTTGGAAGCGGTAAATTTGGTTCAAACCAATATTTGGCTTAAATTTTCAGTGGTACCACAGTTTTTGGCACCCAATTTAAGACCTCTTAAAGAGGTCTGATTTTCAGAGAAAGGGTGCTCAGCTTTGATGTGCTGCTTCAAACAGCTTTGAAATATCTTAAGTTGGGCACCCAAAAATACAGGCAACAAATGTTGCTAATAGAGTCTGTTGAAAATTTTCCACTGGAACAGTTTTTCCACTGGAAAATGTTTCATTTCCACCAACTCAGCATTCTGCAGGATCATCTTAAATCAGCTGAAACTTTCAATGGACACTAAACAGGGAAGGTGAGTGGCTAGCCAGCCTGCCTCCCTGCCTGGTTGGTTTCAGACCTGCTAACCAGCCAGCTGTCAGGCAGTCTGCCAGACTCCCTGGGATGCCCCTCTCTCCATCTCCTTGCCTGGTGGGCTGGCAGTCCAACTCCCTGGGCTCCACAAACAGTAGACTCCCTAGACTGCCAGTCTAATGGGCAGCCAGGGAGCTAGACAGTCTGGGAAACAAGGAAGCTGGGGAACCAGATGGGTTGCTGGCAAAGCCAAAAAATTCTGTTTCAGTTCTCCTGAAACAAATGGCTGGATATTCCTTGCCAGGGAAAATTTTGAGTTGTCCATTTTTCATCCCAATTCAATTTGAAAATTTCCCCCCCCAAAACTAATTTTTTTCACACAAAGAAAAAGCCATTTCCTTGCCAGCTATTCTGACTTTTGAAAATTTAGTCTAATATTACTGAAAGAAAGAGTCATTATTTATAACAAACACTTTAGTGAATCTGGGACACTGTAAAATAAGAGGAGGACGAGGCTGCATGGTTTAGAGTAGCCGGGGAAATGTGAACTGGAAGTGGGTTCCCAAAGCTTCCTTCCCCTTCCTCCAGATTGACATGATCAGAGAAATGCCCCACACTTGGGGAGAAGGGAGGGAACATAAACCCCACTGTTGCTAGAACCTAGTTGGAGTCAGGCCAGGGCAGTACTTAATTTGTGCCAGGGCTGAACCCAACATCTCTAGACTTGGCAGTTCATAGCCCTTGTACCCCTGGGCTTGCTGCATCACTCCTCCTATTGCTGCTGCTGCTTCCTCTGCTCAATCCCCAAACCAATCTGAGAGCAGCTTTTGGACTCTCCTACTTGCACACACAGCTCTCAGCTCGGAGAACATTAGCACTTCAGATGGTGGAGGAGTTGGTTTCCACGTTCTCTTTTAACTGGTAGGGGAGATGATGCAAACCACATCTTGAAAAGCAACCCCACCACTTAGCCGCTGGTTCCTATCTCAGTCTGCACACCAGCTCTCAATCCCTTGCCTAACCTGCCCATCACCGCACACACCCAGCATCTGCCCACACCATTCTGAGAGCCTTGTCTCACCAACATCCCAAACCAATCATGGTTACACGCTGTGAGACTCCAACCTCGCAATCTAAACCTGGCAAGCCTCACAGTCTTCTGTCAGCCTCCTCCCTATCTCTTCTCTCCTGTTTACTCCTAACTCTCATCTAAACTTTACCTTTTGTGGGGAAGAAGGTATTGCTCTGACATTTTATTTAGTTCTGACAACTGTGTGTTCACACAGCCCAAACTCTCAAAGTAAAGCACATTTGGATACTGATGAGGTTCACCTGGTTTCATCTTAAAACCACATGAAATGAAAAAAGTCACCGTTTCAATGAAGAAGACCATGAACAAAGTGAGGTTTGCTAAATATCTTCTAAATCTAACTCCAGCTTTGAATTTTTATTGAAACCATGCTCTTTACTTTTGTTGCAATGGTACTCATAATTTATGGTTTCTATAAATTCTTATAAAGCAGCAGTCAACATAATAAGTCATGATATTACTATTAATATGATTTACAACAAAGAGTAATGGAATTTTTGAAATATGGAATGTGAAAAACAGCACATTTTCAATGGAAATCTAAAACTATGCGCAGCAATGTTGTCAACAGAATAAATGTTTACTGTCTTGAAATTCTAATGTCAAATCTTTCAAAATTTTCTCATCAATGGATCTCTTCAATGGGATTATTTTCTTCTTATTTTATACTTTATTGTCTCCATCCAAGAATCTCAAATGTTGTTAAACTGTATAAACAGACATCTGCAAGCCAGGTATCTGCAAGCCTCTTGAGGCCCATCCAATAAAAAAGTGAATTCTTGCAGCAGGAAAGATCAGTTCAAAGATGCTGTACTTCTGAAATATGATAGTTGACTATTTCAAGCTTCCCAGTTGCAATATTCCATTCTTTGGGAGAGCCTCTTTTGCTTTTGGCACTGAAAGTAATCAAAGAATCAAGACAAATGCAATAAGAAATACTGTGTTTTTTCTTCACAGTGACCTGATAAGCCAAAAAATCAAAATGATATGAGATTTGCATAATAAATGGTTCACTCCGTCCTGCCCCTTTTGAGCAGACAAATTCTGCTAGTCTGTTATTTGATTCTTTTTCCAATGTAAGCTTTTTTCTCCTTCAAAAGACAGGACTCAAAGGCCTTCATTCAGTTGTATTTGCTGATACATTATATTCAGGAAAGCAGGTTCCAACATCAGCTCTCTTTAAGTGACTATCAGTATTTAGGCTACTTAGCTAATATTAAGCATGTCCACATGGTTGAATTCTGGAGTCATGGCCCCAAGAAATCTTGTATATGGCAGGAATTGTTAACATAGAATTATCCTCTGCTTTGGAATGTATTTTGCTACAGAGCCCTCAGAATCACTTATCTATTGCAGGGAAGACAGACCTTTCTTGACAGGGGTTTACAGCGTTTCTGGGTGTTGAGATTACTGTGGGAGTGGGAGAAGTGGCTTGCTATATGGGTGGGTGCAGGAGGGCTCTGGTAGATCGGGCACTGTGGGAACATTTGCTAGGCAGGTTGAGGGATTCAGGTTGGGAATATTTGTCACCAGTTGAGGAGTACAGAATTGTCCTTCCTGTAGGAAGTTTAGTGGCAGCAGGCTCCTCTCATCTAACCCCAGTAGCCAGGGGTCAAAATCCTAGTTTCACTGATGTTAACAGTTAACGTTCCTCTGATCCCAGAACCTTTTGGTCAAAATTCCCTCTCTGTTCTTATGTGGTGGTGGGAGTAAGAATACCAGTATGAAATAATAGCTGCCATCTGAGTTGGACATACCACACAAGCTGGCTTGTAGTAATTGTAATTACATTTCAGTAATTGTGCCAACTGTCTTCTTTAATATTAGAATGTAATAAGTGGCGGCTACTCAGCAAAAATATAAAAACCTGGGTAAAGAGCCTTCCATTATTTTTCACTGGGCGGAGTTGTTCGAGGACATGTGTAACCAGAATAATAACACAACAGCTACGTTTATTATTCTTTCGTTTCAGGCAAAAATACACAAACTATTACTTTAGAACTTGCCATATTCCCTATGTGAAGCACAGGGATTATAGCAAGTACTGAGATAAAGTGGATTAGTTATCTAAGGCAAGAGTGGAAAGTTTATAAGTGCGACCACTGTATTATGATATTTACACTATTTAGACTTTCATATGTCTGTGGTATTTCTTCTATGTCCATGTAACTTGTATAATAAAGCAGACAGTCTTGCATTTTCTTTATCTTTATAGGAATAGGTGTACAAGAAACAAGGCTGAAGAAAAAAATCTGATTCTTCTCATGATGCACAGGAAACTGTAAAGCTAATAGTGAATCTCTCTGAAAATAGTACCATTCTTAAGGAAAAATAACTGCCTTTTGCACCAACAGAAAATAAATCCATACAGTCATAAAGCCATGGAATGCAGTCCCCAAGATTGCAGCTCCCATTCCTCCCACATACATATTTCTGTTTCCCCTCTGAATATGACCTTAAAGAAATATCAGAAGCTATGATTTTCAAAAGGAGGCCTTCTCTCCCCTCCCACCCCTCACTGAGCATAGAGGTTTCTTTTTGAAACAAAGAATCCATATACAAATAAAAAGCAGCTCAACATAAAACTTCAGACTAGCTATTGTGAGCATCTGTCTAATCTATCTACCTTTATGACTCCATCGGCCATAGTAGTTAAGCACAATATTTTGGTAAGAAAAAGGAATAAAAACATGCCTCTGAGTGGAACACAACGCAACTTAGAATGTAGCTTTCTGATGAATACCTTGTAAGTTGCAATTTTCTCTCTTTCATTATCCTGATAACTATATGCTGAATAAGTTTCTTTCTTTGGGTAAGGGCTTTTTTCCAAGCATGAATAACTATTTATTTGAACTGATACCCCATGAACCACCTGAGCAAATTTAAATACCATCCAGCACATAAACAAATGCTCGTTTTCTGCTAAAGTGTGAAGCAGCTGTGTAGCAGCTATATTGTGTTATTGTACCCTGGTGGCACGCTGCCAAGTTGTTCATTCACATTTTTAATTTCTGTCACTTAAGGAAAGACTAAAGTAATCATGTGTTATTAGTATTAAATATTTTGATGAAATATTAAATGTCTATCCAAGATGGCTATACCACCTTCTTTGGAGTGCTATGATGAAATATTCCCATCTTATAGCTACAGTAAAAAAGAAGCACAACATGAATAATTTACAGTTTTCAAAAATTCTCAAATACTGTATGTCACTTTATGTCTCTTCCAGCAGGTGGACGAATGTTCTTCTGTAAAAGTTAAGTCTCACTCCCAGAAACAGCAAAGCAAGTGCAAATAAATCTTGTTTTGAGCGCAAGGAAATGCAGAATCTTAGTAAAGTGATACCTTTGAGTTCCCCTTCAAATGCCTTTTCAAACCCAGTATAATACAGTTGTCTAAAAGAGTGCTGTTATCATTATAACTACAACCTAGAAAGCAAATGGATGTGACACAAGGTTACTCGTATAGTGGAAAAGAAGGGGTCATTGGCAAAATAGCCTGATTCCCTTTATGGGAAGATTACAGGTATGGTATATTACCAAAGCACCATGCAAGATTTTAGCCACATGGTTTAAGTAATCCCTCTATTATTACTGTATTGCTAGTAAATGAATGACAAATATTTGGATTGCTGGAAAATGTGAAAATTGTTCATGTCTAAAATAGTCAAGGTGGAATAAATACATCCTGCTCTTAATTTCTTTTTGTTTTAAAATAACCAAATATACTGAAGAAAAACCCCAAAAGACAGGAAAAGAAATGCAAACAAGTTTTATGAGAGTGTAAGAGATCTTCTATATCTCTGTAGCGCAGGATAGACAGTAGGCAGACTGTGGGCCAAATCCGGACCGCTAGATGCTTTTGAACAGACCCCAAAATCATTTTATTTACTCATGATCATTACTGGATTTTTTATTATTTTCTCTAACATCTGGACATTGACAATGAGCAAGACATTTGGACCTTGACAAAAAATAATTGACTACCCCAGTTAAGCGCAGGAGAATGTTGATACATGTCTACATGGGAGAACACCATTTTTGTGGGGAAGTAAAGTAGTATTTAAATAGATTCTGCAGCACAAACACTGTATCTGATCCTTGCATTTTTGGACAATGTTCTCTAACTTTCCCTTTGTCGATACGCCTTAACTACATGATGAAGCATGGAGCATTCTTTATCCCCGTTCCCCCAGCTTTTATCACCTGTGTCTCCTCTTTAAAGAAGCTGTGGCAGAATAGATTCAAGGAACACAAAATAGAATATATACAGTCTGAAGCACAAGTCTTTCATGGTTGTATTTTCTTATCGAGGAATGTGGGTAGTTCCCATTAACATTAATTGGAGTTACATGCACTAATCAAGATTGGCATGCTTCCTCCAGCCATAGTATTCAAATCCCTCATTTTTCCATAGGTAAAGGTTACATTAAGAGCATATCAATATTTGCTATAAATCTAACATTACATTTTGAGATTTTATTCTTAATAGTTTATTTTATTCATTAAAAAATCTCAGTAAGTAATGCTAAGATCACTAATTACATACAGCATATTTCACCTAGAACAGTGGTCTCCAAACTGTGGGGCACACCCCTCTAGGGGGGTTCGGAACAACATTTTGGGGGGGTGCAGCGGGGCGCGGTGGGGCCTGGACCAGCTCCCCCGGGGGTGGGGAGGGAGCACAGCCCTGCCCCATTATGTCCCCAGATCTGCTCCGGCCCGCCCCCAGCTGTGGCCCCAGCCACAGCTGCGCAACCAGCCCCAGCTGCCAGCCCCTGCAGCCTGGTCACAGCTTCACTCCCACGTCTTGGCCTCAGCCTCAGCCCCAGGCTCCAGCCGCAGCTTCAGTCCCCTTGCCCCTCTCCAGGCCTCCACCACAGGAGCTGTGGCTCCGCTCCCAGCCCCCACTCCTGGTCAAGGCACCTGGGGCGGCACAGACAGCGGTAAGGCTGGGTGCGATGTGAAAGGTTTGGGGACCGTTGACCTAGAAAGATTCCAGCACATACTTCAGTCTGTGGACTGAAGTATAATTTTAAGACGCAACCCTTTGCACGACCCCAGTGGTAGCTCCCGGAGATATTGTTTGTCACAGTCTCTAGGAGCCTAGGGAGTGTGTGGCCACTGTACCCCCTGACACTGTGCAGCGTACACTTCCTATCAAGAAGGCAAACATGGATTGGAGTACTGTTGATGGGTAATTTTAACACTGGTAGCAACACTAGGCCCACATACTCCTGTGTACAAGATGGAGGGGAGCAGGGAAGAGTGAGAAGAGAGAACTTGATGACACAAGTAGTCTTGGAGTAGGAGAGGAAAAGTTGCTTTTTGCATTCTCCCCCCTTTGTGCCCCCTGTATACAGGCTGGTTAAACATCGTATTTTAAAAGACAATTATTGTTCTCATTGAATTTAGATTGGGGATTTCAGAGTCAAATCTGAGTACAAAGCACAAAATTCAAATGTGGATACAGTTACATTTTCCCACTTGCCTTATAAGGCCATAAGGGTACAAGTCAGATTCTTTTCCCGGTTACTGGTTTAAATCAGGAATAATTTCACTGAATGCTGTAGAGTTACTCTGGATTTACATCAGGAGAACTTAGTTCAGAATTTTTGCCAAAGTGCTCAATATCTTCTTCGCAAACAATTTAAGTTGTTTGGCACCTGGAATTCAAATATATTACTTCTAAGGGCATGACAAGAATTACAATCACAATTAATGACATGTCAATATCTTTGCAGGAAAAATATTGATGTCCAATGAGTAATCAAGCACTTACTAGATAGTATGACCATCATTCAATGAATGCCATCCATCTAACTGGGCATTCAAACTGCAGCAAAGTTTTGGAGATGAACACAAAAGAAAAATGCGGAGCATTGAACTGGAACAGACCGAGTAGACTTATTACTACTTCACAGATGCCACATGTATGAAAATATTTTACTGATACGGAAACTCCTGGGAAAAATAATGTTTCTATGGGCTGGAGGAAACAAAGCAAAATATTGTCAATTTTTACTCTAATTTTCACAAAATGAAAGGCTGGATTCCACAGAGAGAAAAACTGGCATTTAACCAGCTAGCAAACCCATTCTGCTCACCATTATTTGCTAATGACTAGCATTTACATACACTTTACAGCGTCAAAGTGTTCCTTCAAACACTCATTAATCCTCCCCACTTTCCAGCGAGGTAACTTTTAATATCCCAGTTCTGCAGGTGGAAAAAAACAAACACAAAGAAATCAGCAGCCTTATTTTCACAGTGCTGAGACCCACAAGGACCACTGATTTCACTGAGGGTTGGAGAGTGTACAGCATTTGCACTTTTAAAAATCCAACATGCGGCAAAAATATTCAGAAATGGTCAAGAATTTTTGAATGCCTCAATCTGACAAGTTTTCGGAATAGCTGAGATCCCACACTTACAGCTGAAGTCAGTGGGAGTTTTGGATACTGAACATTTCTGAAGACAACTCCCAGGTCCCTCAAAAGTTGGGTCATAGAACTGGTGAATAACAGATTTTTCAGTTCACTGGCAGTGGTGGAGGGGATGAGGGAAAATCAGTTTGATCCAAACTGAATGCCAAAATGCTGAAAGATATCGAAAAAGTCCATTTCAGGCTCAGGGCCAGCTCTAGGAACCAGCAAAACAAACGGGTTCTTGGAGCGGCACATTTCCAGGGGCAGCATTGCGGTGCCGGCCATGCCGCCCCTAGAAATGTGCCCCAGCCACCCAGCTCTCCTCCGCTCCACCTCTGCTTGCTCCCCTGAGCGCACCGCCGCCGCTCTGCTTCTCCCCCACTCCCTCCCAGGCTTGCCGCGCTCGCCAAACAGCTGTTTGAGGCAAGCAGAATTCTTGGATGCTTTTGAAGAGTTTGTCCTATTGCTTTGCCAGGATCCAGTTGAAGTCATTGTCAAAGCCAGCTTTGGAACTCAGGAGTTGCTAAATCCCCATCCCGTGCTCAGCTACTGAAACAAGCTGGGCCAGATTTTCTGCTGGTGTAAACTAACAACTCCACTGAAGCCCATTTAGCTGTGGCAATGTACACAAGCAAAGAATTTGACCCACTGCCTCTATAAACAATATACCATACTACAAAACTGCTTGTAACTGCACAGCTGGTATACAGGGAAAAATGCAGCTCCAGTATCATATCAAATGAGGTTCATAGTATTTTACATCGTCTTTGACATGCTGACATTCCAAATGACTTTTTCTTAGATACTAAGGCCAGAAGGAACCATTGTGATCATCTAGTCTGACCTCCTTAATAACATGGGTCATAGAACTTCCCCAAAATAATTCCCAGAACATATATTTTAGTAAAATATCCAATTTTGATTTTAAAATTGCCAAGAATGGAGACTCCACCACAACCTATAGTAAGTTGTTCTGATGGTTAATTACTCTGTTAAAAATGTACATCCTGTTTCCAGTCTGAATTTAGCTTCATCTTCCCGCCATTGGACTGAGTTATATATCTTCTCTGATAGACTGAGGCGCCCTTTATTAAATATTTGTTCCTCATGTAGGTAGGTAGACTGTAATCAAGTCATCCTTTAACCTTCTCTTTGTTAAACTAAATAGATTGAGCTCCTTGAGTCTATCACTATAAGGGCATGTTTTCGAATCCTTTAATCATTCCCATGGCTCTTTTCTAAATCTTCTCCAATTTATCAACACCCTTCTCGAATTGTTGATATTAGAACTGGACACAGTATTCCAGCAGCAGTTGGACCAGTGCCAAATACAGATGTAAAATAACCTCTCTACTCCTACTCAAGATTCCCTTATTTATACATCCAAGGATTGCATTAGCCCTTTTAGCCACAGTATCGCACTGGGAGCTCATGCTCAGCTAATTATCCACCATGACCCTCAAATCTTTTTCACCGCTTCCCAGGACAAAGTCCACCATCATGTTAGCATGGTCTACATCCTCTGTTCCTAAGTGCATGCATTTACATTTAGCTGAATTAAACTGAATATTGTTTTCTAGCTCCCAGCTTACAAAGCAATTCTCCAATTGGGAGAATTCTCACTCTGTATCAGTGACCTGTCCTCTTCATCATCTATCATTCCCCCAACTTTTGGGTCATCTGCAAACATTAATAGTGATGATTTTATGTTTTTGTCTCGGTCATTAACAAAAATATTACATAGCATATGGCCAAGAACTGATCCCTCTATGGGACCCCACTAAAAACATATGTTTGATGATGATTTCCCCATCTACAATTACATTTTGAGACTTGTCAGTTAACCAGTTTTTAATCCCTTTAATGTGTGCCATGTTTATTTTATATCTTTCTAGCTTTTAAAATGAAGTGTCATGCAGTACCAAGTAAAACACCTTACAGAAGCATTACGTCAGCACTACACACATTTATCAACCAAATGAATCAAAAAAGGTAGCAAGTTCTATTTTCCATAAATAGATTGGCATTAATTATATTACTCTCCTTTAATTCTTTATTACTTGAGTCCCCATATCAGGAGCTCTATTATCCTGCCTGAGATCAATGGAAGACCAACAGGCCTATAATTACCTTCGTCATTCCATTTACCCTTTTTATATATTGGCATGACATTAGCTTTTTTCCCCAAGTTTTCTAGAACTTCCCTGGTGATCCAAGACTTATTGAAAGTTAATATTAATGGTCCAGTGAACTCCTCAGCCAGCTCTTTTAAAACTCTTGGTTTAAAGATATCTGGACCAGCTAATTTAAAAATGTTTAACTTTAGTAGCCACTGTTTAACATCCTTCTGAGATACTGGTGAAATGGAAAAGTGTTATCATATGATATGACTACATCATCTGATTTTTTTCCCCAGATACAGAACAGAAATATTTATTGATTTATTATATTTATTGCCTTTTCTATACTATTGGTGACAATGCTACCATTTCCATCTGGTAATGACCAATGCCCGGTATGGCCAATAAAGATTATTTTTGTTTCTAATATACTTTTTAAAAATCCTTATGGTCTTTAATAAAATTATAAGGAATAACCAGTATGGATTTGTCAGGAAGAAATCATGCCCAAGAAAATCTCATTTCCTTCTTTGACAGGGTTACTGGTTAGTAGATAGGGAGAAGCAGAAGATGATCTATATCTTGATTTTAGTAGGCCTTGACTGTCCCACATGATATGCTCATAAGCAAACTAGGGATATGTCCAGAGGAGAGCAACAAAAATGATAAAAGGTTTTCAAAAACCAACCTAAGAGGAAAGGTTAAAAATACTAGGCATGTTTAGTCTGGAGAAAAGAAGACTGAGAGGGGACCCGAGAACAGTCTTCACATATGTTAAGGGCTGTTATAAAGAGGACTGTGATCAATTGTTCTGCATGTCAACTGAAGGAAGAACAAGTAGTAATGGGCTTAATTTGCAGTGAGGGAGATTTAGGCTAGATATTAGGGAAAGCTTTCTACCTATAAAGGTAACTAAGCTCTTGAATAGGCTTCCAAGGGAGGTTGTGGAATCCCCATCCCTGGAGATTTTTAAGAACAAGTTGGACAAACACCTGTCAGGTATGATCAAGGTTTACTTGCTCTTTCCTCAGTGCAAAGGGCTGGACTTGACTTCTCAAGGTCCCTTCCAGCCCTACATTTCTATGATTAATTCTGCTGACCATAGATTTTTCCTTGTGTTCCTGTGCTTACCTTATCAGTTTTTTTACAATTCCTAGCTTCTAATTTATACTCATTATTATCAACTTCCTCTTTCTTCCATTAATTTGTATAGCTGCTTTCACTTCCCTTCTTAACCATGTCGATTTTTTAACCAATAATGACTTATTCCTCAATTGTCACTCTTTGGGCATCCTGTGAGTTGTTCTTAAACAATTCCCAATGATCATTCACATTTTTCTGATTAAATTCTTCCTCCAAGCTGACGCACACACAGTGACAGTGACATCTCACTGGTCTGGACTTTATTCTGTTTGCACATTGTCAATGTGTTAAAGCCATGATCACTTATACATGTTACCATTAACTTTTAGTTCTGTGGTTAGTTCCTCTGTCTGCCAAAACAGGGTCTAATATAGAATTCCCCAATGGATGCAACACTTTTTGATTTAGGAAACTGTCATCTATAATATTTAGAAATCCCAAGGATGTTTTACTAGTGGCAGCATGAGACCTTCAGCATATGTCACTCAAACTGAAATACTACATGACCACGCATAGACGTATCAAGGAATCTAATGACAATTGGCTGCTTATTTTAAAAAGTATAAGCTTTTAAATATTCTAATTTTCTGTGGACTGGGGGTGGCAATTATATTTTTTATACATTTTACCCCTAGACGTGCAAGGAGCTGGTCATCCTGTTACTGCCATCACAGAGAAGCTGTAGTGGGAATTTATAGGCAATGCTTTACAGCTAGATTATTGTATAGTATAATTTTACATTCATATGCTTGGTGTATTCATGCACTCTAAATATCAATGCATTAAGGTATAAAAGCATTAGATGTTACATTCCAAGAAGCTATAGAAAGACCATTGTTATCAAACTTTAAGACAAAATGGGACATATGTGTAAAAGGTGTGATGAATTAACTCCATTAAATATCAGTTAACTATCATCTTTAGTTATTTAAAATACTAGAGGTGATTGAAAAAGGCCAATTATTTTTTGCAGAATTTTTTAATTGCTCTTCCTAAACACTTTTTTTTTTTAACAAAAGCTGAAACAAAACAGTTTTCAGTAAAACAATTCAGATTTGAAAGCCAAAAATTGATAGCAAATGTTTTTCTGTTTATAGTTTGACATAGAAATTTTTGACAAAACTGAAAATTTGGTCTAAAAGCCATTTTTCATTTAAAAATGTTTAAATAAAGTATGCCAAAATTCTACTTAACACACACATATGGCTTCAACAGTGATAAAGAAGAGGTATCTTTTCAAAGGCTTTAAAACATACAAGGAATTAACTCCTGGCCTTGAGTTCAGAAAGTCCTTCTTCCCCCTGCTCCCCTACCCCCCAAAATCTCATTTCACTGAGAAAATATCCCTCATTCTTTCAACATGAGAAAGTAGAGTTTTGTCTTCAAGAAGAACAGTAATGCTTCTCAACCTTAGTATGTTAATTAACTGCTAGATTACAATTTCCATGGAATTGAATTTGAATTCTACATCAATATTGAATGAAATAGATTAAGATTAATTTAATTCTAAGGAATACCAAGGAATCTAATGAGAATTGGCTGTTTATTTTAAAAAGTATAAGCTTTAAATATTCTAATTTTCTGTGGACCGGGGGTGGCAATTATATTTTTTATTTATATAAACTGAAAGAAAAGTTAAATTTAAAAAACAAAAGAAAAGTTTGCAGGAAGCTACGATGTCCTTAGGTGACAGGGTGATGCATCTCACTCACATACAGTCAGCCCTGTCTACGCTAGGGATATTTACCCAAAATCTTTCCCATGGTTGCTAAATTTCAACTCCGGTGATATTAGCAACATTGGTCTGGTGTAAACAGTGTGCGTTTTAACAGTCATGGAACTCTACTTGGAGCAAGTCTAATCGATACAGTGTTTCAAATGTCAGTGGCCATCCATACTTTCAATTCATCTTACTTTATTTTGTTTCAAAATAAAAAGCACAGAGAATGGACAGGTGCAAGGACCGTGAGGGCAGTCACATAATTCCCCATAAAACATAATTTTCATGCAGATAACATATAAGATCAAATACTTTAGACCAAGTACTTACAAGATCAAACAGATGCATACAACATACACAATAACAATCTGAACATTTGGTATTTTCTAAGATTCAATTAAAATAAGGTGTATTTATAAATGAAACACATGATTTCCCCCTGCTTGTTTGGAAAAACTATACAGCCCCCAACTAAAACCCCTCCAACGCATTATTAAGGATCTATAACCTATCCTGAAGGATGACCCAACACTCTCACAAATCTTGGGAGACAGGCCAGTCCTTGCCTACAGACAGCACCCCAACCTGAAGCAAATACTCACCAACAACCACATACCACACAACAGAACCACTAACCCAGGAACCTATCCTTGCAACAAAGCCCATTGCCAACTGTGTCCACATATCTATTCAGGGGACACCATCAAAGGGCCTAATAACATCAGCCTCACTATCAGAGGCTCGTTCACCTGCACATCCACCAATGTGATATATGCCATCATGTGCCAGCAATGCCCCTCTGCCATTTACATTGGTCAAACTGGACAATCTTTATGTAAAAGAATAAATGGACACAAATCAGATGTCAAGAATTATAACATTCATAAACCAGTCGGAGAACGCTTCAATCTCTCTGGTCACGCAATCACAGACATGAAGGTCGCTATCTTACAACAAAAAAACTTCAAATCCAGACTCCAGCGAGAAACTGCTGAATTGGAATTCATTTGCAAATTGGATACTATTAATTTAGGCTTAAATAGAGACTGGGAGTGGCTAAGTCATTATGCAAGGTAGCCTATTTCCCCTTGTTTTTTTCTACCCCCCCCCCCCCCGACGTTCTGGTTAAACTTGGATTTATGCTGGAAATGGCCCACCCTGATTATCATGCTCATTGTAAGGAGAGTGGTCAGTTTGGATGAGATATTGCCAGCAGGAGAATGAGTTTGTGTGTGTGTGTGGGGGGGGGTGGGGGTGAGAAAACCCGGATTTGTGCTGGAAATGGCCCACCTTGATTATCATGCACATTGTAGGGAGAGTGGTCGCTTTGGATGAGCTATTACCAGCAGGAGAGTGAGTTTGTGTGTGTGGTTTTTGGAGGGGGGTGGGGGGGTGAGAAAACCTGGATTTGTGCTGGAAATGGCCCACCTTGATTATCATACATATTTTAAAGAGAGTGGTCACTTTGGATGGGCTATTACCAGCAGGAGAGTGAGTTTGGGGCGGGGGAGCGGAGGGTGAGAAAACCTGGTTTTTGCTGGAAATGGCCCAACTTGATGATCACTTTAGATAAGCTATTACCAGCAGGAGAGTGGGGTGGGAGGAGGTATTGTTTCATGGTCTCTGTGTATATAATGTCTTCTGCAGTTTCCACAGTATGCATCCAATGAAGTGAGCTGTAGCTCACGAAAGCTCATGCTCTAATAAATTGGTTAGTCTCTAAGGTGCCACAAGTCCTCCTTTTCTTTTAGCATTAGAGCTGGTTTTCAAGGGCTAATAATAAGCATATGCAAATACTGCATATATCCATGTCCAATTTCCCTTTGCCAAGACTTAAGCAGAAAAATTGGAGGTATGGATATTGCAAATGATGCCATGCGCTAACGTTTTGTTTAGGCCTTATATATTAAGGATCTAACTTTGCAAACACTACCAAGCTTGCGGCCAAATTATCTCCTCCAGTGGTATAACCTGATCAGATCAGGATGTGGGAGAGCCAGTTTCCAAAAGAATCCCTTTATGATGATCCCCCTCAAACATAATCCTGGTGAGAGTTTGAGGGCAGGGTTTGCCCCCTGTGGAAAAACAGTGAGGAGCCTATCCTCAAATAATATTCCCTTTAGCAAATCAGCCAGAAGAAAACACCCCGCACCCCCAAATCAACCCACCCACCCTCACGTTGCTTGTAATGCTCCATTGAAGTTCCCTTACCTTGGGTTCCCCTGGGACTCCCTGATTGTTTCAGGGAAAAGATACACCCACACACTCTTCCCACAGCCACTCAGTCTCTGCCTTTCCTCCACTGGGTCCAGAAAAGGGAGAAAATGGTTCAGCAGAGGGGAATGATTGTGTGAGGAGAGTCCCTTCTGTACATATATATATGTTGGGGGGGGGGAAATACCTTGTTATAGTGCTTATTACTGTGAACAAAATCATTCTTATGGTAGCAAGCTTCTGTGACCTGTAAAAAGAGTCTGCAGGATTAGGGTATAAGTTTGTAGAGTAATGTGTTTTAGTTGCCATCTATGACTAAAAAGCAACCTCCAATATACACACAAAATATTACAGGTTGTGTTTATGAATAATGCCAGAAGGTTTGCAAAGGTAAGTTTTGCAATGTTGTAATATAGTCATTTATTCTGAGCTCATTTTAATATGAAAAGGTTTCACTGAAAGCTTTAAGTACAGTGAGGCACAAAGTTCTAAAAAGGCAGGTATAATATTTAGACACATACAAGATGTCCTTCTACTGGACTCTGAAATTTGCTGCTTTCTTAGCCTAATCTTTGCTTATCATAACTTCACTCTGAAATAAGATGTTATGAATCATTACTTATTGATTGGCTTAAGTGCACTTCTTGGAGTGTGATAGCATAGTATGATCATATCTGCTCACAAAAAGTAGTGTAAGTAGATGCCTACTTCAAAATGTATCTTTATTATTTATGCAATTAAGTGTGTGTCTGCATAAAGCTCTGTGTAGATGAGCAGTAATATTACACCATCCTGGCTTGAGTTTAGTTTGCTGTATCAATGAAGCCCATATTAAATTTACAAAGGTTACAAAACCATTAGCACTGATGGCTTTAAGGAGTAAACATTCACTATGACTCATACTTTGTTCATTTGTGCCACTTAGAAATTAAGTATTCTTAATTGATGTAATGCACCACAAGTTCCAATGGTTCTCAGCAACAGAGGCACATAATTCCATTGTAATTTGAGTACAGTATTCTAATTGATTAATTGAGTTTTCTTGTAAGATTGCACAGGAGTTTTAGATTTACGAAGGTTATCCTTGTTCTATGTAACAATAAAAATGCTAGAACCTGCAATATAAAGTAATGTTATTAGTGCTGGGTGAAAGTACTTAGCTTTACGGACTAAATGAAATAGCCGGTTTTGCTGGCAACAAGTGGCTTGTACTTTACATCAAACAAGCATTAATGGCGTGTGGGGTGTGTGTGTGTGTGTGTGTGTGTGGAGGGAGTTAAAAGCATTTTTCCCCCCACTTAACATTTGCTCTCCATCTTCTTCCATCCTTTATCTGCCATATATACAATCTTTTATTATTACTGATTTAATACTTCTATAAAACCATAAAACTTTAGAATCCTGTCTAAAAAAAGTGAAGGCAATTGACCAATATTAGGTAAACACCAAAAAGGTAGCAAACACCTGCCAGCCGGAAATTTTAAAAAAGCCTTAATTAAGTTAACAACTTTAATTTAATAGCAGTGAAGTTAATAAATTAAAGCACAAAGTGAAAAGTGTAGTTATCAGGGGAGAAGGAGCATCAGATGTATTGGTCTTGATCTATACATTTCTAAATTGTTTGGATGCAGGCTACCTGTGAGAACCATCCTCTGTCCCTCATTTGAAACTGCCATAGTGAGGTGCTCAAGCTCATATTTTCCTGCTTTTAAAAGGGAGGGATTAGAGGGAAGGATTTTTTTTTTAAGGGTGTTGAACTCCTAAACTCACTGCCTGCCTTGGTGCAGCAGGCCTTGAATTTCTTAACCTTTATGGCATGTTGAAATGCTTATCTTTTTTCTCTTACTTTTGGGAGAGAGGAATGGTGTGAGAGCCCCAAGGTGATTACGTGGGGTTTATTTCAGATACATTTCATTTCAAGGCAGCCTATCGTGCATTTTGTACTGGGTAGATCGTATTGGTAATTTTATACATTTTGTGTAAAAACGCTTAGAGCCACGTATAGACCCTTCGAAGTTAAAGACCCTTAAATAAATACAACAAACTCAGTTCTCACCTGGAGTTCAGTTGGAACTTACTGTTCCTATTAAGCAATAAGAGCCTGACATACAGACATTTGCTACCAGTACAGCGCGTCCTACTGTGAGTAGGCTCATTGACTTCACAATAGTGCGTATAACTCATGGGCATCAGAAAGGACCTTTGCCACAAAAATCAAGGGCCTCTAACACTTGAATTCGGTAGAGTAACCCCATTAATGGATCGCAGTGGTAGGCTCATCCCCTCTATGTGGGCTAATCATGTGAGTAGGGAATAGCATGCTTTGGGCCTGATTAAAAGCTCATTGAAGTCAACAGAACAACTGCCAGCATGTTATATGAGCACTATGTCTCCAAGTCAGCAAGGTGTTAAGTATATATCTAACTTTCAGCACATGAAAAGACCCAATAACCTCAGTGGGACAATTTGTGTGCCCCAGTTCCTTGGTCTGCTTGAGATAGGGTAGTAAAAATAGCAGTCAAGTATCAGAGGGGTAGCCGTGTTAGTCTGGATTTGTAAAAGCGGCAAAGAGTCCTGTGGCACCTTACAGACCAACAGATGTATTGGAGCATAAGCTTTCGTGGGTGAATACGACGAAGTGGGTATTCACCCACGAAAGCTTATGCTCCAATACATCTGTTAGTCTATAAGGTGCCACAGGACTCTTTGCCAAAAATAGCAGTGTGGCCGGCAGTGGCATGGAAGGCAGGTTGGGCTAGCCATCTGAATATGTAACCCAGGGATAAGGCGGGTTTGTATTTGGTCAGCTAACATAAGGTGCTGTGTTATTCTTCGTATGCTATCTCAAGCAGAATGAGAGCATGTCAGTCTACCTATGCTGGGAAGCATGCTCCTAAAGAGAGTTCAGTATCTGGCAGGATCAGGCCCCAATCTAGAGCACATGGCTACTTCCAGTTCCGGGCCTTGTGATATAGATACCAAAATACAAGCCTGCTTGGAGTTCTGAGGGAGTGGTGACATAGAGGCGCACAAGTGTTTCAAAACCCAGCTCAGAGCATATAGAAGATTGGCTTTAAAAAGCCTGGCAGCTGTCCCAGTCCAGTGTTCTTGTGCCAAGTAGAAAAAGTTTTTGTTGTGAAACATCCATAGAATAAAACAAGGGAAGGTTAATACAAGGAATGCGCTAATCATCACAGGCAAATACCATTTTAAACAAAGCAGACGTCTAGCTTTTGTTACTATTATACATCATTGCAGAATCAAATTCCTAAACTGAAAGCAAAATGTAACAGAAATTTCCCCCAATTGTGAGTTAATAATTTCCTTCATATGTCTGTTCTCCCTTCCCTCCTTCCCTCTCCCCCTTTTGTTTACTTGTCATCTCCTGCTGCATTATGTCTAATTTAGACTGCAAATTCCTTTGCGTACCGGGTACATGTCATTTTTATTTGTCTTTTAAGTGCCGTGAACACTTATAGCACTAAATATATTAAAATGTGAATAATAACGTTCACAATGTGCCTGATTTTCCTCCCCTTCGAAAAAGCCTGCAGGAAGAAATTTGGGAGGGAAAGTTTTCCTTTAAGAATTTCCTTTTTTAATTTTTTCTGAATCATAGGCTGTCATAAATATAAAGGGAAGGGTAAACCCCTTTAAAATCCCTCCTGGCCAGAGGAAAACTCCTCTCACCTTTAAAGGGTTAAGAAGCTAAAGGTAACCTCGCTGGCACCTGACCAAAATGACCAATGAGGAGACAAGATACTTTCAAAAGCTGGGAGGAGGGAGAGAAACAAAGGGTCTGTAGGTCTGTCTTTATGCTGCCTTTGCTGGGGATAGACCAGGAATGGGGTCTTAGAACTTTTAGTAAGTAATCTAGCTAGGTATGTGTTAGATTATGATTTCTTTAAATGGCTGAGAAAAGAATTGTGCTGAATAGAATAACTATTTCTGTCTGTGTATCTTTTTTGTAACTTAAGTTTTTGCCTAGAGGGATTCTCTATGTTTTGAATCTAATTACCCTGTAAGGTATCTACTATCCTGATTTTACAGAGGGGATTTCTTTACTTCTATTTACTCCTATTTCTATTAAAAGTCTTCTTGTAAGAAAACTGAATGCTTTTTCATTGTTCTTAAGATCCAAGGGTCTGGGTCTGTAGTCACCTAGGCAAATTGGTGAGGCTTTTTACCAAACCTTGTCCAGGAAGTGGGGTGCAAGGTTTTGGGAAGTATTTGGGGGGAAAGATGTTTCCAAACAGCTCTTCCCCAGTAACCAGTATTTGTTTGGTGGTGGTAGTAGCCAATGCAAGGACAAAGGGTGGAATATATTGTACCTTAGGGAACTTTTTGACCTAAGCTGGTAAAGATAAGCTTAGGAAGTTTTCATGTAGGTCCCCACATCTGTACCCTAGCGTTCAGAGTGCGGGAGGAACCTTGACATAGGCTGAATTAAGGGGTGCTTTGGGGCAGTTCCCCTGCAAAACCTCATGGAAGTTAATCAATCCAGCCCCATTGATCTTGAGATATCTGTAGGAAGTTAGGATCATCTGTACAGGAGTTCTGTGTCTCCACACCAGCTTTGCTTAGCTCTTTTTTGCGCCTCCCCCCCCCCCCCAACTCCCACAGCTTGATTCCATTGGAGCCATGCCACACACACCCTTTTTTAAAAAGGGTTACCTCTGATTCTGGTGGGGGCGAAGCTTGCACAAAAGTTAAATGTCATATGTCCGGATTCAGAAGAGCATTTAAGCACATGCTTCAATCTGTTATTGCTAGGAAAACATTTACATGCCCTATCTGAATAAGGATGCTATCTTGAATCGGACCCTTATGCAGGGTTTTCCCACCTTGCCTTAGGAAGTGGAGGTGATGTGTGATTCCCTTTCCCAGTTCTTGGTAAGGCCTGGGGCAGGGTAAATAGTAGTTTGAGTGGCTGGCCCCCCACCCTCTTACCACTCTGAAAGATGGTAGCAGTGTTTGTAAAGAGATCTATATAAATGGCCCCCTACTAACTATTCAAAGCTGTAGTATAAAATGATGTAGCTATCTGCCAGAGCCAGCAACTCTTTTTATAGGGCATGAATCCAACTCCTGACTATATCTTTCAAAATCATTCTATTGTTAAATGACTAACTCTTTGGAGAACACACACACACACACACACACTTCTGGAAGAATTCTGGCTTTCAGAAGCTGGGCTCTCAGGAATTTGAAAAAGTCTGTCTAGAGCTAACAGTTGATTTGAATTAAAGCTGCACTACCCAACTTTGTTTTATGAGTAAATCTCTCTCTCTCTCTCTCTCCTCTTCTGTTTCCTTTCCCCTCCCCCGCTATTTTTCCCCCTTTCTTGCTTTACATAATCTAACTTTCTGAAAAATGCATGCTTCCCTCTCCCCAAGCAGAGTTGATTCCTAACAACATCTGCCTCTCTGTCACACCAGCTCACAATTTGTATCCCCAATACACTAAGGTCCACAATTCATTTCAGTCATGGTTCAAAGCTATCCTGAAATAATCACAAAGCGACACTGTGAAATTACTGTAAAAAAATTGTGTAGCAGTGTCATGACATTTTATAATTGAGACCTCTAGTACTCATAGCTCTATCAAAGCCCATAAGGAGGAGGCGAAAAATTGTGTTTTGACAGACATAGCAGCTTGCAATGTGTAAGCAAGATTGTGTAAAATCAGCCATGTAGAAAGCTATCGGATGTTCCAGTTTGTGCCCCCATGAAATTGGCACAAATCATGTGGATTTGACTTCAAGAAGGTGGTTAGGAGCAACATGAGAGAGCAAATGAGGAGGTAATGGCTACTCAATGACTTAACCTATGTCATAGGGCAACTCAGGTGCCAACAAAGAATCAAATAAAGATGAATGAGCTTATCACGGGGCTATGCACTGTCTCATTGGGCCTAATTTAATTAAATAGAGAAACTGTTCATATAGAAAGATTAATAGAGCATCCACATACAGTAAATGCTGTAAAAGTAAAAGAACAACACACAAGTAGGCTCAAATATTACAAACAGCTCTTGTGTGGTGTTTCTTTTAAGATACTGAAGAAAAGCATCAGATTGAACCAAATCATTTACTAGAAAGTCCCTGTACTTCAGACGGGGGGGGGGGGGGGGGAAGGCCTGAACTGAGAGTTAACTTGTATATGATAAACTTCACAAAAACCCATTGCACACTATGGGTGCTCACTAGCATGTACATGTGTCTTCATCGGCAATCTCCTCTTCTTAGTGTTTTCACAGACTAAAGTTTTTACATAAGGCTGCCCAAAATGATTTCACATATCTAACTGAAAAAAGGTTATTTATTTGAAAAGTTGTTTATTTGAAATCACTTTCTTGACAGCAAAATTCTTCTTGGTTTGAATAGTATTTTGCTTTAGACAAATATCCATAAAAGGCTTGAAAATGAAGGAAAGATTTGTTACCCAGACCAAGTAATAAATAGGATTTATAAACATATTAGAGCTGTGAGAACCTAGAATAACCAGGCTGTAAGTAAACTCTCCCTCTCAAGAAAAAAATAAAAGAAGTATGATAGAAATTATGCTGGTTAATAGTTCATGCAATAGTTTTTCTGTTCTGGAGTTTTAATACCATTTCATTCTTAGATGATTTGAGTTTGGTGATTCCAGTCTGATTTGCATTTGGTATAGATGCAATTTACCACAGGACCACACACTTGAGCACAGCTGTCAGTCTTTATTCAGGGAGGTCCAGGGCTAGAACAGCAGAGGCATTACTTGTCAGAGCTCTGGTATATTGGCAGCACTAAGCAGGGAAGAACCATCCAGCATCTTCCTTATGGCATATATCCTCTCCTTCCCATGTACAATGGCACAGTTGGGCAGTCTTGCTCCAGTAATCTGGACCCGTGCATTTTCTAAGTGCCTGGGCATGCTTCTCCCCTGACACTGGGCTGACGGTATTGAAGTTAAGGCAGGAACCTGAAACTTTTGAATTCACAGGTGCCAAGGATATTAGAACACGTTAAGCAATTTCCCCACTGAGTTGCCCATCTGCCTTCTATCGTAGGATTCCCTGCTGCAGAACTGGCAGCATGCTTTTTTACCTGCTGATATTGGCTTTCTACCTGCTAGCTACACACAAATCCCCCCCGAGGTAAGTAAAAGCTACAGAAAGGTAATTACTGCTATCTTGAATAGCAGTAATGTACACTGCACTTTTAGGTTAACATAAGAAAGGAACATACAGTACCTAGTGACATGTTCCATGAGTTCTTCTCAGTTCTTCTCTTCTCAGGACACCACTGTCAGGTCCTGTTCTCTGACTTCAGACACCACACAGGAGGCAAGTGGGGACTGCAGAAGTATACATGGTACATGGGAAAGCATGCCTGTTCAAATGGAGTTTCTGAAGTTTTGCAGAGGAGAGATGGAAGGGCCTTTTTCTGTTTCTTTCCACGACCAGCAGACATTCACTTGAACAGTTCTAACAGACACCACAGAAAAAAGTTGCCATATGCCTGAGTCTAGGATGAGTCTAGCACAATTAAAAGCAGAGCAGGTAATTAAAAGTGAGAATAAAACACAACCTTGTACATTCCTAGTAAAGTAGAAACTACATTTACAGATACAAATGTGATTGCACAACCATGTTTTGAATCTTCAAATAATTCATCTCAAGGTTTTTTTAAAATCTATAATTTTTAACTACATTTTTAGGAACACAGAAATTGTCAGACCAATGAAGATCAATGGTACCCCTAGTCGAGTATGCTATCACCAGCAGAAGCTAGTACCAGATGTTTCAGAGGAAGATATGTTTTACTGATGGGTCCTGACGTGTGACATATAGTGCTAAATTTTATTTGTCTGGCTAGACTGTTTCGGGGAGGGGAGAGAATAAACAAATTAAAAGCAGGTAAAGCCGAGCAAGATAGGCAACAGACAAAAAATATGTTGTGGGTCCTGAAGGGTGTTCCTTGCCTGACTATTGTCAAGAGGTAATTGCCTGGAAAGAATCCACAGTTGTGACATTTTGGTTGGGGATGACTAACCACCAGAGGGAGTCTTGTACCTCCGCCATCACTTCCGCAAAGTAAGAGTTCTGCCTTGTCTTGCACTGGGAGCTTGAGACCAAAGTGTGAAAATCCTGTGCAGATAGGATCTTCAGAGCAATTCCCTTTTCTCTTCATTCTGCATCACCCTCCCCCTCTTATAAATGTAAATAAATGGTCACTTCATGCACTGTTTTTAATGGTAACCCAGCCTGTGTGTACAGATTGAGCACAGACAAATAGAAATTGTCTTAGCTGGGACTGTTGCCCTCAAGAAACACATTTGAGCCAGATTCTTGGCTGCCTACAATTTTAACTAACTGTTTCAATGGCACCGTGCCTACTTACAGGCTGGTCAGAGCTTATGGCATAATTGCCAGACGGACTGTGGTTTAGGTATGAAGCTTCACAACAGGGCAAGTGGTGTGGTTTTTTTTCCTGTGGGCATCCTTCCTCTCTGCATCTCTGAACATTGAAATATCTGGGGTTTCTTAATCTTGACTAGAGGTGGATCTCATTTATGTGATAAATAGAATAAATGATAGGAAAACAACCTGAAAACTCTGGGAATGAAAGACAAAGTTCAAGGGCACTTATTGGATGTGAACAATGCATTTTGTATAACAGCAAGCCCTGAGAGATCCAGGCAACCCTTAGCAATTCATATAAGAGGAAAAGACTATACCAAGCAATCCTGTGGCACAAAGGGAGAAAGCAGTCACACAAGAGTGTAGAAATCCAAAAAATAAAATGAGTGACATGATGAAGTTTTCTGCTCTGTTGTGTGATATAGGAAAGGAACCCAAACAACAGCATCTGATGTTTTGCCTGGTGTCCTTTAATCCCACCCCATATGACAATTATGTAGGAATAAGCAATCTTCAGCAAGACTAGAGAAGATAAGACCTTGCTCTTAGCCACAGTCTCCACTTGATTTGAAGTAGATTGACACAATTATTTTTGACTGCTAGGAACTGAAGACTGGAAATGCCATTTAGCCCTACAGCTATTTGGAGTAAGCTTGTAAGTTTCCCTTTAAAAAGTTTTAGTTAGCTTGGCATTGTCAGAGAATCCACTTCCTCCTGCATGTTGGTGCATCACTGTTCCCCCAGTGAATGCTCCATTTAGTTATTGTCAGTGTGGTACACCTTCCATAAATAGAACTGCATCCTTCTGCTGTGCCCTTTTCCATGATAATCCCAGGGATGTAGATGCAAGATGAATCACTTCACAGAAAAGAAGCTAAACAATCTGAGTTCCGACATCATAACTTAAGCTCTCTGGAAGCTGAGGCAGGGAAAACCGCAGAGACTCTGACCAAAATTTCAGAAATGAGAAATGTAACTGATTAAGTTTTTATTTTTCCCCATAAGCAGTGACTAGGAGTACACACATCTATTCACTTCAAAGTCAATAAACATTTTAACTAAGAAACTGGATCAGACAAATTAACAACAAACCCCCCAAAATCACCATCCCTCAAACCAAATTTGAGCCAAATGTCTACTGAGGATCGAAAAAAGGAGTTATTATTTCCCCTTCATTTTCATACATCTCTGCATTTCCTGGTTCCAATCAAGGCCAGAAAGGTCCAATCAAGGTCCAATCCAGCTGAGAAAACACTTAACCAAGAAAGGGACATTTTGTGTAATGCTGCTGCAGTAACTTTGGAAAGGAATTTGCTTCAGGGAGCACAATTCTTCCCTAAGCTTCCTGGTGAATGGGGTTATTTTAAGATGGAGCAGTCAAGCACCCAGTAGAGAGGTCAGCCAGGACATGTCCCTGTCACCACCCTAGACACGCAGGGAGTAATTCCTGCATTCCTCAGAGCCCATGGACAACTGTGATTGCTCTAGGTTCACAAGGGTGCAGATGGGAATGCTACTCACTCATTGCTTCCTATTTATCTCCCACCCTGTGAAGCAGCACAAAGGCCAACCAAAATCTGGCCCTTGTTTTTTGACAAGATGAAATTCTTCAGGAAACAAACGGGTTATACATAATTAAACTTCTGCAGTTTTTTTTTTTTATTTGGACTGGTTTCTCAAAGAGCTACCAGCTGATCCTTCTCACGACTGACTGCATCACATTAAGAACCAGATTCTACCGTCCAACGCGTAACGTATGGGACTCCCGTTGGCTTCACTGGAGTGCATCCAAGGGCAGCATTTGAACTTCAGAAGTTTATTTGCTTTTCCATTTGTATGTCACATTACTCCCACTAAAACTAATGGGAATCATGCATACTCACCTGAGAAGGGAAGACCCCTATATAATAGTTCATTCCACAAATGGATTAGATGGTAATTCATAATTATATAAATGGTTTTCTTTCTGCAATAAAACCTGATCTGTTTCAATAGTCTCAATTTATTTTCCAGAACATATGTAAGACAAACTCCTATGACAGCATTTAAATTAGCACGTGTTTTATACATAATAGAGGAGACATCCCTTCTCCAGGCATGGAATTCAAATGTGATTCTGTATAGACAACCTTGATATATGTTTGCAAACAACCCCTAAAATGTCATTACACTGTGGAAGGATTAAAAACATTGAATCATGTGGTGACCTTTCAATAGAACAGGGAGTTTAACCCTCAAGCAAAATTTACTGTTGAGAGTTCACTGTCTCTTAATTTAGTGCCCTTCTTACTATCAAGCAGAATGTAGAATTACATTTTTTGCCTTTTATTACCACCAAATTAATAACATTAGGGTCACCGTTTGCATAAAAGTTGCATATTCTGAATCATGTTGGATTTCATCTCTGCTGGCTAGTGCATCTCATTACACACTGAGCTATATAATACTCAGCATGCTTGGCTCCTGTACTATGGCAGGGTTTGCCTACCATATAGCTGTAGCTGAGGAAGACATCATACCAAATGGATGAGTGAAGTGATACCAAAAAAAAAAAAAGAAATGTATATTTTAGCAATGGACATCTTTATGTTCTTGGTTGACTCACAAGGTGGTCTTAGCTTTTAGAAATGAATGACTAATGGCGCTGCGGCCTCACCAGCTTAGAGGAAGTGGTTAGCTGCCTTTTTAATTTCTAATCACGGAGTGAGATACAGCTGTGGAGGCACTGAAATAAACTCAGATTTTGAGGGGAAAAAATAAATAAAAGAAAAAAAGAAAAACCTCCCCAAACAATGCCTCTTCCTCGGACAGCAACTCTCTCTTAACAGCCTCAAGTGTTTAACATATTGAAACAGTTCATCTTCCTTCAATGAACTTTAATAACTCTGCCAGGTAAGAAGCTATGCTCCATACTTCTTCATGTTGTCTTTTCCCCTCAACATATCTATACTGATCTCCTCATCTGGTCAACTTTACAGCTCCGGTGTTTGGAGACCAGTGAACACAGTTATTGCCATCATCAATAACCTGTCCCACTTTCTCCTCTTCATTTCTCATGCCTTCTCTTTCCCCTTCAAAATCTAATAATAGCTCCTTGCCACGATGGCTGATCAATACAAGATGGTACCTGTTCATTTTACTCAACATACCCCTCTAAAGTAATATGACAAAGGAACAAATATGATTCTGACTAGATCACATCGAGTAACAAGAAGACTGTCCAGAAAGTTTCCCTTTGGGGTAAGTTTCATGAAAAGCTACAACCAATTTTTAGACATAGAACTAATCTCTCTCTCTCCAGACATAATAGTCGAAAACATTAATACAGACTAAGTTTTGTGCAGTTCAAACAACAAAGCAGCAGCATGGGGGATAGCCAACCCTAGAGGATAGCCTCAAAGATGAATGAAGTCATGGACGTTTGGGTGCTCACCATCATGCAGGATTGGACCCTGGATGCTGACATGTCAGTTAGCATTAAGGGAATTTATGAATGCATAAACGTACCACACTCTGTGATTCATCTTACTGACACACAAACTTAAATTCATTTAAAACATAGGTGTACAAATACAAAGTACACAGAGTAATGGTAATCCTCTATTAGATAGAATGTTAAACATGTGCAGCTAGTCAAGTATTAGATCTATGAGATTTAACATATGCTTTTACTATAATTTATATACACGCATGCATACACACACACACACTTACAGTATTTTAGATCTAATACTTGATGGAAATAGTAGAATTCTGCTTGTATAATAATATACTAATCAAAGGGATTAAGGATGACACAATCAAGCTCTTGAGCCCTTAGTGACAAGGAGAAAACTCATTTTGGTTCATTTGGTTTAATTTAATTTCAAAACAAATTACACAAACAAGTCCTTTCTACCTAGAATATAAGCTTCAGAAGTAGATCCAAAACTTTCATTTTAAGAGGCATCAAATGGCAATTTAAATACCACAGTCTCTCTCCGCCCATTAAATTATTCTACTTCATTTAATTCTGAAGCCCTTCTCATTGCATTTTAACCAATTCTCTGTCCATAGGCCCATCCCCTTTTCTGCATAATGAATTTTGTAAACTATCCCACATGCATAAATGAACCAGAAATTTCAAATACATGCTGTGTTGTATACAGAGAACACCACAATGCTTTCAGACAAATTATTCCCCCACACTTCTCAAAACAAACAAACAACCACACACACAAACTAAAACCCTATAATTGATTAAACTATTCCTTTTTTGAATGAATTATTTCACTCAAACGCAGTTTCTGTCCATTCTCTCTGTGATTACAGTAAACTATATTTATTTTATGCAAAAACACTGAAAATATAGAAGTGTCTTGCTAAAATAATCATATAAACATTTCTGCTTTACATTCCACTTGAAGTTATAGTAATAGTGCTTGTCGTATTTCAGTAGCCTCAGTCTTGATTCATATTTTAGAAGATTACAAATAATTTTTTTTAAACTGACCAGAATCAATTCTGGGTCAGCCCAACATCCAGCTGGTTTCTATGTGACAATAAACCACCCTGTTTAGAATCTGGATTTAAGTATAAGAAAATGCTTCAGAAAGTACTAGCAGCCCGCCGATGGATGGACGGACTTAGTTTGGAAATGTATAGATCAAGAAATATGGAACTATATTTACTTAAAATTAACTAGTGATAACACAGGGACAGTCCCATTTGTCAATTTATAACAACAATTCTGATGTGATGTCTTTCTATGATATTTATGCTACAGAAACAGTAACATCATAAAGAACATAAGATCTTGGCTAATATCTGAGGATATGGAGTGTGCTGGTAGTGGAAGGTGCTTACTTTGTTGACTCTGCTGCTAAGAACAGGACTACATGATAAAACATGGAAAGAGAAAAAATATGTAACATTGCTGTGGTATATAGTTATAGCCTTTCCTTTCTCTGAATTAGTTCAGGGAGTCAGTTATGATTCGGTCAACATATAGAACATTTAGTTGAAACTAATACTTAACATCACCTTTTTGTTTTCTACAATACAATTTTTTTATTTTAGATAAGTTATAAGACAGTAGCTAAGCTAAAAAAGTTTAAATGGTCTGCCTGTGTGCTATGCAAATATGTAGTAATACTTAATATCATTTGTCTTTTGAGACATTATATAATCTGTCAGAACACTGTAATAAGTTATTAATGTATGAGAATCTCTTTTTATAACTGTATTAGGTTTTTCTTTTAGGGCCACAATCACAACGACAAATTCACATCACAGTTTAAGAAAATATTTTCTGCTGTGATGAAATTATTATTTTTGGTTATAAATTTTGGAAATTAACCTTCTAAAACTTTCTGAAAGTGTTTTAGCAGTTTTGAAGATAAAACTGTTTCTTCCCTTGACTTAGCTAAGTTAAATATTTGTTCCTTTCTTTCTACAAACCCAGGACAAGATATGCTGACTATACATAGGGATATTTTCCTGAAAGGTAGACAAGTGATTTACCAGGGCTGACTGACAATTACTGGTATATATTTCATCTCCTAATTTTGATGTTCTGTATATTCAAAATAACATAACATGATGCTTAAGAGGCAATATTTCAGTTCCACTTGTTCAACGTTTTGATTCAATTTTTGTTGCCAACAGAATTAACTACCTTTTCCTTTTCAACTCTCTAGTATTTCTGATTGGCTACAGTGACACCTGCTGATGGCAGAATTGTTCAACTGAAGGTGAACACAGCCACCCAACTCATTGCACATTATAACATTTGAGCCTGAGAGAAGACTCCACAATGAAAATTTTCCACATGATCATGCGCACATGTGGCTTTTTTCCTCCTAGTCATTAATCAAGTGTAGATATTCCCCTCTCAAGAGATGGGAAGATGGGAGCAGAAGATCTGACACTATATCACAGCTACTCCATTTATTTTACACTCATCTTCTCAACATATTTTATATTTATATCTATTTCGCCACAGAACTTTACTAAACACGCCAGATGGCAGCCAGTGACCTCTCTCTTCCAGCCCTCACACACTTTAGTCCATATAATGCTGTCACTAGCACAGTACTGCTCTGGCAGAAACCTAAAACACACTGCACAACTAACAAAATAATTACTTTGTGACACTGCATTCTGTTTAAAGTTAAGTGGTTATTTTTTAAAAAAAATTATGTTAATTTCCACTCTTAGAATATCTGTGACCCATTCACAAGGCTGCTAAACTAAGGCAACATTATTTTGAATTGCAGTCTTTTTTTTGTTATAACCTTCCCTGACTTTGGAAAAATGACAGAAATTGTCTCAATTTCTGGAGTAAGATTTCTTTTCTTTTCTAGTGCATCACGTGGTAGCGTGCAGGCTTTTTTTTCAGTTTTTAAAGTTATTTGCGTTATACATTGTCTCCATTTTATTTTCCATTTCCTTTCCTCTTGCAGCGCACAGGGAAGCTGTTCATGCTTTTCTGTGCATGGCACAAGTCTATTTAACGAATACGGGGTCTTGGGTCAAATATTCTTACAAGTGTCAAATCTTGGCAAAGTAAAATCTTACATTTCTGTGAAACCAACATACTGAAGAGCGAGTTTTTCTTTCACTGTAATAGTAAAGATGAGTTCAAACAAAAGTATGAACAAAACATGAACATTTACATCACTCAGTGTGTTGCACCTGAAATCTGAAAACTAGCTATGTCTGCGCATGAATCTTTATTGATATAGGATACACTGTAGATGTAAAGCTGGCAAATAAAAGAGGAACCCTAAACATAATTTAAACAAGTAATAAGAACTTAAGTTCTCCAGACTGTCAAAAGTATTGCAGATAATGCTATACATGACAAAACTAATCACTTTATCACTGTTGCCTCAGAACAATAGGAGTTAGCTTTGAATTGCTGTCCTTAAGACTCTGGCTATAGAAAACAAGTGCAAGGCACCCCTTAACGTAACCTCAAAAAGTTACAAGAGCTGTACTCTGGGACCAATTATGATGTTTGCTACTCGCTACTGCCACCACATGGAGTGATATTTGAATATAATTCAACTGTTATAGATTCAGGGAAACTGTCTGTAAATAATACATTGCATACCATACTTCAATAAGACAGCAGAGAAAGATATCTAATCTTCTCTCTACTGTGTGAAGTTCAGAATGTTTGCTCGTGAAAATGGAGATGTCCCATTTCTAAGAGCATGAATGCACTGTAGTAAAAGCAGAACAGTCAAACTGCTTTATTCTTCCAATAAAAGAAAGAACCATTTGGTAAAAGGATGCATTACACATTTTCTATTTAAATCAGTTTATAAGAAACAGATGTTAAGTTTTCTTTGGTAAGAAAAAAAGAGTGTTATAAATGAATTAAAGTGACATTTCAATGGATCTCCTACTCTTCTTTGTTCCAGTAAATTTGTGTGTCAAAAAATGAAACAAAACTAAAATATAAGGTAGTATAAAGAGGCCAAATTGTGCCAAAGTGCCTGTGCCATAAAACATGTCTTATAACATAAAATCAAACTTGTGCAGTTCAAATATCATATTAAAAATACATGGAATGTCAATTATAAAACTGTGTATAGTTTTACCCTATGGTGGCCACATACAGAACAGAGGCAGACTAAATTATACTGTAAGAAACCTCCTGTGGTGTAATTTCAGTTCTTTGCAGCATGAGACTCAAGGAAAAGTTAGATGCACTACTTATAGGAAACAGGTTTACAAGAAATCTTTTTTTGATAACGTTGATCTGGACTGCACTGGCTTTTAACAACATACAAGATACTGTCAGCCAGTTCTAGGGTCTCTTAATATAATTTCTACATCTTAGTTTGCAATATTAAACATATTATCTATTGTAATTGTCTTCAGAAGAGCTTTAATTAAATAGTCAAGCTGGGTGTCGCTGGAGTCGGTCATACTCAAACATTTTAAAAAGCAAGCCTTAGCGTTAGCAGCTCAGACTCAGTGTCGGAATGCTGCCTCTCAAATGGCTCCATTGAACTCATCCTTAACGATCTACTCTCAGTTACCGAACTTCAACGCTATTTTTCCTGAGACTGCATTAATGAATCCAATAAATAAAGCATTGGATCACCCATCCAGTATAGACATTAATTTTAGAACAAAACATTAATCAATTTAAATTTATGTACTAATGCAGACACAATCAATTTGAACTTCTTATGACAATTAACAAAGCTTTTGCTACATCCCTAAAACACACTGACCCATCAATTATGGTTTGCATCAAACTAATGCTAATGGTACCTTCTTGTTCCTTAGGCTGTCAGCAGCCAACCTGATTGGTCAAATTCAATGCAGCAGATCAATTAATATAAATTATACATGCACGGAAAGATGGGTTAATATCATAAGTTCATTTAATTAATTGTGTTTGATTAAATGAGGTACTTTCATTAGCCCTCTTAGCCATGAACCACATATACATCATAATCCTTTTACAAGCTCAGCTGCCCAGACACAGACCTGACACTGGGAGCATATTCGAATTACCAGCCGCAGCCATGCAAACCTCCCTGCATAATTAACAACTAAACGAGCTGCAGTCACTTAAGCTGAAAAGAAAACTGTTCATATCAACCTCTCTGATACTGTTTAAATTGAAGATGTCATGGGTAAAACAAAGGTGAACAGACAATGGTAATTAAAAATTAAAAAGGACAAGGGGGATTTGCTGCCAGTGGAGGCAAAGTGAAAAAGAGGACTAAGGGCCTGGTTCAAAAATTAATAAACAATTTTATATATTATATATTTTAGATTGGTGCTAGTTGATTCTGCTCTGAATCTTTGAGGAATGATGGTGGTTTTGAATATCTGATTTTAAAAGGAAAATGGTAGCTAATACAGAGATCATCCCGAATGGGGATGAGCTTATAAGCAAAAATGCAACAACAAGTGAAATTCTAATATGGGCACAGCAGAGCACTTTGTTTTGACTCCATAAGGGAAGTGAGCTATTTCTAAACTGAACATTGTGTCATATCCAATTCATTTAAAGTCTGAAGACCTGCCACATCCTCATCCTCCAATACCAGTATCTGGCATCCAACAGTGTGCTAGGAAAGAACTGGCATACTCCTCTATGGCTCATCTAGTTGCTATGGATGGTATCTTTTAGAATGGATTTTCCTCCAAACAACATGACTGAGCCTTGCCATAAAATATATGTAAAGGTGATGGAAGTTATTCGTTCTTTCCTGGTTCAATACACAGTCTTCCAAGCAGAGTTTCATTTCTCAGTGCCCAAAACACAGCAACACTCACTACAATTCAGCAACAGATATGTAAATACATATATAAAACCCCAAAAGGACTAACAGACCAGAAAGGGCACTTACATAAGCATCACTTAGTAACCATATGTGGTATCTTATATACATTAAGGTTTAATATTGGCTTCATCTGGATTGAGATGGGATTTATAAATATCCATACCCTCAACAATTATACATCAGGTATGAAAATGAACATAGGATAAAGTATCATATGAACTCAGAGGCCCAAATTAATGGTGTGCATAGGAGATTGTAGTCCCACAAGAGAAATCTGCAAACGTACAACAGAAGTGAGGAAGCATTGGACTGTAAGTAAGCTCCATCCTCATGACTACATGGGCAAGTGCCACATTACCAAGAATACTCAGGCTCATTATCTTTCATTATCTAATGTAAGCATACAACAAAATAATTAATGTTCATTAGGAAATTTTTCTGGCACTAGTAGGATGTACACCGCAACTATTACAGTTCTTTAGGCAACAGCCCTGAAATAAAGAACAAGAAATTTGAGAACAATTCTTTATAACTTTCTGGCCATTGGAGCTTGGCAAACATTGAAAAGAAAAACCCATAGTTGTTCCTTCAGAAATGGAAACAAATGCTCGTACTATGTATTTGTTTGCTGCCATGAATATTCTAGGAAAGGAAATTAGAAACAGGTATGTTTTATGAAACAGCAAGTTTTAAACCTGATTCTAAGAGTTATATTCTGCCAGCCAGGGAACATACTATGTGGCCAACATATCTAGTCAAAACAGGTCCATTTTGGGGATACAACAAGCTTCTCACTAAGTTATAACAAATCCAACAGATTTCAATGCTGGTCCTCTTCCACAAACCTTCTTTTCACCCACCCCCCACAAGCCAACTAGGAACCTCTTTCCCAACAAGTGTATGTTAGACTTGAGGAGTCTAAGAGGAGACTGGAAGCCTTTCAAAGTATCTGAACAACAACAAGTGGCTGGCTTGCTGCTCACGTACGCTGTCCTTGGTGGGAAAAGGAGGAAGGGGGCTATGTGGGTGAGAGTAGGTTCCTATAGGGTTTGGAATTAGGAGGGCGGCCTGAGATGACTCAACCAAATCTTCCAAGAGATACAATGAATCTGGATGAGAGGTTTTAACATTCACACTGAAACCATCAGAGTTACACCAGGTTTCAAGACAATAGTTTTGCACAGCTCTAGTTGCATTAGCAGCATTTCCATTATAAGCCTTGGTTTTCAGAAACTTCTAACAGAAACAAAATTCTCTTTGAGATGAAACTGGGGACACAACGACTCCAAATTCAGGAATATTTTGTTTTAGCCACACTGAAATAAAAAATAAATAAAATTCCCCTCTTCCCTTCCCCCTTTTAAAGTTATCTAAACAGATATAAAAAATCCCATGGTTTCTGTGAGGCTCCAGCATTCTGGCAGACGGAAAATATATATCCCTCTCCTTCAGAAGTACAACATTGTGAAAGTTGCTTTGTACACTAATTTATGTTATTTTCATTGTTGTATTCTTAAATTGCTGGGTTAAGTTTTAGTTTAACTCAACAGATTATAGAAGTTACAAAACTAGCATGGGGGACAAATTCTGTGCTGATGCATACACTGGATTAAACATCAGCCATAACATTAATCTGTACCCTTTACTCAGACTAGCACTGAGAAAGGAGAGAAACCGCACATGAGTTGCCTTAGGAATTTGTTCAGCAAATTTACTTGTACTTCTACAGTGGGTTAACTACTTCCCTATCTTAATTCCAGTACTTCATCAACAGATATTTGATGACACATCTCTCTCTAGACACGAGAAATAGTCTTTCCATAGTACTCCTAGACTGTAATTCACTCACTTTGTTGTAAAAATTAGCCTCAAATATTACATATTACATAATAATAAAATATTATAGTTATATCATGGGAGTCCTAACTCTCCATCCCTGACACTATTAGATCATTCAAATGAAAGCATAATTTGGTCCTGTTTTACTAGTTCTGTCGCAGTCATGTTTGTAGTGAATATATACAGGCTGTTATTATATAGACTACCATGGTTAGATTTGTACCCTGCCATTACCAAGCATTCCTAAACCATACAAAGGTGAAATGCCCATTTGAGTGGATATTGGGCGTAGGATAGATTAATTGAAAAAAATGAATGGATTTCAAAGTGGGAAAAGAACATCCAGCCCCCATTGAGCATAAAGGTTGTAAAAATTAAATGGAAGTATTACATTAATTTGGTTCTCATGTTAACAGGCCTAGCAACACGCAAAACAGATGCTTAACTTATGTAATGACAACCTGTGTCTTGTTACAGTTTGGTTTCACTGTGTCATAGTTCTGTTTCAAACCCTAACCTTTGAAAATGTATTTACTGAAGTTTAGCGAATCTCCTTTCTTTACTAAAGCATGCAGACTATGCCCAAGTATTACTAATTCAGCATCAAAATAAATGATGTTTTTAAACCAAACAATTAACCCTCAACTTTAATATTCTACTGTATTTCAACACACATAGAAAGGAGAAATATAGAGGCTGCCCCCTAAACTGCCCTCAAGTTTAAAATCCATGAAAATTTCCCTTGATCAAGTAATATTAAAT
Source organism: Lepidochelys olivacea (assembly GCF_965140295.1). NCBI lineage: Eukaryota > Metazoa > Chordata > Testudines > Cheloniidae > Lepidochelys > Lepidochelys olivacea. The sequence continues at coordinate 103,812,001 of NC_140412.1, read as the reverse complement.
GAGACTGCCACTGACTCAAAGCCCCATTTAACAACCTGCTGTAAAAATAGGCTTTTCCATAGCTGCCATATACCTTGGGATACTCCCACAGATGTACTAAAGCACTCCTGTTGACACAAAGCATTCAATGTGTTAGAAGTGTAGGGAAAACAAACTGGAACCCAATATGACTTTTTCAGAATTTGGTACTGGTATAGTCTTTGATCGCTAGTCAATTTTAGGAGTCAGGAATACTATATAGTGACATTAGACCATTTCAGCTGAGAGTGGGTATTATTCCAATTTTTTTTCTTAACCTTGTAATATCACCATGGGATGAGCAAGCTAAAATGGCACAATCTCCTTGGATTCCCCACAACAGAATCCTGGATCTTCTCTACACTCTGAGAATCCACCAGATTTACACAGTATAGGAGGGAAAGAGAAGTCACACCACGGAGGAAAAATCAAGGTTTTCTTCATTTAGAAATTTTCCATTTACATAGAGAAAGCCTCCCATTCCTCTGTGAAATGGCAAATCTCTAACTGAGGAAATCACCTTTTTGTCCACATGAAATACTCAATAATGTGAGACGAAAGCATTTTTACACATACCTGCAAAAACATGGGGTGGGATGATACCCCTCTCCCCCAGATCTGCATGTGGCTCAGTCTTCTCACAGCCAGGTCGAAAGGTTTCTGTTTACCCAGAATCCCTTTCAAAACTTGCTGAAAGCTCTTTACAGGTCCAGGCCCATGCCAGAAAAAGAAGGGAGGATTGGGGAAGCCAAGGAAACACACACAGTGCCCTCCTGAAGTCCTGTGTGGAGATTAGGCAGAAGAGGTAACACAGCCTTGGGCTATCTTATGTGTTCTGCAGAACTTCTTTTCATGGGTCCTGGTGAAATGTGGCTCCAATGGAGCCAAACTACCAAGGAGCTGGTGGAGGAGAGCTGATGCAGAGGGCAGATTGTCTCTGGAAGGATGGGAATTCATTGTAGGATCCACCAGATTCATTGGTGGGCACCATGGCCTGTTCCACAAGGACAAATTCTCGCTTCCTCCTGTGTGCATACTTGTGCATGAGATGGATAGAATTTTAAAGGCAGAAAAATCAGGCTGTAACTCTATTAACAATGACTTACCAAAACATTTCAATTAAACATACAGGCAAATAGTCCTTACAGAGGTACAGACTGGTGGGCCATTAGCTTCATGAATACACTCAAATAACTTGGCTTAAGTGGGCTCCAAGACCCATACGTCACTGCCAAATCATTGTTCCCTGCAGGTCCAAGGACTCTGTACCCCTGATGCCTAAGCCTATGCCCATAAAAACTCTCTTTGAACAAAGGTAATGGGCCTTCCATCTGTGGCCAATGGCAGGAGTTGTCCTCTTTAGCACATCTTACCAAACATGCACCTAGATTTTGATGATGCCAGGTTAGGACCCAGGTGTACAAAAAGCACAGGATGTTAACCTATGCAGTAAGATGTAAGGACTACCTGCAGCAGAAGGACCTCTGTATTTATTTTTACCATTTACTTATTTCTGGCTTTCCATATAGGTAATGACAGAGATTGTTAGTGAGTACAAATGAATAGTTGCATCATATGATATAGGAATTAAAAAGGATTGGACATTGAAATAGTATGAGAAAGGAAAATGAACATCAGGCACTGCCTTATTATTATAAGAAGTCTCTGCTTTATCATTATACTAATTAAAGAATGATCAGAGGGCTGCTCCTCAATGATAATTCAGTGGTTAAGGTGCTAGCCTGAGACCTAGGTTTAGCTTCCTGATTCACCACAGACTGTCTGTGTGACTTTCGGCATATCACATAGGCCTGGTCTACAGTACGCGGTTTTTTCAGAATTAGCCGAGTTAATTCGAAATAAAACGGATGCCGTCCACACGACCAAACCGTTTTTTTTTTTCGATTTAAAGGGCTCTTCAATCCGATTTCTGTGCTCCACCTCAGCAAGTGGAGTAGCGCTAAAATCGAGATTGCAGTTCCGGGTTACAGGTACTCTGGACGCAATTCGACATTATTGGCCTCCGGGAGCTATCCCAGAATTCTCCTTGTGACCGCTCTGGACAACACTCTCAACTCTGATGCACTAGCCAGGTAGGCAGTAAAAGCCCTGGGAACTTTTGAATTTCATTTCTTGTTTGGCCACCATCAGCACAGGTGACCATCAGCACAGTCCACCATCACAGGTGACCATGCAGAGTCCACTGTCACAAGAGACCACGCAGTCCCGGATTCACAGACAAGCTCCAGCATGGTCCGAAGGGGAGGTGCTGGATCTCATCAAATGCTGGGGAGACAAATTTGTTATGGCAGAACTACTTTCCAAAAAAAGAAACGCAAATACATACGCGAAAGTCTCTGGGGCCATGATGGAAAGAGGCTACTTGAGGGACAAAGAGCAGTGTCGTACAAAAATCTAGGAGCTCAGGCAAGCATACCAAAAAGCCAGGGACGCGAATGGGTGCTCTGGTTCACAGCCCCATACATGCCACTTCTACTGTGAGCTGCATGCAATTATGGGGGGGTGATGCCCCCACTACCCCACCACTGTCTGTGCACACCTGCAAGGGGGGAGTTGCACTAAGCTAGGAGGATGAGTTATTGGAGGACGAAGAGGAGGAGGAGGAGGAGGACGACAGTGCACGGGCGGCAAGTGGGGAATCCGTTTCCCCCCCTAGCCAGGAACTATTCTTAACGCTGGAGCCAACAGCCTCCCCCCACTCCCAAGGCGGGCTCCCGGACCATGACCCTGGAGAAGGCACTTCTGGTGAGTGAGAGCCTGATTGGAGCCACATGGTGGGGGGTTGGGGGAAACCCAGTTGTGCTGGGGTGTTCGCGGTTTAGTTTAAAGGGCTCATCACTACTCAGAGTCTCATCGGAGCCACATGGTGCGTGCGGGAGTGGGAGGGGTGTTGTGTGAAGCGATCATCCCAGAGAGCCTGCAGGCCCTCCTTTTATATGGCAAACCCACCAGGCATTGCTTGCTATGGGAAAGGGGGCCTGGCAGTTTGAAAGCATTGAAATGAATGCAGGAGAAGCAGAACCCTGTGTGCCCCTAGGGCTTACCATGGCTGACTGCAAGCTGAATTCTGTTGCCCAGCCGCGTGTGAGCGCTTACTCACACCAAAGTGGCAGGCACTTCAGTATAAGAGACAAAATGTGACCTTGTACAGAAAGAACGTGCTGTGTACTATGATTTGCCTGTTTCACTGAGAAAGAGTGTCCCCTTTGTTCTCTAAAATGTATCATTTAAAATACCCTCCCTTTTCCTCCTCCTGCAGCTACAAATGTTTCAACACGGCCCCTAACTACTCCGTCCGAGAGGCTGGTCCAGATTAGAAGGCAAAAAACCTGAACTCGGGACGACATGTTCACTGAGCTCATGCAGTCCTCCCGCAGTGATAAGGTCCAGCTGAATGTGTGGAGGCAAACAATTGCAGAGTCCCATAAAATGTTAAATGAACACGAAGAGAGGAGGGACGCGTGCGATGAGAGTCAAGCTCATGGGGGAGCAAACTGACATGCTCCGCTGTATGGTGGATCTAATGCGGGAAAGGCAACAAGACCACAGACTGCTGCTGCAGCCCCTGTATAACCGCTCTCCCCCCTCCCCAAGTTCCATAGCTTCCTCACTCAGACTCCCAAGAACAAGGGGGCAGGGGGGAAGGCTACAGGGACCCACACAGTCAACCCCAGAGGATTGCACAAGCAGCAGAAAACTGGCATATCTGAAATTTTAATTTGGTTTCTGGACTTGTCTTTCCCTCCTCCTCCACCCCCCTAACACAATACCCCTCCTCCCCCGGTCTAATTTCTCTCAATGTGTTGTGCAACAAATAATAAAGAATGGGTTTTAAACAATTGTGACTTTATTTCCTTTCAGATATAGAGAGGGCAGGTAACTTCAAGAGTAACAAACACAACGGTCACACCGTACCCTGGCCAGTCATGAAACTGGCTTTCAAAGCTTCTCTGATGTGCAGCATGCCCTGTTGCGCTCTTCTAATCATCCTGTTGTCTGGCTGTGCAAAACAAGCTGCAAGACGAGTTGCCTCAACCTCCCAACCCACCATAAATGTCTCCCTCTTACTCTGACAGATATTGTGGAGCACACAACAAGCAGCAATTACAATTGGAATACTGGTTGTGCTGAGATCTAACCGAGTCAACAAACTGTGCCAGCATGCTTTCCAAGGTCCAAAAGCACATTCTACGACCATTCGGCACTTGCTCAGCCTATAGTTGAACCACTCCTTACTACTGTTCAGGGTGCCGGTGTACGGCTTCACGAGCCAAGGCATTAAAGGGGTAGGTTGGGTCCCAGAGGATAACTATAGGCATTTCAACATCCCCAGCAGTAATTTTCTAGTCTGAGAAGTAAGTCCCTTCCTGCAGCTGTTCAAACAGACCAGAGTTCCTGAAGATGTGAGCGTCATGCACCTTTCCCGGCCATCCCACGCTGATGCTGGTGAAACATCCCTCGTGATCCACCAGTGCTTGCAGCACCATGGAAAAGTACCCCTTGCGGTTTACATACTGGCTGCCCTGGTGTTCTGGGGCCAAGTTAGGGATATGCATTCTGTCTATCACCCCGCCGCAGTTAGGGAACCCCAGCGCATTAAAGCCATTCATAATGGTCTGCACATTTCCCAAAGTCACTACCCTTGATAGCAGCTGGTCAATGATTGCATTGGCTACTTGCAGCACAGCAGCTCCCACAGTAGATTTGCCCACTCCAAACTGATTCCTGACTGATCAGTAGCTGTCAGGCATTGCAAGCTTCCACAGGGTTATGGCCACTCGCTTCTCAACTGTGAGGGCTCCTCTCATTTTGGTGTCTTTGCGCTTCAGGGCAGGGGACAGCAAGTCACAAAGTTCTATGAAAGTGGCCCTATGCAAACAAAAGTTTTGCAACCACTGGGAATCACTATGCGGTCCCACCAGACTGTGCTTGTTTCCCGGGCCCAGAATCGGTGTTCCACAGCATGAACCTGGCCCAACGCCACCATGATCTCCCAATCGCCACTTGCCATGCTTCTAGGAACGTCTGTGTCCATGTCCTCATCAGTATAGTAATTGTGCTGTCATTGCTTCCTCGCCCGGTTTTGCAGGTACTGCACATACTTCTGGATAATGTGTGAGGTATTTACAATGGTCAAAACTGCAGCGGAGATCTGAGCGGGCTCCATGCTTGCTGCTATGGTGCCTGCACAGATAATCCTGGAAAAAGGGAGCAAAATGTAGGACAGCAGAGTGGTAATGGAAGAGGTGCTGTTAGGTTCACAATATCCGAAAAAAGCCGGGAAATGGTTGTCTTTTGTAGCTTTCACGGAGGCAGGAGCCCAGGACAGACAACATGGAGAAACTTGGTAGCGCAGCAAGAGTGGGAGAGCAGAGTTGGAGGTGGAAGCTGTGCTGCTCGGTTCACGATGGCCAAGCAGAGTTGTCAGCGAAGCAGTGGATGAGGAAGAGAAAGACTAGATACTTATAGAGATTACAAAGAAAGACAAGAGGAAATGTGAGATGGATTCCTAGTACCAGGAGAGAACTGGTGCACTGTACTGCACCGTTTGCTGAAAGCAGTATGGCGTCTACACGCCCAAAAGATGCAAAACAATTGTCTGCCATAGCTTTCATAGAGGGAGGAGCGACTGACGACACATACCCAGAAACACCCGGGAGAAGGTTTTGGCCCCATCATGCACTGGGAGCTTAACCCAGAATTCCAATGGGCGTCGGGAACTGCGGGAACTGTGAGATAGCTACCCACAGTGCTCCACTCGAACATTCGATGCTAGCCTCGGTACTGTGGATGCACTCCACCGAATTCATGCATTTTAGTGAGGACACACAAGACCGAATGTATAAAATCACTTCTGAAAATTCAAATAGAATAATTTTGAAACAATTTTGTACTGTAGATGTACCCTTTGTCTCTCTGCCTCAGTTCCCCATTTGTAAAATGGGAATAATAGCACTTCCTACTCTCATAGGCACATTGTGAGGATAAATACATTAAAAGATTGTAAGGTGCTCAGGTACAACATTAACAGAGACTAGATAAGTATCTGAGATAGGAATTTCATATTTGCAAATCTATCTGATAACTACAAAATAAGGTCTAATCACTGCTGAGCAACCTCTGATCTTATCCTTTGTTCTTAACTCAGTGTGGGTCACTTGAAGCCAATAGTGTATGCCAGTTTAAATGTGCTGCTTCATCCTGTAGTCTCCTATCTTGTGGCTGGTACTATCTACCTTGCCAGCAATAAACACTATCAGAGGATACTGAAGAGTTAAAAACAGACTGGAGAAAATTTTCATGAATACAGTCATTGAACTCATTTTGATATGATTCATGGGGTCATATTACTTGTTATTTGCAGTACTTTGACAACCATGGGGGTACTTGCAAAAATGTTAATGAATCCCAAAAGTTTCACAATTTTTCACATTTCAAATTAAAAATTCAGCATGAAAGTTCATTACTCATTCCCTGGCTGAACAAGTTTCAGTCATCCAATCAGGAAGAAGAAATAAGACCATGTGACATAAGTAATCTATCATTCACATAAGGAACAGCAAATAATCAAAATGAATAGCTCACAAACCACAAAGAGGCTGAAAAAGATTCCTTGAAATTATTTAAGCCAAATATTTTTAAAAAACAAATAACTATAACACTAGAAAATAGGATTGGCTTGCAGTCAACTTATTACCCAGAAAAAGAGCTAATCATTGTAATAATTATTCACAGGGTGAAATTCACAAGGTGTCCCTGTGAGGAGACAAGGGATTAGATTTTCAAAGGTGTTTAGGAACGTTAAGAAGCAGACAAGCTCCTAGTGGAATTTTCAGAAGCACCTGTCAAGGTTCCTTCCCCACTCTGAACCCTAGGGTAGAGATGTGGGGACCTGCATGAAAGACTCCCTAAGCTTTTCTTACCAGGTTAGGTTAAAAACTTCCCCAAGGTACAATCTTAGCCTTGTACCCTATGCTGCCACCACCAAGCATGTTAAACAAAGCACAGGGAAAGAGCCCACTTGGAGACGTCTTTCCCACAAAATATCCCCCCAAGCCCTAGACCCCCTTTCCTGGGGAAGGCTTGATAAAAATCCTCACCAATTTATACAGGTAAACACAGATCCAAACCCTTGGATCTTAAGAACAATGAAAAAACAATCAGGTTCTTAAAAGAAGAATTTTAATTAAAAAAAGGTAAAAGAATCCCCTCTGTAAAATCAGGATGGTAAATACCTTACAGGGTAATCAGATTCAAAACATAGATAATCCCTCTAGGTAAAACCTTAAGTTACAAAAAGACACAAAAACAGGAATATACATTCCATTCAGGACAGCCTATTTTACCAGCCATTGAACAAAAGAAAATCGAATACATTTCTAGCTAGATTACTTACTAACTTTTTACAGGAGTTCTGAGCTGCATTCCTGATCTGTTCCCGGCAAAAGCATCACAGACCAACAGACCCTTTGTTCCCCCCCGCTCCCCGGCTTTGAAAGTATCTTGTCTCCTCATTGCTCATTTTGGTCAGGTGCCAGCGAGGGTATCGTAGCTTCTTAACCCTTTACAGGTGAAAGGGTTTTGCCTCTGGCCAGGAGGGATTTTATAGCACTGGGGACAGAAAGGTGGTTACCCTTCCCTTTATATTGATGACAGCACCTAAATAGGTTGGGTGCCTACGTGTTTTTGAAAAATTCTGCTAGGCAGTTATTTGTATCTTAAGGCACCTAAATACCTTTGACCATCTGTCTTAAATCATATGCAAGCTTTCTGCTGTCCCTCTTTAGAGAGATGAATTTCACTCATAATTAATGGGTCAGCCTGTTCTACAGATTATGTAGAATATTGTAACAATGTATAAATGTTGACTTAAAACCAGATGAGGTGGGGCAGACTCCCACCTAGCAGGAAGGAGTTAAAGAGCTCCTCCATGCACCATCAGACTCTCAAAATATTTGTGAGGAATTATCACAAATAATTAAAGCTAAACTACAACTGTCAGAAGAACAAAGTGTATTTGGTGAAGTATTTTCTTTGTTTTTTTTTAATCACGTTAATTCACTTACTAATTCACAACATCCAGTAAGATTTTGGTGAATGCTGTAAAACAGAATAGCTGAATGACTGAAATATTTCCTGCTTCACATAGATTTCCAGATTTAACCAGGACCAGGACATGTGGGAGAAAGAAGGAAACCAAGAGTTTGCAACCTTCGTTTCCTTCTAATGTATAAAGTTGACATGAATTTTTTTCTTTTTTTTTTCTGTATTCTACCATAGACCAACAGTACCAGAAATGTCAAGTCTAGTATTCCCTGATGTTGCTGGTGGACTTGTTGAGGGTCTTAGCTATATTTTGAGAGTCCTTAACTGAAGAGGGAGAGATGCTGAATCTTTAACACACCTCTCTTTTCTCCTAATGCTTTGAGTTAAATAAGCTAGGATAAGACAAAAACAAAAAACAAATAGTTTTATACAGTCTCATTATAAATCACTTCCTTCCGGAATTAGTCTGGTTCAGTTGTATGACACTCTAATAACATAATCTTACCAGTTCTCCATAGAGTATTTCAGGAAAAATACGATAAACAAAACCTGAATTTCTAATGTATGCACATGGAAAAAAAAAAAACAACTGCACTCTTAGGTCTTCTCTATAAGCCAAAACAGGCACAAACAAACAATTTCCTATTCTCTTTTGCAAATCACCTTGACAATATGGGTTCCATGTTTTCGTCTGCAACAATTGAAAACCTCACAAAGGCCTAAAACATAGCAAGGAGTTCAGCAACATCTTCTGTTTTAGGTGTTAGTGAGGTCACCAGCAACTGCAGAAGCAACTCTGTATCTTGAACTCGCACCTGGGCGGAAGAAAAGCTTTTCAGTTCATCTTCATCAGAAGAACAATGGGTTATCTATAATTTAAATTTACTGGACTTTACTGGTGTGTTACAACCTTAATATTATTAAAATAATGGACTTCCTTCTTTTCTTTTCTCTTGCTTTGCTTTGGGATTAGTTTTTCCTTTTGTAAGAAAAGAGGAAAATGCTTAGTTTAAACATGTGAATACATGTTTACAGCTTGTATAAACAAAACATTTTTTAAACAAAGCAAAGTAGTTATAGGAACATTATAAAATAAGATAGAGTAGGTATTTATACAATAGACCTTATGAGCTTCAGTACAGATAGAATTCCCATATTTTTTGCAGTTGGTCTCAACTTTTGTTATATAAATAGTTTGTTTTTTGTTTAGAGTGTGTTTATTAAGCTATAATTATTTACTCAAAGTCGGATAGGCAACAATACTCTTTATACAATTAAATAGGACATTAATAGAGTAAACCAGTAGAACACTTTTTTATAATATTACAATGACTAGCTTCTAAACTAGTGTTAGAAACACAAAGTTTATTTCATACCTGTTGCTGGAAGAGCACTTAATCATTCCAACACGTATAACCTACTATCTGTTGTATAGATGCTATGATCTAATTTTTTTTTTAATTTCCCATTTCTAACATCTAAGACTCTTTAAAGCTACAGTAACAATATTATTAAAAATAAGGCCTCACTTTGCAGTGTTTTCCCCAGGAATTTAAATTGGAGGGGTGTTTGGATTTACGGGGGGGAGGGTATGAGGGTTAGGGCCGATGAGGGTGAAGGTGGCACCATAGTAAAAACTGAAAAATGTTTCATGACCATTTTATTAGATTTAACTCATGTTTTAAAATGATCACACAAATTAAAGTTGGCTACTCAAGCCTTCTATGAAGCACAACATCTACATCCTTCTTGGGTTCTTGTTATAATTTTGCACAACTCTGTTAATGAACTTCTTGAATGCAGTGTGTTCATCTTTGGTGGCTTCTCATGTGTCCGGTACTTCCATTCCTTCAATTGATATTATTAGTTCATTCACATGATCAGACAGAAGGCAACTTCTTTCAGAACACAAAATTCTATTCAATGAGGCAAAAGAACGCTCAACTGTAGCTGTTGTGACTGGGAGTAGCAAGAGATGAATTCCTACTTCTTTCATCCCAGGAAACATAGCACAAAGATTGGGTCAGGCCACTAGTGATGATAAAAAAAGAAGTTGAAGTCAAATCTTCATTCATTCATATGATATTCCACTCTGTGTTCAAATTCTCTATTCTGTCCTGAGAAACATGGCAGCCTCATTGCTGGTAGTGCCTCACTCCACTCAACTGTCAGTGGATCTGTAAAAGCTACGTAGAGATTGAGTAGAATCTAGAAGTCGCTGTTGTAGATTTTTAAGAATCAAGGCTGTGTACTTTTTTCAGTTGTCTTAACAAACAATTCTTGTCCTCTTCACTTAAAGATTCAATATAATTAGTCAATTTGTGGACTGAGGTCTTTGCTTCTTCCAGTACTTTTTCAATGGATAGCTCTCTGATTGATCCAAACGTAACTTCTATTGCTGGACAAAGATTTACTATAGTTGTAGCAGATGCCTGGATGGCATTGTTTAATGACCCAAGTTGTTTCAACAGTAGACTTACAAGAGAGAGAAAGGCAACAGTCTTCTCTGAACGTAGTAGCAAAAGTAATCCCCCCAGCCTCACTACTTAGATCCATCCCATCTTGGTAGATACTTTCCAAAGGCAGTAATGATGGCTGGAGTAATGTTAAGACAACAGCCAAGGATCACTCATGAGAAAGCCAGAGGGTTTTCCTATCTTAGCCTAATTTGAACTTTAGTCCCAGTGTATCTTCTATATTTTCCAAGATATTCAGTCTTTTGGGACTCTTGCTGAAAAAAAAAATAATGAAGACATTAAATGTATAGCTTTTTTAATGTCTTTTGAAAAGTCTGCAGCTCGTCTTAGCACTATTTGGAGTAGATGGCCTCTGCAGTGTGTATAGGAAAGATTCGGGTTACACTTTTCTCTGAGAAGAGCTTGTACTCCATCATGTGTTCCAGAGAAGTTTGCAGCTCCCTCTGTCTGGGGTCCGACTGAGAAGCATTTAACGCTTCTAAGATGTGGGTTGTCACAGATGCAGCTGATGTGTCTTCTGTAACTTGAACATCTAGAAATGCATCTACTGGCCTACCACTGACATCAAGATAACATACACAATGATTTAATACTTGATGCCCATTTGCATCGGTGCATTCATCAGCCATGTATGCAATTTTTTTGAATGTGGTGAGAGAGTTCTTCACTTTTTCAACTGTTGAGTCTTTCACTGTTGCACCACATGCTTCTAACCAGTCAGTTGAGTTTCTTGCAGGAAGATAGTGAGCATTTTCTGGTCTTGTTCGGAACCAGTGTTCAGCTTCAGGATGAACAAGTGACAATGCACTTAACATTGGCCTCCAGTTCGTAGTGTGTGGCATCTCTTGCTTAAATAGAAAGTATGATGCCACAGCCATGTTTGTTCATATGAACTGTGTTGTGTCTCCAGCATTCTTAACAGCCTCATTAATGCTCACCAGTGTTGTCCTTGATCAGTGGAGACCCAGAGTTCAGAGGTGCTTTCACATGAGTTCACCTCCCAGGTGGGGGGCAAGAAGGCACCTTGCTCGTTCCTCCAGCTGCTCACTGTTCGCTCCGGACACTGTTGTTCATTGTGCCACCGTTCACTCCATCGTTCTGTTGCCAATGGCCATGTGCCATCGCCTTCTGCTGCCACCTGCCACTGTGACCTCTGCGAGTTGGTCTCTTGAGGTTCCACCCAGCTCTCAGTGATTTCATCTGAGCTCTCAGTGGGGGAATCTCGCTGCTAGTGCAGACTGGGCAGTCTCTTCCACAGAAACACTTGCAGACTATCAAGCAAAACACCTGTCCCCACCCTCTCTGCTGATGCCCTCAATCAGCACAGGCTAAGTACAGTTCTACTGCCCTTTACTGATACAATAAGAACAACAACATTTCATTACCCCCCTGCATTCAAGTGATTTGTAACCCAATCCTAGCCAAAATCTGTCACTTGGGCAACACAGCTCTGTTTGCTGGATACCTAGGTAGATTAGGTGTGAATATAAATACAATCTGGTCCTGAAGCCTTTCCCCACAGCCCCCAGCTCATCACTAGCTGTTAGGGACAGCTCATTTTGACTTTGCTTACAAATCATAATTTGAAATCATTGGGTTGGCCAACATCACTGAAGTGAGTGCACTGACATTGTCATAAAAAACAACAGCTGTATAAGGAAGCTAGTCTATTTTCAAATCTATTATATTTTTTCAGATACATGTATTTTATCATACACTGTATATGCTTTTAAAGTGTGTATTAATGTTTCAATTTCAGTTCAAATTTCCAAACAATCACTAAATTGACAACATTGCATGTAACTAGTTCACAAAACTGGGGGTTGGGGAAATTTGGGGGGTGGGGAGTAGGGAGATCCCTGGGCCTCAGTCTTGTAAAGATTCAGTCACATGCTTAATTTACTCACTGTGAGCAATCCCACAGGAGTCATTGAAGTCAATGGGACTACCCACAATATGTAAAGTGAAGCATAAACCTAAGGCCAGGTCCACACTAACAAGTCAGGTCAGCCTAGGTTAGTCAGTCAAGGATGTGAAAAATCCACACTCTCAGAGATGTAGCTAGGCTAACAGCACTAGATCAACAGATGAATTCCTCCATCAACCTAGCTACCAGCTCTTGGGAGGTGGATTAACTACAGTGATGGGAGAACCCCTCCTGTTGCTATACTGAGCATCTACACTGAAGCGTTACATCAAGGGAGCTGAAGTGCTATAGCTGTGCCACTGCAGTGTTTCTAGTGAAGACACAGCCTGAGTATTTGTAAGACCTGGGCCGAAATACATTGTTTACCAAATCAGATACTAAAAATATTTTTCTGTTTAATGTGAGCAGAAAAGAAATTTATGTTTAATCTCATTGGTTTCTATGATCTCAGTCTTTTTTCCCCCCAACATACAACTTTTTCTGTAGATAAAAGAAATCATCCACAGATTGAATATTAAATATTAAAAGAATGCTTTCGAGAATTATTTAAGCAAGTGTTTTCGTTTTGATGGCTGTAAGAGAGAAAAGTTTAGTATGCCTGAGCTGTTGCTTAAATGTGAAAATGATTAATTTTAAAATTCCATCGTTATTTTCTGTTTGCAGCTATGTTGGTCCAAGGTGGGTAAGGCAATATCTTTTATTAGACCAACTTCTGTTGGTGGAAGTGACAAGCTTTCAAGCTTCACAGAGCTCTTCTTCAGGTCTGGGAAGGTAACCGGAGTGTCTGAACTAAATACAGGTTGGGACCTCTCAGTCCTCCTCATAGGAAACCTGTAGAGTACTTTTCAAAGATGAGCCTGGAAACTTAAATTCATAAGTTTTGTAATGTCTGCTGGACATTAAAAACTGTGGACTTAACAAAGACACTGGTTTTACCCTCCATTCTCCTAAGTCTGCATAGTGCTTTCTGCCCGCTTTGTTTTCAGTGGTCTCCAAAACATATGAAAACCCCTTATGTTTAATGTGTCCCACCTTATGTTTATCTTGGACAACCTAGCTTCCTTCCCCAAGACCTGAAGAAGAGACTATGAAGCCTGAAAGTTTGTCTCTTCCGCCAATAGAAGTTGGTCCAATAAAAGATATTCTCCTCATCCACCTTGTCTCTCTTGTAGTTATTTTATGACCAGCAGGAGTTATACTATAAATGAAAACTCTTAAAGTGCACATTTATGGGGCTGCCTAAATAAAAGTCAATTGGCCTGATCCTCAGTTTTGATTCATGCAGTGGGATGGGACTTCTGCCTGAGTTAGAACTTTAGGATTGAACTTTTTGTTATATATAGATCTTACAGGAACTCATTCCAATTTACTAACTTTTTATAAAAAACTAGTTAATGCTGTTTATTACATTTATAATGAAGGAGAAAGATCGGTATTAAGCTTTCATCAAAATGAGTCAGAGAAAAGTTGACGTTTTCTGAAACCATATGGTGCAACATAACACAAGCGCACATAAATATATGGTTACTTAACGGGGAAAATAATTATTTAATTAAAACATTTTATGCTCCAGTTATTTTGCTTAGTTAGTATAGAGGAATTCGACCCTAAAATAAAGTAAGAGACACTCTTGATCTTCAATTCATGGCCAAAATACTTAGGGTCAAATTCCTTGCCGGTGTTAACTGGTGCAACATCACCGAAGTCAAAGAGACTGTGCCAATTAACATGAACACAGAATTTGACCCTTCCTTTTAACGTACACATTATGACACAGGTCCATCCATACACTCAGAGGACTCAATCCTGACATGTGCTGAGTCAATAAAGCTAATGGGCATTGCAACCACTCCACCCCTCTGTGGATCAGAAGCCAAGCACGTGATTCCACCAGCCCTCTCATGTCAATCAGTTTTGCGTGTTGAGTGGTCCCGCGATCAGATGATTCATATTTTCATGAAAGGAAATGCTTCCATCTAATCCTTTTGCAAACCCTTTCCCCAAATAAATTGGATTGAGCTTGCTGATATGTTTGTTTATGTGTACAGTATTTAAAAGCTTTTACATCTGAACAGCTTTCTTTGGAATAAGAATGGGAAGCCCATTAGAGCTCAAAATGCCTGTTTAGAAACCAGTCAAGTATTGAGAGTCCTCTTTCTTTGAATCATAGTCTTTTTATATATTTTCAGTAAAATCAGACGAAAGCCATTATTTACAGCCTAAAAAGAGCTGGTGTGTTATACAGAATTCACTGGAGCATGCCTTTCTTTCAAGCTCTGTAAGTAATAGCTGTGCTCCAGTTTTTGTATTAAAAACATTGAAAAAACCTCCTGATTTTAAACTATAAGAAGAAATGAAAGCTCTTGATAGTGAAGATAAGATCCCTTCAACTGATTTTAAAAGGCCATTTTTGGTCTCAGGAATGAGTACTGGGTGCATGTGTGAAATGACCATCTCTATTTAAAAATCCTGAAATGCATTACAAGAAATAAATCTGATAATTCTATTTTTGACAAGTGAACTGTTTTTCCATTTTTAGTTAGGTTTACATGAGTCTTGTCAAGAGTCACTGGTAGTTCTTGACAACTTTCTTATTTCTGAATTTCTTTTAGTATTATTGGAAACACTATGAACACAATGGAGGCCAGACATAATTATATCACAATGATAGGGATGGAAAGAGCAATATTTAGGCTGCTACATGCAAGAATAAAACTTGGCAGTACAAATACTGCACTTTGTGAAAGTATGCATGTGTGCGTGTGTGTATTCATATTGGAAGATGACCACATTTTCCACTTCTATAAAACAGTTTATAAAGCTCTGAGTCCACAATCAGAAGAATTTTTGGCCATGATGATGGAAGCATATGCAGCACATTGACTTTTCCAATAAAACTAACCTTCCACAGTACTGTCTTTTAAAGTTATTTAGCACCAACCTTGTACAATGCTCAGAAAAAAACTATTATTGGGTTAAAGAAAATAAAAGATTACTTATAAACTGAGACTCCCCATCACCACCACCAGCACAGTAATCTTAAACATGCATTTATGCATTCGGTCAAGGCCCAATCCAGTATTCTTCAGGTAACCTGCCAACGGAAGTCATAATTCTCCCTGAGCAGGATTGGGCCACCACTTTAATGATCTTTGCTTTAAAAACAAAATATAGATAAGATACTGACTAACCTTTACCTTAATGACAGGTTTCAGAGTAGCAGCCGTGTTAGTCTGTATTCACAAAAAGAAGAGGAGGACTTGTGGCAACTTAGAGACTAACCAATTTATCTGAGCATAAACTTTCGTGAGCTACACTTTTTCCACTGAATGCATCTGATGAAGTGAGCTGTAGCTCACAAAAGCGTATGCTCAAATAAATTGGTTAGTCTCTAAGGTGCCACAAGTCCTCCTTTTCTTTACCTTAATCAATCTCTTTATAACAACTAAAGCTCACCAGCATGAGCCTTTTTTAATCTCCCACCATTCCACTAGCACAGGTGCAACTCCACCAGTGACAGCGATGGTGAGAGCACTAATATAGACAAGACATGGGTATGTCTACCATCCTTTCACCCAGCCCCATGTAAGCAGCTGGAGGACGAAAACGTAAAGATGGTAGCAGCTGGTGCCCAACACTGCTACAATCCAGTGGAGCTGCACCTGTGCAGTGGGGAGAAAAAAATTAGGTAAAAGGCCCTAGCAACCCAGTAATGCTCTACCATTGCAGACTCAAGGAACAATGTATACACAGCGACCTGTTACAATAAAGCATGTTTGAAAGTAACAAATATCTGGAGCATGAGTTCAACGCTCAAACAATAGCCAGAAGTATAAACCTCTATACTGCAACTCAAGCAAAGTTAACCATTACTTTATAACCAATGGTGGTCTTGTGGCTAAATCACTGCCATGGAACTCAGGAGACAAGAGTTCAGTTCCCAGCTCTCCTGCAGACTTCCCTTCACTCAGTCTCTCAAATCCCAGTTCTCTAGATGTAAAATAGGGAAAGTATTACTTCCCCATCTCACCAGGGCATTGGGGGAATAAGTGCATTAATGTTTATGAGGTACTGACGTAGTACAGTTCTGAGGGGTCATTAAAAAAGCAATTTTAGAAATATATCATCCTGTGACTGCTAATAAAACTTTAGTGACTAAATCTGTCTCCATGGGGTGTTGAAGTCAGAACACTTGACTCAGGACTGGTCTACACGTAACATTTAGTTCATCATACTTATGTTGGTCAGGAGTTACAAAAAAGTCCCCAAGGCATAAACCTAACCCACAGTGTAGTCACACCCATGTTGACAGAAGAATGCTTCCACCATTTGGGGAGGTGGTGTTCCTACATGGATGACAAAAAACCCTTCCATCAGTGTAGGCTGTATCTACGCTATGCTGGCATTGCTATGGCAATGTAGCTATGCCAGGATAGTCCCCATAGCATAGACATACCTGTGACATTGGCAGACCAGCCAGCTGATGCCAGAGTTCCAGGCCAATTCACTTGT
>NC_140412.1:103787500-103790000 GCF_965140295.1 Lepidochelys olivacea | reverse complement strand
CTATTTTTTTTCTGAGTATATAACATAACCCCATTTAATGGGCTTCTGCTCTTCTGGTATCCACCAATATTAACTTTTCTCCTTCTGTTTCTAAACTTTATTTCTAATGAACTCCATGATGTCAACAACGTCTAAGTACACACACACGGAATGGACCACGTAATGTACAACAGAATAGGACACTCAAGACATATTAAGCACACTTCTCAACTATGTCTGATTTTGACTCAGAAATCCTCCCTCATCCTCCTCAATCAGATGTTTTCCTTCATAAAGGTAAAAAAACCGCAGCAACCATCATGAAAAATACAGGGACTCAGCCCACAATGGAGCTACTGGGATGGACACAGCTATTTCAACAGGGGAATCAGGGGGAAACCATACAGAAGTCAAACAACATTTGAAGCCTCAGAGTGCTCTCACGGTAGCGAGAAAGACCGGATGGGCTGGCAGCATATCTTCCAGCCCTAGTCTTATCCCACACCAAAATCTGGCACATTGCCATGCATGGAGCCTCCGCTGAGTGAGACCCATACCACACTGGAAGAACACACCTGCGCCCCTCAAATTCCCAACCCTCCCACCCCCACCCCCGTTTTGTATGTAATAACCTTCTTGGTTCCACACTGGGGAACTTCCATAGCTAAGGGCACAAAATTTAAAATAGCAGATTAATCATTTTAAAGCCAGATAACACTAAACATTTAACATATTTTTATTCTAGATCAGTACAATGCAAGTTTCCTGAGTTCTCATGATTGCCTTATCCCCTTTAGAGACTGTCCCTGATCCATATCCTGTTTGCCCTTACTTTATGAATATTATACCTTTTCCCATATGAGAGAGAGATCCTATACATTTGAGCAACAAGTAATCAGAGACAGTAGTTACAGTCAGAGTTTGAAAACTTGTAACACTTATAATTAACAAGAGAAAGTAAAGTGGACCATTCTTTTTCTCTTGGCATTTCAAATACAGGTAAAAGTATGCAAGTAGCCTTTTCCTATAAGTTAAAAACCACACACAAGAGTATCAAGAATCTACTTGAAGCTAAAGGAGAGTTAGAAGAATTCTGAGTCTAAACATAAAAATGTAATGTATATTCCTAAAAAGTACAATAGTATGAATGTACTGCATAGGATACATATGACAATGGGAGATGCGCTTGCAGGTCAAAGGCAATATATGCCTCTCTGAGTAAAGGTAACTCCTCCATTCCTAACTCATGTTATTTTGCCTACATATGCAGACACTTTCAGAAGAGTAACTTATTTTACAAACCATAGGCTATGTAATCAAAGTCTTTCAAACCTCAAACTATTCAGTCCAGATTTGGTTCTGGAGTAGGGAGATGGTTCAAGCCAATTCTTTTTTTATCTGAATTGCTTCACCCATCCCTAACTGCTGTACCTGGTCACAACAAAAAAGGGCTGGAGACAGAATAGCAGCATGAACTCTCAATTTACTAGATTTATTTCAAATTAAACATTTAACTTTTCTGTTAATCTATATTTAATTTATATAATCTGTTACTACTGTAGGTTAACATTTAATTATCTTTTCATTAATTGTGCTTTGGTTTTGAAGGTAATTTATTTTCATATTTCTATATTCACATGAGATTATGTTCATCTCTACATATGGAATGGCATAATTTATACAAAATAATAAATTTGTTTCTAACAGATCTGAACACTCATGCTTAAGGGCATAAACCAAAACTGATGGAACATAGAAAGAAAATTATCCACTGGCAGGTTATTCCATAATTGTACACTATAGTGTTTCTTGCACCTTGTCTGAAGAGACAGAAAATGATGCCTCCAAAAGCTAATGATGGTTTAGGAACATAGACATTCCTGTATCCTATGTGTTTAGGCCATAGGACTGGGCAACATGTACTCAGATTTGTATTATATTACAGCTGCCACTGATTGAATGTGTCATCTTGTGCAAGTCACTTATGATCTCTGCCTCAAGTTTTTCCAACTGAATAAAAGGGATAATATCTTCCTCACACAGCTTTTATGAGTGTTAGTTAATGTTTGTAAAGCACTTTGAAAATGTAATGCAGTAGTAAGTGCTAAGTGTCAAAATCCCTGTCCTAGCTCTTCTGTTGATATTATAAGGACTCCTTGCCATAATTTTGGTAGTAATTTAAGAATGCTACTGATTAGCTATTATGTTTAGTGAGATACTGCATTATAGTTTGGCACAAAATTGATTTAAAATACTATATATTGGGGGGTGGGGACTGGGGACAAAAAGGAGCCCTTACTTACCATTTATCATTAAAAGAAATGGAATTTTGCTTACTATTTATTATGGCATAGTATCAATGTGCTTGGTACTGTACAAGACACCACTCCTGCCCTGAATAGCTTAAGATCAATACTGCATACATTTTATAAGAAGAATGTGAGATGTTCTTAATTAGTAAGAGCAGACCCCATACATGCCAAATAAGAAGTTCACTGGAAAAAAAGCAAAAACTAAAAAC